>NC_054871.1:36663498-36975309 GCF_018320785.1 Cheilinus undulatus
CTGTGTGTTCTCTTCAGAGCTGTTTTAATGATTTTGAGGTTGCTCTGACCGATCACAGGCTAGTTCTAAATGCAGAGAAAACCAAATTTGTGCTCTTTTCTAGAGCTAAAAACATCAATTTTGAGAGTGTTATTATTACTACTAATGGTGGCACCAATATTGAAAGAGTGTCAGAATGTAAATATCTTGGCATTTGGATTGATGAGAAGATTACTTTTAAAAATCACGTTTCTAATTTGGTAAGTAAACTTCGTCAAAAATTGGCTTTTTCTGTAGAAATAAATCGTATTTTCCTCTGCATTGTAGGAAAACTCTGGTTGAGGCAACCTGCATACATGTTTGTTTACAAGGCTCTTCTTGGGATGCCTCCTCACATCTCCTCCATGTTAGCCTGGTCCTCAGGAACACATAACACCCATTCTAGTGACTGGCTAACTCTCCAGGTTCCAAAAGTTCATTCTGAGCTTGGCAGATCTGCCTTTAGTTTCTTTGCACCATCTGCTTGGAACTCACTGCAGAACACTTTAAAAAACCAAAGAACTGGTTACTGTGGGGCATTTCAAATAATTATTGCTGAATTTCTTGTGCTCTGATTGCACGTGTCACCTGACTTTAATGTACCTTTTCTGATTGATATGATGTATTTTTAACTTGCTAATGTGCTTTATGTGTTTTGAATATGTTTGATATGCATTTTCATTATTTTTATGCTCGACGTCATTGTAAATGAGGGCTCGCCCTCAATGATTTTGGAGTAAATAAAGATAAATAAATATAACTTGGCTGTTTGGACAAAAAATTTGACAAGAAAAAAACTCTTTAATGTCAAAGGGAAAACCCCCTTGGATGTTTTTACCCTTTTATTGATTTTATAAATCAATCATGGTCAGTCTGATAAGAAAAAAACTCTTTTATGTCAAAGTGAAAACAGATTTCTACAACGTAATTGTAATTAAAAATATGTAAGGTAAAATAAGTGACTGCATAAATATTCACTCCCTTTAAAGGGACTGCCCTTATTTGACTGAGGTCCAGCCAATTATTGCTAGTAGTCACACAGTTAGTGAAATGGGCATCACCTGACTGCAGTGAATGTGTCTCAAGTCATTGCAGTTTTGCAATGAAGAATGGAGTAAAATTGCAGTGTCCAGATATGCAAGCCTGATTGAGACCTATCCACACAGACTCAGTGCTATGATTGCAGCCAAATGTGTATAAACTAAATAATGACTTCAAGAGGGTGAATACTTATGCAGTCACTTATTTTACATTGCACAGTTTTATTTATTTGGTATTGCTTTGTTGAAAAATGTTTTCTCTTTGACATTAAAGAGGTATTTTTGTAATTTCTTTGTCAGAAAAGCAAAGTTTTAATGATTTATAAAACCATTGAAAAGGTAAAACATCTTAGGAGTTGAATACTTTTAATATACACTGTATATACTTTTTAAATATATAATGTCAATCATAAAACATATATTTGATGTTTCACTTTTGCTTGTTTTTAGGGGGCAACTCCCAAAGATGGACCAAGTGCTGGATGCACTATTGTTACAGCCCTTTTATCCCTGGCAACCAACCAGCCCGTGCGTCAGAATGTAGCCATGACTGGTGAAGTGTCACTGACAGGAAAAATACTGCCAGTTGGAGGAATCAAAGAGAAAACTATTGCTGTAAGTGCAAGACATGATTCTCTGAAATTACAGATAAAAATATCTTTAATGTCAAAATGATTGAATAGATTTTGTGCAGCTGTTATAGTGAAGAAGCCAAATGGTGTCTTTTTAAAGTAATGAAAGAGCCCAGAATGATGAGGATTGATTACTGAAGCAAATTTTCGATAAAAGTTTTGTAAGAGTTTAGTATTTTCAGAAAGGGAATAGTAAGGTAAAGTCAGTAGATATCCAACATTGAGGCTCAGGATTTTTTAATTCATCTTTTACTTACAAGAGGAATATTTGTTTGAATCTTAGCCATTCTGGCTTTAGCCCAATGCATGCAATATTTCAGGTCTACTTCCTACACTGTCATTAGTGTGTTTCTCTTAATTCTGTTCCAAGATCTGTGCTTTTTATAGCCTTATTTTGTTCAGATTCAAGGAGGACATGAGGTTATGAATTATATCAAGATCTTTGGCTTGATCTTAAAAATGTTCATACTTGCCTTACAAAACGTTTCACAGTATTAGCACACACAAATATAACAGAACACTAAAACACACACTCTTTTGGACAAGGTTAGTTTTGCTCAGGGTGAACACAATAGCAGATTATTTCTGATTTTTCTCTGGTATTTCAACTACACGTTCTTATCACCTTCAGGCCCGCCGTGCTGGTGTGACCTGTATCATCCTACCGGCTGAGAACAGGAAAGACTTCTCTGATTTACCAGACTACATAACCCAGGGCCTGGAGGTCCACTTCGTGGATCACTACAGCCAGATCTACCCAATTGTTTTCCCAAAGAACGAGCCATAAACTGCTTTTGCAAATGGCACTAAAACCAAGCAAGGATGGACCAGCACTTCTTTTCATCTTACTCCAACACCCTGAAGTGTTTTTCTTGATGAAGCACTGATTGGATCATCTCAAGTACAGGTGGCTTGATGATTGATCATAAAAATTTATTTTCATATGTTAAGTATTGTTTGTTTCGGTGGCCTAAGGACCTCTGAAGGTAGGATAACAGTCATGATAAAGGAAAACAACAACCATGCAGTCAACTGTGCCATGGATGAGCAAGCACAGTATCCCACATCGATGGTAACGAACACTGGCCTGTCATTGAATGTGATGTCACTAAAAAAGCAAAAGTTGGCATTGCAACCTTGCTGCCCGGCAGCCTCTTTGCCCACATCTCGTGTCTCTTGTATAGGGCTGTGGATGGACTCTTTCATAGATTTCTAATATTATTTTATATTATTGTTGGCCAGATGTGATGAACATGATGTTTAAATAAATTAAATAAAAACATTGCTGCATGTTTTTACAATGTTACTATGCTATGTTTTAGTAAAGTAGAAAAGAAAAACATACATTTGGGGCCAGGTGACCTAATGGTTAAGTTGCATCGTATGGGGACCATAGTCCTCCATGCAGGCAACTCTGGTTCAGGTCTGACCTCTCTCAGGTCCTAGTTCATTCCTCACTCAATCTGCTTTAATAATCCACAGGTCTTCAGCTGTCTAATCCAGGCCTTATAGACATTTCAAAAGATTTTGTTGACCTGTGTGTCAGGTCCATGAGGTTTTAAAGGAGCAAAATATGTGATTAATTAAAGGGACAGTTTTGTGCTTGGACTGATCCTTTTCAGTTCTAATGACACCTGATGTAAACTAAATACATGCCCTTAGGTCAGTGGTTTTCACACTTATTTGCCCAAGGCACACCTAGGATCAAACCAGAATCTAAAGGCACATGCAAAATGTCACTGGTGTCGGGCCAAAACCTTCTATCTCCAGAATCACCACTTTTCACGGAATGAAAAAAAAACACTACATTTTCAAATAATTTTAACACTGAATGGTAATGGTGATACTTTTTATTGGTTTAAAATTTGTAAAACTGACAGATGTAAAGGATGACAAATAGCACTGATAAGTGAAAAAAATAAAAATGGAGATAGGAGGTTTTGGCCCGATGCCAGTGATATCCTCTTTTAAGACATGTTGCAGCATCTTTAGTTGTTGTGTAGTTGTATTAAAAACTTACAGTTTACATTTATCCAAGGCACACCTTAGCTTGCCTTAAGGCAACAACATTTGAGAACCCTTGTTTAAGGTGACTAGAAATCTTCTGGTGCTTAAACAAAACTGAACATATTTGGACGTTTGGACGCAAGTACCTTTGAGCGGGAGTGCCATGCCCATTCGAACTTGGGGGACTAAAGCCCTCCCAGATTTTTAAAATATAGTTTTTTTCACCACATTTTAATATTATTACATTTTTGTCATGTGCACAATGTAGTAATGATAAAGAATATTTCAATGTGAGCGTATTCCCCATTTAATTCTATAATTACCTTAAACATACCCTCTCGCCTCTCCTCCCCCCATCCTGTAGTTGGTTTGATCCAAAAGTTGCTGCAGGAGCTCAACTCAAAGACTTTCAGAGATGCTGGGTACAAGTGTAGGGTTGAAGGTATAGGACACTGTAGAGCACCAGTTTTTCTTTTAAACATGTTTATATGAAATATAATGAGTTGTGCGTCATTATGCACCAATTAAAGATTTTTGTATCCCTAATTTGGTGGGTTTATCCATAGCCTCGCTAGGGTTGGTAAGGAGGTATGTTACTTTTAGAAAGATAAATAAATAACCCTTGTCCCTTAAACCCCTCTTTTCTTTTCTTTACAAAAATCTTTTATTAAATGCCAGAAAAGGGCCCAGATAATTTACGTCAAGTAAAAGCCCTGCATTAATTGGTTGATGAAACAGTTTGTGGCATAACCAAAATAATATGTTTCTCAGAGGTAAATTTGCAGAATGTCTCAGAATAAAATGTTTTAAATTTCATATTTTGTATTTAAGTCAGTGCCTCTGCACATAAGTTTGTGCTTCAAAACTATTCTGTATTACTATATGCATTTTTTTTATTTACTTGTTCCAGGTCCATTAGATAACTTTGGTTTGTTATTCAAACCTTTAAAACCAATCAGAGGAGGATGTGATGCTGATGTCATCAGAGAGGTAAAGGTGCAGATCTGAAGGAGGCAGAGAAACCCGACACATGATGTTAGCATCATGTTAGCATCATGTGTCAGATGCAGTCAGTGTGACTTTGGGACTGGTCACGTGGACCTGATCTCATAAGTGAAAGTCAGAAAAAGTAGAAACAAGCGAAGGGATTTTACATTATTTGACTCAGGTTTTCTGAAACCTTAACTGTCCTTCGAGTTATCCAAACCGTCCTTTGGAGGTACAGAAATATCAAGGAGAAATGGAAATAAAAACATTTAAAGAATCATACCACTCATGCTGTTGAGTAGGCTACATGCGTTTCGAAATGCAGAAAATGGCACAATTAGCATAATAGCATAATTCTTCAAAGGGCATTCTAGACCCCCCACTTAAATACGAAAACCAGTTGCATTGAAGTGCCCATGCTTTTATTCTGAACAAAATGGGGCGGAAGTGCTTTTCTTGTCGCTGCTTTATAATGGCATTGGCTTGACTGTGGTCCTTGCAGCAGCGTGGGATAATTGGATGAGAGGATGCATTGGAAGAGAGGGGTGAGTGAACAGCTGGATGATGGGATTTAACAGAGACACCTGGTTTTACAACGGCCTACGCTCGGTAATAGATTCTAACGTCCGGTCTACCGTTGTTCGGCGTCACACCTGATGTGCACTGCTCACCGCTTGATCCCCATCTGTTTCCATCGGTCCCTCTTTGCGAGGTATGCGGCGGGCCCTCAGTCCTCTGCATACAGACAACGTCCATCAGTGGCAGCTGTGCCCTCAGATGTCGGGAGATTTATTTTGTCAAAACAAAAAATAAATCGCATCATTAAGGGTCATACGCAAGAGGAAAGAAGTGGGCACCGTGTAGAGTAGACGCCGCCTCCGGAGTCTCGTCCATCTCTCCCAAACCAGGTATGAAACAACAATGTGATCATATTTATAAGAAGCCCTCGTCATATATTATGTGCAATGTTAACAGACACATCAGTAACGGTTTAGATCTGCAGCACGTTTGTCTACATTGTCTTTTTGGTACTGATTGACGCGCATTCCCCTCTGAAAGGCTATTGTTTACTGTTATTGTGTGTTGTGGGCTCAACCTAAGGTGGCATGGCCTGCAGAGACGCTGGATATAAGCCTCCCCACATTTCCCCATCTCATATGCTGAAGGTGCAGAAGCCGCATTTTAAAAATCAAACTGTCTTTAGTGTATTTCACAGTTGGTCGTTTCACAGGTATCACAGTTTTTTATTTTCTACCATCAGGGCTACACCCAGAATAGTGGACTTGACAATACAAAAAATAAATAGATAAATAAATACAGTTTAAAGTGATATGATTATTGATTATTTAAATGCAGAAATTGTTTTACAATTGGCAGTTATCTGATTTGTCACAGATTATATTTGCCAAATTATTCATTTAAGTCTTTGAAACTGAAGATCTATTTAATGGCAAATGCACAAAAAAACATTGGCATTTAAAATGGCCCTTAAATAAACTGCAATATAATATTATTCATAAGGATCAATATTAATGATAATATTGGAAAGGCAGACCTGCCCACAGAGTTGGCTGGACCCATGAAAAACCCATTGAATGGGGCCTCCCCAGTTGTGATTTATTATTGTTATCAATGCATGTGCGTTGAATTAGTAGGATTGGTGCTAGCGCCTTGGCTAACAGTTACTTCATTTTGGAGCTGATAAGTGTGTCAAGCTATTATAGTTCAGATTACTAATTCATGCCACATTTAACCATTTTCATCATTTCCCACCCATTTTCCCAACATTTTTCCACTTTTAATCCACTTTGCCTTTAAATTTCTCTCCACTTTTAACCCATTTTCTAACCACTTTTCACCATTTCCCAACCATTTTGCCCCTTTTTCATCTTTCTTAACCCATTTTGTAGCGTTTTCCCCATTTTTGTCTCTTTAAACCAATTGCTGCCACTCTGTAACAAGTTAACACCATTTCTACACCATTTTTTCCTACTTTTAACCCTTTTCAACCAATTTTTAACCTCTATTTGCCATTTTTTTGTACTGCTTTTCACGATTTCCTGCCCTTTTTGCCCCTTTTCATCTTTCTTGACCCATTTTGCAGCGTTTAGCAAATTTTTGTTTCTTTTAACTAACTGTTGCTTCTTTTAACTCATTTTTGCCATTTTTTAACCACTTTTCACAATTTGTTGTCCATTTTGGCCTTTCATAACCTATTTTTCAGCTCTTAGCCCAGTTTTTCCTCTTTAAACCAATTGTTGCCACTCTGTAACCACTTCACATCATTTTTACACCAATTTGTGCCACTTTTGACCAATTTTGAACAAATTTTAACTGCTTTTTTGCCACTTTTAACTGCTTTTCACCATTTCCTGCCCATTTTGCCCTTTTTTGCTTTTCTTGACCCATTTTGCAGCTTTTATCCAATTTTTGCCTCTTTCAACCAATTGTTGCCACTTTTAATTCATTTTTGCCATCACTTTTTGGCACTTTTAACCAATTTTTTCTTTTTCCCCCCCTGTTTTTGCATTTTTTCAGTTACTTAATTTAGTTATATTAGTTATTTTCCTTATGTTATTTCAGTTCCTTCACTATATTTTCTTGCACTTTGACATTTTTGCAGATCCTGGCTTAGCTGTGAAGTGTTTCATTACTTTCCTAATCATTTAGTTCAGTGTGCTCATCCACATTGTGAACATCACAGATAAAAAAGGTAATTCTGTTTTCGGAAAAGAGGCTTACATTTTGAAAAAGGTTATATCGTACTACAGTATAAATAGATGTAAAAAAAAAAAAAAAAGCTTTTGTTTCTTTGATAAGAGTGGTTGTTTTTTAGGTTAGATATAAAATGATGTTTTCACAGATTGGCTTTGGGATGGTCCATGGCTTTCCTGAACTTCATGGCCCCCCCCCTTTGGCTAGGTTCCAGAAAGCTCTCCCTTTTATCCCCCTTATGGATGGCCTTGTGGAAAGGTGTCAGATCAGTTGACTCTATGTTTAGTGCCATTTAGTGCCATTGGACACTATCGCCAACTATAAACTCAGTGAAAACTAAAATTTCCTAACTATTTTACAGCGTTTAAGAGATTAATGACCTTACAGTTCAGTACTGTTCAGTTATAATTAAAATTACAGGTGTACCTAATGAATTGACCACTGGGACATGATGTGCAGATACAAAATTATAGGTAAACAGGAATGTAGAAATAATTACATAAGACAGACATAATTTATCTTTCTATTTTTATTTGAAGATTGATTTTGTACAGGGTCTGGCTTTGCATATCGATATCTATTTACCCTTTCTAAGGGCAGCTGCATGGCTAGAGTGGGTCATCCTTTGTTAACTGCTATATTAGTGGTTCAGTCACAACCCCCTTCAGTCTACATATCAAGTGTCCTTGGGCAAGACATGGAACCAAACGTGCTCCGGGAAGCATCATGGTGACCTTGTAAATGTGTGAGAATGTGTGTGTATAAAAGCTGATGTGTAGATTGGCCTGTGAAGCCAGTGTTTCAAAGGATGAATTCCTCACGTAGTTTGCAGTCCTCTTAGCACTTTGTGGAGTACAGAATATTCATATTTGTAAGATTCCTCATAGTATGATTTCCAATTCATAACACTCTTTTTTTACCACTTAAATGGATATAATTTTTTATAGTAGCGTGTCCCATATCCTTGTCTGCATATTATCCAGTTTTTGAAGGATGTATTTGGCTCATTAGGATTTTAAAGCTTTTCTTTAATACTATTACAATTTAAGCTCACGTCAGATAACAGTACTTACTGGAGTATTAGGCTTTCGTATTTTTGCTTTGCAGAAACAAACCTTGTAGAAGAATGTTTCCCAGATTGCAACAGAACACTCAGGATGAGATGTGCAGGCATCCAATTCTAAAGGAGACAAAGAAAAGTCCTTGATAATGATTTATGTGCGAGTCAATCCTCATAGCAGGGATGGTTTCTATGACGACCGTGATCCTAGTCTCGAGTAAATACACAGAGAGCTTTGTTTTGTTGTAGAGTTATCAGTATTTGTATTGTAACAAGTGTGTTCCAGTATAAAGAAATTATCCTCCTCAAAGTCGCTGTTAGAATACACTTCACTACTGCCTTGATAGTTCTCTTTTTTTCTCAGTGACGGAGGAGTATTTTCTTATCATGTACTTAAAGATTCATTTTGAGCTCAGTTAGACCTTCAGCGTTTCTCGGAGTAGTCTGCAGATTAGTTCAACCTTGTGCACTTTTTTTTTTAAAAGATTTCTTTTCTCACCAAGTTGTACTTTAAATCTGAACACTGGAAAAAAGACTCCACAATAAACAAGCGCAGGCAGATTGCCAGACCTCTGAACCAATGTGTCCTTTGAGATCCGTCTGAATGAAAGAAATCAGTATCTAGAGATAGCTGCTTTATGACATATTGCCCCTTGTCTTAAGCAGAACCAAGCAGAGCCAAGGTCGCCCATGAAGGGGGATAAAGGGGAGAGCTTTCTGGGGTCCAGTCAAATTATGGAAGTCAACAAAATCATGGTCTATTGCAGTGGTTCTCAACCTTTTCAGCCCATGACCCCAAAATAAAGGTGCCAGAGACAGGGAACCCCTGCTTTACCTGGAGGTGGTTAGACACAGCCATGAGCATTCAAGAATAGTCATGTGCAGACAAGGCCATCCATGAGGAGGGATAAAGATGGTGGTTTCCGGGACCCAGCCAAACTGGGGTCCCATGGAGTTCAGCAAAATCATGGTCAATTGTAAAGTTAAGCTGTGAAAGCCATATATTATATTTGACCTGAATAATAATCACTCTTATCAAAGAAACAAATATATTTATTTAATCATTTGTGTAGTAAAGAATGGTAAAAACTGTTGAAAGGTGGTGAAATTGGATATTTAAATAACAAATGGCTTAAAAGTGCAAAACATTGTTGGAAATTAGGGGGAAGGGTATGAAAATTTTGATATAAACTGGCAAAATGGTTTAGCTGTGGTTAGTATGGGCAAAAGGAGGTGTAAAAAGCGGTTAATAGTGGCAATAATGGGTAAACAAAGGCAACAATAGGCAGAAAGTGGCAAGAGTTGGTTTAGATGTGGATAAAACAGGCAGAAAAAAGTGTTGGTGGTTTAAAATGCACAAAACGGGTTTTAGGTGGCAAAAATGATTCAAAATTGGCAAAATTGGTGTTGAAAACAATGAAAAAGTGTTAACATTTGGTAAAATTGGTGTAAAGTGGCAACAGTGTAATTTTAAAAATATTCTTAGGTTTTTTAAAGACATCTGGTGACCCCCTCTCAGTGTCTCGCAACTCCCAAGGGGGTCCCAACCCCAAGGTTGAGAACAACTGGTCTATTGTACAGTCAATCTGCAGTAACTGTATTTAATTTCTAACCTGAATAATAACCACTCCTATCAAAGCAATAAAACATGAATTTTATTGACTTATATTGTAGTACAGTGTAGCCTTTTTCAAAATGAAAACCAATCTTCTTAAAACAAAATTACCTATTTATTGGGGGAGATAACAATGTGGATGGGTACACTGAATTAAAAGCAGCAAAACTGGTTCAAGGAGGTACAACATGAGCAGAATGAAGCAAAAAATGTCAACAAAAGTGACAAGAAATGCCAAAAAGAGCAAAGATGGGTGCATATTATCTGACCTGGATAAGTTGGGTAAAAATTGGTGAAAAACGGCTAAAATGGGTTGAAAGTGCCAAATGAAATGACAAAAGTGGCCAAAATTGGATTTTAAAAAGTTAAGAATGGCTGAAAAATGGAAAAAAAGGCGAAAAATAGCAAAAAGTGGCAAAAAGGAATAGCAAAAAAGGGTTAAAACAGAAAATTATTCAGAGAAAAGGGTGCAAAATAGAAAAAATGTGTTAAAAATGGCAAAAATGGGCAAATTATGGTCAAAATGGGATAAAAGTGCTGCATTTAAGTGGCAAAAATGGGTTAAAAGTGGAAAACATGGGGAAAAAGAGTGAAAACCGATAAAAAAAAAAATTGGTTTGAAATGGAAAATAAAGTAGCAAAATTTTGTCAAAATCAACAAAAACATTGGGGTAAAGGTCACAGCAAAAATGGTTAAAAGTTGCAAAAAGAAGTAACAAAAAAGGGTTAAAATGGCAAATTGGTCAGTGAATAAAGGGAAAACAACAAAAATGGGTTGAAAGTGGAAAACAGGCAAAATATGCCAAAAATGGGATAAAAGTGCTAAATATAAGTGGCACAAATGGGTTGTAAATGGCAAATAAGAGGCAAAAACAGGCAAAAATGTGTTAAAAGTGGCACAGTTTCACACAACTTTTAGCTCCAAATTGAGCTAACTGTTAGCCAGGACGCTAGCACAAATGCTACTGATCCAACACACATTGATATCAATAAATCACAGCTGGTGAGAGCCAGTTCTCTAGGTTTATCAGGGGCCAAGCCAATTCTGTGGGCCGGCCTGAGAAGAACTATTTGTTTTCTAAAATAAAAGATCACTTTCAACTTGCAATGCCACTGACACTTGACCCAAGATTGACAGCTAGTGATGTAAAATGTGCAATAAAAATATGTTTTATGTTTTAATAAATGTTTAAATAATCTGTTTAGTATATTGATTTAAACAAATGTAAAAAACTTTTTAAGATTGTTTCTATTATCTCATAAAACATTTTATTTCAGTGCTGACAAATCTAGAGACAAAACCAATATTAGGTGAAAACATAAAGACAGATTTAAGTGGAAAAATGTAGAAATATATTCCATGAGTGTTTATGCAGGCATAAAATATTTTGAGAATAAATAGTTTTTTCAGGATATTTCATACTCTGCTCTTGCACCAGTTTGGTAGAATGGCTCATATTGTGTTACACAATGGTGTCTCTACCGTGTTATACAGTAAAATAGATCCACTGTCCTCACATGGGGACAATTATACTTATCTGGTCCTACTAATCAAAATAGATAGATAGATATCAAAAACACATAACAAATGAAAGCTCAGCTGTCAGGAGCTTGCATAGTCTTCTTGTTGGCTTTGTTGATGAAGAAAATTATTTGTCATGTTTTCCTCTCATCCATAGTCCTGTCTGTTGGTGTGATGGCTTTGTTATTGGTGCTTCTGCTCTCTGTGATACTCCTCTTCATCCAAAGTCCTGCTCAAGCAACCACTTCCTGCCCTGTCAGCTGTCGATGCTACAGCCTCACTGTGGAGTGTGGCTCCACTGGCCTCAAAAACATCCCCAAACATGTTCCTCCATCAACACAGGTAGGTTCAGTGTAGTGAAAGAGGGCAGTCCCTGACAACACAGCAGACTGAAACCAGAACTAGGTGTTCTGTTTTTCTTTGAAACATTCACAAACATTGACATAACCTCACACCTCATCTCTTTTCATCCTTTTTTCTTTACCTAGACTGTCTTCCTTCAGGATAATGTGATTGGTCAGATCCGTCGACAGGATCTCACTCTGCTGAGACACCTGCACTATCTGTACCTGCAGGTAATAAATCAATACCTACCAACACACCTAAAGGAAAGGGCTTAAAGAACTTGCTCTGAGGGAGTTGTGCATTTGTTATTTTTTTTTAATTGTTAGCTAAACTTCATATTATTAGATAATGTAATACTGTTAAACTGGCCCAAAACTTTTTAAAAGTGGAAATGTATTTTTCATATTGAAATTGTGGTTGTGTGACCAAGTCGGAGGTCCGTCCCAGTAGGAGGGAAACTGTGCTTAGGCAGTAATTTTAAAACCATGCGCCTTGAGTTTACAATGCCATGTAAACCAATTACCTGCAGTTCCTGAGCATAAGCAGCAGACACATTTTTGATTTTTATGTTCCTACCCCTCTAGAACAACACCATCTCAGCAGTGGAGCCCGGCTCTTTCCAGAACCAGGGTCAGCTGTTGGAGCTGGCTCTAAACGGGAATCGGATCCATCTGGTGACAGCTGACATGTTTCAGGGACTTGAACATCTTCGCATTCTTTACCTCGCAGGAAATGACATAACACGCCTCCTTGACTACACCTTCCGTGGCTTACAGGTAAGGCGTGATAAAACTCATGGATGATGATGAATATTCATGTCAAACTTCCAGATTTTTATAATAAACTACATCATGATGCAAGATATATTTTATAGCAGATCTCATTTCTATTAAGCTTTATAAATGAGCACCTCCCTTTGTCTCTGCAGCGTCTGCAGGAGCTCCATTTGCAGCACAACAGTATAGAGATGTTGGCAGACCAGGCTCTGGTTGGTTTGAGCTCTCTGGCTCTACTGGACCTAAGCAGAAATAATCTTCACACTATTGGCCCTGCAACTCTACGACCACTGGTCAGCCTGCAGGTGCTGCGGATTACAGGTGAGACTGGATAAATGGCATCTCAGCCTGAACTCTGGCAACATTGTGTTATGAAGAGCTTAGAGCCACCTGAAGCTGACGTAGTTGCAAACTGCTGCAAAGTTGTATACATGAAGCTTAAATCAAGAAACCTCTAAAGGAGTCTAACAATTTTCAGGGTTACATTCAAGCATGCAGGCAGACTCCTCTTGACTAAAAACTGGTTATCTATTTTTTAAAATCAATTTCATTGAATAACCTTGTTTTGTATATTTCCTGTAGACAACCCCTGGCGCTGTGATTGTGCTCTCCACTGGCTGAGGACCTGGATTGATGAGGAGGGCCAGAGGCTGCTCAGCTCTGCAGAACGTCGGTTGGTCTGCACCGAACCACCACGCCTTTCCCACCTCAGCCTGGTGGAGGTCCCCCTCAACAGTCTGGTTTGTATCCCTCCACTAGTGCAGCTGGAGCCCAGAAGGTTAGCCGTGCGTCTGGGAGAGAGTCTCAGGGTGTCCTGCCATGCATCTGGATACCCTCGGCCACAGGTAGGATTAGATAGCATCTCAGAGGTACTCTGTCTATTACTGTATGTGAGTAACATAGGCAATGTAAAACTAGTTAATATGGGGAAGGAAATGAGGAAAAGTAGTGGTTGTTTCGTAACCTGGTTGGTAATTTTCAGTTTGATCTGTTGACTTGTAACAGCCACAGAGTTGTACTGCGCAAAATAAGTTATTTACCTTATTAAGGCTGTAAATTGTATCTTCTGAGAACGGCCATGCTGCAGCTCTGACAGGCATTATGAAAAACATTATCACTCTAACTCTTTGTCTGGTTTGCTTCTGAATGTCATACAGGGGCATCAGTTTTATTCATTTTTACATTTTTTGCCAAATGTACCCATTTTTACCAGTTTTTCCACCGTTTTGCTAATTGTGACCCATTTTTGCTACATCTTTTCATCACTTTTAACCCATTTTCCCTTTTTGTACCCCATTTTACTGCTTTTAATACATTTTTTCATTGCTTTTTTGCCTATTTTCCCACCCATTCTACCACTGCTCTTCACCAGTTTTAACCTAATTTCTTTTTGCTGCTTTTTTCCCTTAATTCCACTTTCTTGCCACTTTTGTTACATTTTCACTGCTTTTTTGTCAATTTTTGGCTCTTCTTATTGCTGCTTTAAACCAACTTTTGCCAATTCTTTGGAACATTTTTTTTTGCCAAAATTAACCAATTTTGCCCATTTTTGCCTTTTTTGCCAATTTTTTTGCATATTTCTGCACACTCTTTTTGCCACTTTTAACCCATTTGGCAGCCTTTTGCCCCATTTCGCCACTTGAATCAAATTCTGTCTGTTTTTGCCATTTTTTTGCCCCCTATTGGCACTCTTAACCAATTTTTGCCACCATTTGCCCACTGTAGACACTTCTTTTTGCCACATCAAACCAATTTTTGCCACTTATCACCACTTTTTAAAATCTTTTCACAAGTATTCCCCCCACCATTTTGGTTTTGCCCCAGAAAGCTCTCCCCTTTACTCCACCTATGGACGGCCCTGTTTGGTCCACACCTTTAAGTTAAAGTGTGAATGAGTTTAAACTGTTTGCAACCATAAGGCACTCAACTACTGACAACACAAAGATGCTGAGGATTTTAATTGACAAAATTATGGATTGATAAGACAATCCATAATTTTTCTTTTTATCACTGTGGCCCAACCTTTCTAAAAAGGAGTTTAGTTGGATTTTCATGATTTCTTTGGATTTCCTCCAGACATCCCTTTCTGCTCCCGCTTCTTTGCTGCTTCATAAAGCTTAATATAGTTTTGTTTAAACACCTTGGTAGATGGGCAGATAGCTTTTTATATCATCATGAAAAAAGTGTATTTTTTCCCCTCATCTCTTTTCCCTGTTGTTTTTAGGGTGGTGCCATGTGTTTTACGTATGTTCAGTTCAGAGCATAGAACCCTTCTGCTACACACTCCTCAGGAAGTTTCATAACTCTTAATGATGTTAATACAATTGATGTCTTTTTTAATGTCCTCTTCAGTTTTTACTCCACAGAGGCCAAACCACTTATTACTGTGAACTTGAGATTCAGATGTGGAATAGTGAGATATAACCAGAGAACCACTTGTACACTTAAAAAGAAGATATTCTTTATTGATTAACAAAGGGAACTCAGTGTAATAAATAATCAATAATAATTTTTTAAGTTTTTTTCTTTTAAAATATTGAAAAATCCTCCTGAATACCAATGCTGGAAACCTTTCTTGTGGCAAACAGTGGCCATTCTCCTTCAGCTAATAATGGAAAATACTAACAGTGTTGTAGTGTGGTCTGCAGGCTCACATTATACCGGCGTCTTCTGTTTTTTTTTTTATACAGCATGGAATAATTATCATTTTTGCATTTCATGTTTGTAGAATAATTGATTCCTGGACTGAGAACTGGATAGTACCTGAATACCTAAATTCAAAAAAGCAAATGGAAAGACATGAGTTGGTATCATTCCAACTTTTAATGAGCATTTTGCTTCCAAAGAAGACATGTGCATACACAGGCTAAAGCTTCAAGGATAGCTCCATCATTTTGAGGACTGTTCTCCAAAAATAACCAGTTGCCATGTGAACACAGTTAACTCATAGTTGAGTGTATCATCCTTTACATTGGAGGGACATGTAGGAGGCCCTTTAATGAAGCATGAACCAGGAGGAAAGACTGCAGCAAGCTGAAACTGTCCCAGCATTCATTTCTGCACAGAAATTATTTAAGACAGAGTTTGAGATGAGAAACGCCTGGAATCCAATAATAGTCTTTAGACCTTTGGATAACACAAAGATATACCTAATCGAAAGCCACTGTTAAATATTCCATCTAGATTTATAGTTGATTTTACTTAGTATTACTATTGTGTGTATGTTCAGGAGCACTGATCACAGAACCTTTATGAACTTTCAGGTGACCTGGAAGAAGGCGTCC
The DNA here is from genome assembly GCF_018320785.1 of Cheilinus undulatus. NCBI lineage: Eukaryota > Metazoa > Chordata > Actinopteri > Labriformes > Labridae > Cheilinus > Cheilinus undulatus. The sequence goes on from NC_054871.1 coordinate 36,679,500, forward strand.
CAGGGTAAAGTGGTGCTTTCTCCCAGAGGCCTGGTACAGGAGCTGGGTGCTGGAGGATCTGGAGGAGGCAGAGCAGAGGAGCCTTCAGAGGAAAGCAGAGTCAGTCTTCAGAAGACAGAGGGTGAACGCTTTGACCCTGACACTGGCAGCGGGATGCTGTTTCTCAGTAATGTGACTGTGGCTCATGCAGGTTTTTATGAATGTGAAGCCTGGAATGCAGGGGGCGTGGCCAGAGTGACCTTTCAGCTAGCCATCAACTCATCTACTTCCTCTTCATCTTCCTCTTCAATCTGGGCGTCATGGTCGCAGGTGTCCTCAGCATACTCCCCCGCCTGGCCGCGGTTAAGGAGCCACGGCCATGCTATGGGCTCAGATGTGAGCCGGGAGCCACTGTACGCTCTTGGCAGCATGGCCTTCAGTGCACTGGGAGCTGCAACTCAGACTGCCATTGCTGTTGGCATCTCTCTGCTGGCTCTCACTGCTCTGCTACTGGTTGCTATGATCTACAGTCGACATCATCAACGAGACAAGGAAGCTGATGGAGCTGAGAAAGTGAGTTTAGGCTTTTTTTCCACCCTTTTTTTTGTTTAAACCTTAGAAGTCCATGATCACGCTGGCTTGAAATCATCATGCACAGTTTTTGTCATGTGATGGCATGAAAACAGACACATTTTGCATTACAATCACTTTATGTGGAATGTGTAAGTTTAAAGCTCTCTTTCAGTTTTTTTATGTCAATAGGTCTGTTAAAACAGGAGATATGATCATTTGAATTTGATGTAAGGATTAATTTTACAAATGGGTTACAGTGTTCCAAGCTGTACAGGAGTGACACTGATCAATTCTTTATGAATTTGACATTTTATGTCATTTTGAAGGAAAAAATATGTCCTTACATTTTAACTATCTGCTAATCATTCATTTTGTAAAAATACAGCCCATGTATCTTAATTGTCATTGAATTTTTTTACATAAAATATTGTACAAGGGGACAGGTAAAACTGGAAAAAACCACCAATGTATATAGTTGTTTTTTCAGTATTTAGTTTGATTTTGGCTCACTTATACATTTTTGTATGTTTAATTTGCACATCTTGGGAATCCCTCACAGTCTTGGAATGCATAAAATGCCAAACAGTTCTTAGTATACAACATTTTAAACTTGGGTATTGTTTAGTCAGTAAGAGAGGAAAAAAAGCTGCAGGTTTTTCCATGTGGTTGGCAGAAAGTAACACCAGTTAAAGGCATCAGTCGGCTGAAGTCCAGCGGCAGGTAGGAAAACAAAGTTCGCAGGATATCAGCAACTCTGGCACTATTTCCTGCATTTTTTTGAGGTGTTACATCCAAACAGTTAGTTAAAATTTAAAAATAGTTTTCATTTCATGAAGTTGAGGTTGTGCTGAAGAAAAAATACCAAACATAAGCATGGTAAACATTTTCTTAGCAGTTAATATTGTGAAAAGAAAAGTATAAGGCAACAATGGCCTGTAGACTTGTGACTTAAAGTGGAGGAGTATTGCATTTAAACTCAGTGTTCTTAATATTTAAAGAGAATTTATTGACATCAAACCAAGTTTTGAGGTTTCCCGGCTATGCTCTTTTAAAGCCTTATCAGAGTAAAATAAATGTGTATCATCTGCAAATATTACATATTAACACAACATCAGTAACATTGTAGATATCATTGATATAAAGAATGAACTGTATTGGGCCAATCACTGATCCCTGTGGTACTCCACAGGTAATCTTTCAAAATCCAGACACAGCATCGGTAATTTGTACGTGCTCCTGTATTTTCTAAATAGATTTCCAGTCTGCAGTCTATGGTCAAGATTTATTCTAGCAGTTTTCCCACTGATTACGCTCTTGAGAACATTTCTAAACACTGGATCTAAAAATGTTGCAGAGAGAGTATTCCCCATGAGGAGGTCAGTTTGTACGTTATACTGAAAGAACGGGGTTTACCACCTTCTTTAACACATGGGTGTCATGAAAAGCTAAGAAGTCATCAAAACAGACTTGCTACATTTCTTAAACTTATAGATAACAAAACCTTCAATTAAATAGCATCCCTATACCAATACCTGATCTCCTGATTACGCTATAATGAGCAATATTTGAACATATGGATAACAGTAAACTCTCTTTAGTTGTTGTTGTTTTTAATGTACTGCATATACAGTAACTGCACCCTGTAAGTGATGAATATTATTTTCTAACCACAGGAGGAGAGCATCCTGTATGTGAATGACTACTCTGATGGCCCCACCACCTTCGCCCAGCTGGAGGAGTACCGTGATGAACGTGGCCATGAGATGTACGTTCTTAACAGAGCCAAGCCGGTGTTGCCACCTGCTCCTCCCACAGCTGTGTCCACCACTAACCTGGGCTGTCCCGCTCCATCTGACACCTCGAGCCACACTCTCTCCTCGGGGGCAGGCCAGACCATGAGCCCCTCTCTGACCGCAAACAAGCAGCAGCAGCAGGAGGGGGACATACGGACCATGAGGAGAATAGCTGGGGAGGGAGGGGAGGCAGAGCCTGTGATCACTTCAGAAGCTGAGGGGATGTTTCTCAATCACACAGGTCTGTTCATGGACTCTCAAATTGCTTATGAAATCCACTGCTGAAAAGGGGAGACAATTCCCCTCAGCACACTGGAATTTGTGTGTTAGAGACGGTACTTTACTGCAAAGCCTGTCACATCTTATCAGAGGAAAGTCAGGGTGCCACTACTGGAATCTACCAGGAACTGAAGGAAACTCCAATCCCTGCTGGTGGTGTAATGAGTCTTTATGAGAAGCTTCTCTTAACTTGCAGAGCAAGCACTGTGGTTTGTAAAATCAACAGCTGAACTTTTAATGACATACTGTGACCTGATACCAAATGTCAGTCGTGAGTTGGCTGGTGCATAGATTGGCCATCTAGTGCCAATACCCTCCAATTATAGTTGGACTCACTGAGCTGCACATAGCTAAACTTCTTTCTTCATGAACATCTGGATCAGCATTTACCAGAACTATTTTACATCTACAGTCCTTCCACTATCCTTACAGGACAAGAGTTAACATCTCTAGACAAGACTCAGACAAAGATCGATTGCAAGTGCTTATTGATTATCTTCAAGATCATGGGCATGAGAGAACCTCTGTTATTTATGTATTGACATCTTTTGTTTGATCTCAGTCTCTGAAGGCTTTAAGGTTCTTCAGTGGAGCAGCAACAGCATACTTTCTTTAACTATTTGTTTCTATGTGTAAGCATGATTATCATTGCAGAGAATTGATTTTTACACTGATTTTTTATTCCTACTTGGACTCTCAACAACTGTCTAGCTGATAGATTTGATCAGCATACTGTCTGGGTTAAGAACAACACACATTGTGTCTCTGTGGTGTTAGCAACCTTCCCTGAGCCTGCCGTTTTTAACTGTAGATCACTTCATAAAGCAAGATGGCACATGTAGGTCATTGAATCTAAACTTGGCACAAAAAGTAAGGAAACAATGCTTTTTGGCAATAAATCTTATACTGTTGGAGAGCCTGTTTGTTCCCCTTTGCATCTGCAGGATGAGCAGCAGGGCTGAGTATGTGGGTTGTGCCCATGAAAGATGTGGCAAATCTTCTCTGCCAGTGTCAAACAGCTTATTCTGCTGTCTGTAATGACTTTTGTTTTGACCTTCTGGTGTTGACAGTCAGGCACCTGTGAGCATGGGTTTTGCTACAGTGATCAATAGGGGTCTGCTCCAAGAATTGGCATGCCATGATTGACTTACTGTATGTGGATAGGACCAGTGTGACAGGGTAACTTCAAGCTGGTGGTCTGCAAAATCAAATCATAGCATTATTTGGAGTGAGCCCTAGTACCATCTCCAGACTGTAGGCCAAGTTCCAGATATCAGGGGATGTTAGAGACAGGCTGCAAATTGGGCTTCTCAAGAAGGTGACACCCCAAGAGACTTGTTTCCTCACCCTGTCAGCACTTAGGAACTGTAGCCTGTCTTCTACAGATGTGCAGGATGATTATGGCCGACGGCTCTCTGCCCAGACAATCCAGAACAGACTGCACGCAGCCAGTCTCCGGTCTCATAGGGCTGCCAGATTCTGACTACAGCAGTTGGATCATAGGGTCAAAGTGTGTAGAGGACACACAGAACGCTATACTGATTGCCACAACGATAGAGTAACATCTTTTAGGGGAAGCAGTGTGAACAGCTCTCTCTCTCTGGAAAAAACGAGGCTTGTCATCATTGAAGTAAATTTAAATGCAGAGATATTGAGATGAGATTCTGCAACCAGTGACAATCCCATATCTCCACCACCAAACTCTATCCTCCAACATGACAATGTTCGCCCCCACAGAGCGGGGTTTATCAGAGACTAACTTCAGAATTTGGGAGTGGAGAGGATGGAATGGCCTGCTAGCAGTCCTGACCTCAACCCCACTGAACACTTGTGGGATCAGCTTGGGCATGCTGTTTGTGCCAGAGTGACAACATAACCACGTTGGCTGACTTGCAACAAATGCTGGTTGAAGAATGGGATGCCATTTCACAGCAGTGTGTGACCAGGCTGGGGAACAGCATGAGGAGCCAGGCTGTTGTGATGTGTATGGCTCTTCCACAAACTACTTTTGTTTTTTAAATGATTAAATTGTTAAATTGCCACTGTCTTATTTCTTCAGACTTCAATCATTCAAACCACCAAACAAGAGGCAATGGTAGAATAAGCTTTTTGACACTTTTCATGGGCACAACCCACGTACTCAGCTCTGCTGCTCATCCCACAAATGCATGTTCCTGACAAATGTGGTACCATTTAAAAGGGTAATAAACAGACTTTTCAATGGTATACAGTCTATTGCCAAGAAGCTTTGTTACAACAACGAAACAATCTACAAACACAAATTTCCTTACCTTCTATGCTTTCTTTGTATAGATTTAGATAAGCCCAATGGCACTGGTGGAGGTGGCGACAGGCAGAAATGCCTGGTAGTAAGCACACATCTGTGCTTCAACCCAAACTCTTAAGTCAGAGTGGTGAGAGGCTCTTGCGATGAAACTAGAAGAAAGAAGGACAAAAATTTTAGGAGACAAACAACTTAGGAGAACATATAGAAATCAAATTAAATATAGACAAAGGTTGGCCAATCATTGCCTATGTGCGTTTTCATATTTACCTTCTTGGAAACATGGTTTGTGTCCTTGTGTCTCAGTGAAAAAATAAACCATAAACAATGAGGCATTCATATAAAAACTATGGTATCTGGTGCCAAAGTAGAGACTTTTTAAATGACTGAAGAGTTGCACTTACTGTGAGTCTGAAGACTTTTCCATAGCAGGCATGTGTCATTCAAAGACGTAACTACGTCATAGTCCTAAAAATTGTTCTCTTTTTTCCCTGCGTAAACTGAATTCTCTCCTTGCGTAACAACCAGTCTTTCAATCTTAAAACCAGGGTGCTTTTGTTCCTGCCCGGATTCTGTTGGAATGAATAGCAAAGGTGTAGTGATCAGCTCAGTGGTCAGTGGACAGGTGTCAGGTCTGGTTCAGTGTGCTTTTCTCTCAGTATAGAAAATGAACAGGACACAGCGATGAGAATGTTTGTATGTCTATATATTTACATACATACATATCCAGATACACACAACAAACTGCTTAAATTAGGTGCATTTGCTGTGTTTAAATCTATATTTTTTTGCCCTTTGTTAAAACGTATATTGTGGTGCCATATTCTTACATATCATAAAAATATGTTCATTTTTTTTCTGTATGTTGGTTTTCTTCAGTTATTTAAAACAATTGTAAAGAAAAATAAAGTCTATGTCACACTGATTATCCTTGTATTAAGATGACTTTCCTTTGGTAGCCTATGCCCTATCCTTTTCTTGTGTAATGGTCAGTTAAGTCCATTCGTATCATTAGGACAGTTTTAGGAGGTAGTAGAGGTTCTGTGACAGGCTCATGTCTTTATGTTAAATTTTTTATGACTTAACCGATATTTAGAAATGATGAGATTATTTTTTAAAAAGCTTTAGAGTTGATGCTTGAGGATCCCACAATAAATCCAATGTCAAACATTGACAGAACAGCAGCCAAAATACAACAACAGACAGCCCCAGCAGATGGCATGGGTTCCTGTGATTGGTTTATGTTAGTGAATATCTCTTAAATTAGTTAATGGGGAAAATTGCCCCCACCTGGTAGATGGCGTGGAAAATTTTCTTAAGGCCAATAGCATTGCTCCTAATTTTCTGAGTGAGGAGGCTCAAGCATTGGGAATGCGTGTCTCCTGGGCCAAAACAAAGATCCAAGCATGAGGGGATGCTTTGGATGCTGCCATCAAATCTGCTTGGAAGTTTTAGAGCAGTTCACCCACTTCAGCAGCATAACCCATGCATCCACGGACTGCTAGTCTGAAAACAGCCATAGACTTGGATGCCGATGGGTTCTCTGTCATTTGTTGGTACACAAACATCAGTCTATATGTGTGTCAAGTAAATTTGATGATTAAGTTTTGATACATGAAATGCTTGGTTATCTCAGGATAATGAGGTGATCAGGACTTGAAGTAAAAAAAAATACAGAGCAAAAACTTAAACTATTTTATCTATTACACAGTAACAGCCTGAAGTAAAACAGGTCAAATCAATGGTAGCCTGGCTCAAAAGAGGGTAAACCAACTTAGACAAACAAGACTGGAGGGGCAAAGGCAGGCAGGCAAAAATCCAAAACAGACAAGGAAAGTTCAAGACCGAGGGCAACTGGATTAACATCAATGTAGGCAGAACTATGGGCTGATGAGTTAAGGGTCATATTTGTTTTTCAGTGTCCTTGTACAAACTGTTACTTTGCATTTTGAGTGTCATTGGGATTGAGCAAGTAAAGGTGAAAACAACTCCCTCTTACTGTTTTTGAGTGTGTGTGTGGACAACACAAAAAGAAAGATACAAGGTATGGCTGTTTAAAAAGAGACTAACGTTACACAGAAACAGTTTTCAGTATCTTTCTCCTCTTAGGAAGAAGGAAGTCACACGGTGCTAGATTAGGTGAATAGGGAGGGTGATCAAACACTGTGATTTGTTTTCTGATCAGAAACGACTTTACTGAGAGTGCAGTGGGAGCTGGTGGTGGTGGTTGTCTCTTTCTCCTGACTTTTTTGCACATTTTTTCTAGAACCTGTTAATAATAGAGTTAAATCACCATTGACCTTCTGGAAACCACTTCTTCAAAACCATACCCTCAATCCAGGGGTGTCCAAACTGGCCCATGGGCCAAATGTGGCCCTTGGCACATTTTTAATTTGCCCACATTAAATTCTTAAAAATAATGAAAATTGGTCCACATTAGATCATAAAAATGCTTGACTGTAGTGTTATAGTCTATCTGTGTTTTCTTATTGACAGACGAGTATAGTTTTAGTGTTACCTTGGGGGCTCGTCCGGGAAGGTGACAAAAAACTATACTCATCTGTAAATAGGAAAACAAAAAAATGTATAGTGTGTGTGTAGATGAGTTGAATTTATTTGGATTTGTGTATATTTTTGCCTCAGCACTAGGCAGTGCTACCATGCTAGTTCTCTTTACAAACATTTTGACAGGCTTTTTCCTTGACTGAAACTGATATGATACAGTAAATTCTCTGGTACATAGAGCGTCATTCTCATTCTGACCAGGGTTGAGATGGGGATAGCCAGGGCCAACCAGGGCTACCCTTAAATCTGACAGGCCTCCTTAAGATCCTTGAAATGACGAGCTATTTGCTTTGTCAGCCATTAACAAGCCATTTTTAAGCATATCCAATCACTAAGCGAATCTTTACCTAAATTGGAATGGATTTATCAACTTTAATATTTTAAAGGTGAATTGTATGACAGTGGCCCCACCATCGTTATAGTTTTCTGTATGTGGCCCTCAGTGGAAAAAGTTTGGAAACCCCCGCATGATATCCAAGAAAACAATCAACATGCCCTTGAATTTGGACTTGCTTTGTGGTGCTTTCCTTGTTGACAATGGTGTTTTCCAATGCATTAACTGTCGTCTTGTCTCAGGATTGTATTGGAAGATCCAAGTTTTATCACATGTAATCACTCCTTCTAAAAAATATGGGTGCCCTTCAATTTGTCGCAAAATATCTCCACAAATGTGCTTGCCTTTTTCATGAAAAATCACGTGCACTTCAATCAGTAACTAGAAGTGAACTAAAGATGTCACTTATTGGAAACGCACAGCAGTTGTGCATAAATACCCAACCTTTACTATTGAACAATAACAATATCAGTCTGATTATTTAGCCATACCATGTGCGTTCTAATACAAATTTTACTTCAGCAGAAATCGTTTCAGTGGCCAAAGCCTGTATAAAAACTGCCATAGATTCAGTTGACCTTTAAACGAGTGCATGGCTCTGGGTAAAGTTTCTGTTTGTTCTCTGCCTTTGGCAGCTCTGTGGTCACCTCTCAATTAAACACCTCTGCTCTCTCCTCTTTTCCATGACCCCGTGCAGGTCTATATAATATCTCTGAATGCAGCAGTCTTCTCTCTCACTCTCCTGTGCACAATGGAGGGCCTTACTACGCTGGTGCTGTTGTCTTCAGTGGCGCTGCTCTGCAGTGCTGCTCCAGATGTGGAGCCTGTAACATGCACTGATGGTGGTATTTCATCTGCACACCTGGCAATGCATCACATCAACAAGCACCATGAGCATGGCTACAAATTCAGACTGAATCAGACTGTAGTTTTCAAAATGGTAGAGGTAAGAAACTGAGATAAAGCAGCAAAAAAGAAGTCAGAGTTTAAGATTCTGTTTGTTTAAGCAAATCAATGTCAGACTCTTTAAACATTTTGTTTAACATAGAGGACAGCCTGATTTCTTTGTTGAATAACACTTTTCTGTCGATATACTCTGTAATAACTGTGAATGAATAACTGAAGTTTAAACTCTCCATTGCTGTTGCTTCCAGGTTGACAGCGGTTGTAACATTGAGCTAACGTTGGAACTTTTAGAGACAGAGTGCCATGTTGTCAACCCCAAATCTTTTGAGCAATGTGATCTCCGTGGAATCGCCGACTGGGTAAATGCTAAACAAATAATGAGCAGACCAAATCACTGCATTATATTCAACTAAAGTTGACAGTCTGACAAAATTCTTTGTTTATGGATATGTGAGGTATCTACAGTGAAATTTCATCCTTGTTTCTATTCAGGAAGTGAAGGCAACCTGCTCTGTAAAGGTAACTGTGGAAAACAGTGATGCCAAAGTCACTGGTTATACATGTGAAACTGAAAAAGGTAGGATTCATTCCTCTGCATCAAACCCTACAGGGGTGGAAGAAAGGATGTATAGATACTGGACAATTTTATTAGATATTAATACTTTATTTAAGGATTTATCAAGTCAAGAGTAAAAAAAAAGACTTATGAGAAATCTTTTAAATTTATGCTTGATGTCTTTAACACCTTCTCTTAATAACTATAAATCTTATTGTCAGGCAAGAATACAGTAAGTCCCAAGAGGAACATTGCAACATGCATTGTACACTGTTAGACCAAACATTTAAAGGTTGTAAAAAATTAGTTGTGTTAACTTAAAAATCCATAATAGCTATTTCATTTTTATTTTTCTGAGTTGATTGAAGGCATTCTTAGATTGATTGGTTATTAGCCATACTATCAGGAGTATCCAAGCTAGACTTACCACAAGCTGAGCTTAAAAGGATGATGTATATGAGACAAGTTTGCAATATTTCAACCTCAAAAAACACATGTTTATTTGCAAAATGTGAGGACAATCAGCCTGGCAACTCACTGAGTGTGTCAATCAGTGCAGTGCCAGGTGTGTGTCAATCAGGGCAGTGCCAGGTGGGGGTCAATCAGTGCAGTGCCAGGTGTGTGTCAATCAGGGCAGTGCCAGGTGGGGGTCAATCAGTGCAGTGCCAGGTGTGTGTCAATCAGTGCAGTGCCAGGTGTGTGTCAATCAGGGCAGTGCCAGGTGTGTGTCAATCAGGGCAGTGCCAGGTGTGGATCAATCACCGCACCACTAGGTGTATGTGGCTGTTTGCCACTGATTGGGGCCAGGTGTGGCAAACTTATATACATTCCTGGGCTGCAGCACTCTGTGCTGACTCATTATCTCACCATCAGAGGTATTGAGAGCATCTCCCTGTGTTCTTTCTTGAGAGTGTGAAAGTTAAAGGTCACCTAAGCTTTGTGTAATATATTACTTGTCTACGTTCTATGAGAATAACCAGTTGCCACTGGATTAAGATTATTGTGCTGGAAAGCATTAACCAGTGTTTTGGTTCTCCTTTTCACACCAGTCTGATGATCTTTGTTTTCTTTCATCTGAAGATAGATTTCTCAGTCTCCCTACTAGTTTGTGTTCATTTCAGCTGCACGGCAGAAGTGGTTTAGTTTCCCCTTTTCTCAGTATTGTCAAGAACGGGAGTTTTTTTGGTTGTGGGCTAGTTTTCTGGAGCTTTTGTTCCCCCCCTTTTCCCATTTATCGCTTGCGATTTAGTGGTTATCCTTCTAGGATAACTTTTAGAAACCTGTTGTCTGCAGTTGTGTCCCACTGCCCCTCCTACCTGACAGCAAAATAAACAGATAATGAGGATAGTACATGCTGTTGCAGTATGAAGCAAGGAAAGCTCAAACTATGACACTGTCATCTCAATATAATCACTTCAATAAAGATTAGTGGAGAAAAAAGGCTCATATGTGGTTTGAAAGCTTGAAAAGCTGTTATTAACAAAAAAAAAAAAAAGAATCACATTTGATTGTGGGATATGTAGTTCTTTCCTCCTTGTAAAGCAATATGTACAGTCTTGTACCTTTGCCCTTTTCTTCATTTTTTGCAAAAAATCCAACGTTTTGTAGTCATGAGTACTCAGGTAGCACTTAAGCTTGGTTCATGCATTAAAAGCATTGTAATAAGGATTTTAAAGAATGTCTATGGGGCCTTGAATGGGGAATTTCACTCATGGAACCAGCACCAACAAAAAAGGGATGGGGACTGTTGAGTTCTATCAGCTCAGAAAATACAAGTCAGTTAATACAGCTTATTTCTTGATAACCTACAAGTGTCCAGTCTTTCAGAAAGATTAATACCTTTTCCTTTAATGTTAAGTAAGTTCCCACAGGCAGGACTTCTCTCAGTTAGTAACTCTACTTATGGTGCAAAAGTGTCTAATGCCCGAAGGCTTTCTGGGAAATCTGCAGATCAAGGGATGCTTATCTAATATTTTGAGTACAATGACAAAAAGTAACAGAGAATGACTGAGAACTGTTTAGTTGAAACTAAAAATATGTTTTTTCAACTCAGAAAAATATTGCTGAAATAGCTGTTTGGATTTTTAAAATTTAACACAACTAATTTTTAATAAACCTTCCAACTGTTCAGTCTTACCATATATAATTGCTAAAATGAGACCAGTCATAATTTGAATAATGTGTAACCCTTATACCACAGCCTGATACATCTTATCTCTTTATGCAGTACTCACTAGAGAAGAAATGGTAAGGACCTGCCCTGACTGTCCGGTGCTTATCGCACTGAATGACGCAGAAAGCGTGAAGGCTGCACAAGAAATAGTGAAAAAATTCAACGAGAACACCACAAACCAGCACTATTTCATCCTGAAGGAAGTAGGACGAGTCAGGCTTGGGGTTAGAGAATCTCTCACACACACTTTCTTTCACCTGCCTGCATGACTCAAGACTGCAAGTTTCCCTTTTTTAGTTTATCATCTCTGAAATAAATAAAAACAGTAACAAGATTTAGCAGCCAAAAACACTAAATAATTGTATGTTTGGGAAGTCATATGGCTGAGTTATGCCTAACACTCTATCGCTCCTTCTCTTAGTACATACCAATGCGAGGAATGATGTACTTTGCTGAGATCGCCCTCATTGAGTCCAACTGCCCGATGTTTTCCAGACGAGTTCCAGAGTCATGCCCATCCTTGTGCCCTGACAGAGCTGTAAGAACTCAAACACACAAAAGCTTAAGACATATTTAAAGCAACATTTTGTCATACTATGCGCAGAATTAAAAAATAATTTTGATTTGTAATTTTTAGCTTAAGTCAAGCTTTACCTTCTGTTAAGTTTGATAACCAGGCCCTGGTTCAGTTTAGATTTGCATTGATGTAGCAGTGTGTTGTTTCTCAGAGTTCCTTTTTTCAGTATCACCTGCTGCTGACAGACTTATGTCAGCTGGGCTGGTAAGCTGCTGCAGCCAAACAGACCTATCCATTTAATTCATCCATTATCTTTAACACTTTTCCTGTTCATCAACACTTTTCCTGTACATCCTGTACTGGTCCCCAGTCAGCCACAGGACTGATATATAGAAACCAACAGACACACTTTCACTGACACCTAAGGTCAATTTAGAGTCACCAGTTAAGCTTGAACCAACATGTCTTTGGTCTGTGGGAGGGAGCCAGAGTACCTGGTGAGAACTCACGAATGCATAGGTTGATCATGCATAGACAGGCTCTGTCTGACCACAATTCAAATCAGGACCTTTCTGTTACATTTTATTTTAGTGGGCCCTAATTACCTAGTAAATACCTAGTAATTACCTAGAAATTTTAGTGCCATTAATGAGTAATTTTATAATCATAAGTACAATTATCTAATAATTTCTCAAGAATAAGTTGGTCATTACCTAGTAATGATTTGGAATTTGACCAAGTAATTACTCAAAAATATGGTAATATAAAGCATTTACCTAATAATAATGCGTTAACCATCAAGTGTTTCCTCATAAATATTGTAGCAGTTCTCTGGTAATTGAATGGTGTTTTACCAAATAATTTCTTTGAAATAATGCGATCGTTTTTCTATATTAAATGCTTGATAATTCCCAGGTAATTTCTTTATTTTGGCACGCTAAATTAAGTGAGTTATTCCTGAGTAATTTCAAGTTTATGAACTTCCTTCATAAATGACAAGTAATTTGTGGGTAATCTCTGAATATAAGCCCACTAAATTAAAGTGAGAACTTCCTCCATAATTCCATAGTCATTTTTATGTTTTTATTTTTCAAAGGCCTTGTTTTAAGTTACATTAAAGGCCCAATGTTAACCCTTTATATGCCTTCTACTGGCATTATAGTTGCAAGTACTGTTATGAGGCATTATAAATAGTCATGAGGGCTTATATCTGTGGTTGTAAAGCATCATGGGTGCGTTATAACACACTGTAAGTAAACATATGTTATAATGCATTCTAGAGGTAGGGGGCATATAAAGGGTTACCACTGTGCTTTAAATGTAACTTGACAAAATGTCTTTTTTTAATAACATAAAAATAACAAGGGAATTATGGAGGTAGGGCTAACTTTAACTTAGGAAAGCTGGCTGATAGATATAACTTAAAGAATTGTGCTTCTGAATCATGAAGGAAGTTTTAAAGAAATTATGAATGAGGGCATTCAGACATTACCTAAAAGTTGCATTATAAAGAATTGCTACAACATTCATGAGGAATTGCTTGGAAATTAGTACATTATCACTAGGTAAATGATTAATATTACCATATTTCTGAATATTAACTTGGTCAAATCCCAAGTTATAACTAAGTAATTAACACCTTATTTGTGAAAATTAACTGTATAATAATACTTAATACTATAAATTAACCAAGTAATAATTGCATAATTACTAGGTAGTTTACACCTCATTCTTGAGAAATTACTAGATAAGAATACTTATTACTACAAAATTACGATGTAATTACTCAATTATTACTAGGAAATAACTAGGTAATTACCACCTTATTTTAGGAAATAACTACATAATTATAGTAAATACAAAATTGCTATGTAATGACTACAAAATGACTTGGTAATTACCACCTTTATTAAGAAATTACTAATATACTTATTACTACAAAAGTACTATGTAATTACTCATTTATTACTAGGAAATTACAAGGTAATTACCACTTTATTCTTACGAACTAACTATATAATTATACTGAAGACAAAATTGCTATGTAATGACTACAAAATTACTCAGTAATTACCACCTTTCTTAAGATATTACTAGGTAAATATACTTACTACAATAAAAATAACTATGTAATTACTCCATAATTACTGGGTAATAACAAGGTAATTACCCCCTTATTCTTTAGAATTTACAAGATAATTATACTTACATCAATAACCATAAATAGGCTATTACTAAGTAATTAGGGCCCACTAAAATAAAGTGTCACCAAACTTTCCTGCTGTGACTCAACAGCATTAACAAATGAGCCACCGGTCTGCCCTCACAAATCTATAAATAAGAAAAATAAGCCAATAGGAGACCTGATGTAATTGTATACATTCCTTATTGTTTGCAAACCCTATGAAGTCAAGAACTACCTCACTGTTGGTCTTTAAACACCTTTGGATTCCCTGAGTCTGTGCAGCTAGCCCTAATGGTTCCTTCCTACAAAAGAGCATAGTTTTATGCTACTGTCATGTTGCATTCAGGGAGGATAATAATGCAGCTTGAAGTTACAGTGATGATTATTTCATACACTGTTGGTCACTAAGTTGCCTATTTAACCTCATTCTCTTGTCTCTCTAAAGCAACACGCTGTCTGCAAATCATCGTACTCCAAAGTACATGGTGTTGGGAATCTTCAGTGTGAATTCTATCCAGCATTGGTAAGTTCAAATTTTGACACAGCATGTTTGTACTTCATCTTTTCCACACTGTTAATGGTAAACTCTTCATCTGGAGTGCCATGCCCTACATTACTAATCAACTCGGTATGTAACATTTGGAGTCTGCAGTTAGATATTATACAAACATGCAGAAAAAATGCTTACTTTCTTTTGGCATTCTGCTGACAGGACACCACTGCCCGAAGCCCAGGTGAACAGGAGCCTGTTTGTGAGCATACTCATCGAGTCATGCCTGCTGGACCCCCTGGCCCCCCTGGCCCCCCTGGCCCCCCTGGCACAGAACCTGCTGATGGAGGACCCCCACCCCGGCCCTTTCCAGTGCTTCATCCCTGCCATACCAAGGCTGAACAAGAGTTCCACCCAATTTGCGAGTCACATTAGTTTGAACTCTGCCCAAATACAAAACCAAGGCAGTCCTAAAAGGTACACACTATTGCAATTTAAACAATAAATGTTATTGCTAAGAAAACCTAAAAAGTCTAAGTCCTTACAAAAACACACATACATACACCAGCAAGGTGTCAATCATTTTGTTGCAAACAATCTCAATGTTAGGAGTTTTGCACATATTTGCTTATTTATCATCTTCTAATGTGTGGCACAATAAAAACCCTGAAAGCATTATTTTCCATCTGCAGTATACTTTGGGTTCCTTAAGAAAAATCTTTGGTATTTTTATGTGAGATATGCAGGGGTGGAAAATAACTACATTTATTCTGCAAAATGCAATTAAGTCCTTTTTTTGGGTACTTTTATTTTTTTTGAGATCACTACTTCCACTTAAGTAAGTTTTAACCAAAGTAACTGTACTTTTACTTAAGTGCAATACTCAGATACTTTTCCACCCATGTTAACTAAACAGTAGCACAAAGTGAGAGAATGATTCCACATTACATCACAAAACACCTTTTATATATAGGCAAACTGGAGTGTTGACATCTCAGGGTTAAATATTTCAGAGTGTAATTTTAACTCCATTCTGAGTGAAATGGTCTTCAATGTAGGTTTTATTTGACAGTAATGATCCAATAGTGTTCGCTTAACTTTGTAAAGATTTGGTGGATACAAGCTTTGCCCACCGCCATTCAAATCTGGTGGATGTGTAAGCTGTTTCCCATCATTCCCTTGGGCAGAGCGTTTAGCTGTGCTCAGATGTTGCTTGTTGTACGGGGATCCCTGCCGGGGTTAATTTTTTGTCATGTTTCTGGTGAGTTGATGTTTTTGATGTTGAACTGGAGTAACTGTACTTTTACTTTAGTACAACAGTCGTGTACTTTTTTCCACCTCTGGCCATTTCACATAAAACTTTTTAAAATGAGATCAAACTGACAAAAAAAACCCATCTTAAATTGTATTTAAATCATAAAATGACAGTTCATAGCAGTTTCTGGTCAGGATGTATAATTGCATTCACTGGGACCAAAATTAAATAGCCGTTATAGATTTTTACATTGACTTACTATTTTCATAACACATCTAAAACTGAAACATCTCCTGGGTTTTTTTCTGCATGATTTATCAAACAACATGGAAGCACTGTAACAACTAGAAATAAATTACTATCTCACCCATAAAGCACCAGCAGGAGTTCTGATTGACCTGAACTTAAAATAATGTTGAAAATCACTAAGGACAGAAAGGTGTTTTATTAAAAATTACAAGAATGAAATACAACACTTCAGGATGGTAAACAAACTTTTTGAGAAAATAATATTTTTAATTAAATAACATACAAAACATCACCATGATCAGTGAAAACCCACAAAGAAGACATTAAGGTTGACATTAATGTGTTAATAATTGTCAGAATTTAATTTTAAAAACATGTTTATTAGGCAAATTGCATGGAGCTGAAATCAATATCACTGTACTCATGCTGAGAAGTACGCAGAAGCTATAGCTGGCTTTGTTCGCTGAGGGAACTCTGAAAAGAGAAAAAATAAATTGTATAAGAGCATTTATTTGAACTTTTCACTTCCATCTAATGTTCAACCAGAAATCACAACTCAACAGATTTCAAAGTGTATCACAAAGAATTTTTTAAATGTTTTTTGAATTTTTTTTTTTAACCACTGTCAAGAACTATGCTCCTTTATCTTTCTTTGTCTCAACTCACTAAACATTTAGCTAGCTTTGATCACTACAGCTGCAAGATACAAACAAGCGTGATTTTTACCTCTGTGAAGATTAGACGGCAATCCATAGACTGGGATGCTATCATCTCGTCTCTCAAAGTACTTTGAGTCCAGACCAGCAGAGTCTCCACTGGCATTAGGAGGAAAGAAGGAGAAGTAAAAGAATTAGCAACACAGTAGGAAAAGTCCCTTTCTCCTATGTATTGTTTAAGGTTGCTATTCTATACTGAAATTTCTCCTTAGCCAAGGAGGCCTTGCTCTAAAAAAGATGACATTAAAAATTGTAAAACAAAAGTCTAAATCATAGCTTCAATTTTAGAGGAAAAAGATTATAAAAAGAATGAAATGAAAAGTCATATTTACTTTAACAATATGTAGAAAGACCAAAAAAGGGGAGAAAGATCTGAACTCACGTCTGTCTGTTGGCGGTCTGCGCTGCTCTCTGTTCATTAGGAGTAACATCAAGACTCCCCACAGGAAATACAGCAGCTTTGCCTGAATGAGGATAAAACTGTGCCTGCATATACAGATAAATGGATGATTCTGAGTGGAAACAGTAGGACACTCTTCGAAATACACCACTCACGCAGGTACAAGCTTCAACCTGTCAAACTGATGTTATTAAAGTGCACGAGTAGCAAGTAGGTAAATAGTCAATATGGCTTAGGGAAATTTCATACCTTTAGTCCTGTTGTTGTGGATAAAACTGAAGGATTCTCAAGAGATTCAGGAGGCTGTGGCTTTCTGGACAGCTGCTTTTCATTTAGCTGCTTATTGAGCCAATTTATGACTGTAATGAAATTGAGAAAGTGGGATTAAAAGTGGCAAAACAGGAAAATGCTATAAAAATCACGCTAATAATAGATTATAGATATTTTAATGTGGATCAGTGTTAGATTTTATTCAAGTCCTACAATCCACTGTTTTGACAGTTTAGTAGTAAATAGATGAAACTATCTAGTACCTTGGTTGTCTTTTTACTGAAGCACCTAACGCCTCCAGCAAACTTCAACTTTTCTGACAGATACTAACTCTCTGATAGCAAAAACTGTCCTGCAAGGTGCAAACCTGCCACAATTGTACCGGATCTAGCTTAGTCACACGCACTGATATCTATGCCTCCCTGCTTTGCCAGGGATTCAATATTTACCCACGCACATCTATCTCTCCAGCCAGAGCTGCCTAGTCTCTCTCCCTTGAACTCGCCTAAATATAGTCCAATCCATTTTCTTTGAGTGTGAGGTTTCCTTTATTGTGACTTTCCAAAACTACAGTGTAAATTTTGCAAAGTGTTCATCACAATCACACCTGATAGTACAGTATTAGGGGTGTACAGAACAGCTTCTATATCAGAGTACAGTGAAGGGATTATAAAGTTCTAATGTTCTGGACCACGAAAGGGGATTTTGATGCACTGCTGTGCATGAAGATGTAACAGGTGTGCAAACTTAAACAGATGTTTTTCAGATGTAGGAAGGCTGCAGTTCCTCATATCAAGCTTTAGTATTGCTACCATGAAATACACAACTAACTTATGTGAACAAAAGCGTGACTCGGAGAGATCACAAAACTTGTTTGTTGCAGTCTTAATACAGTACACAAAATCAACTTCAGGTCTTTGGTGCTTACACACTAATGCTGTATTTGCATGGGACTAGTATTACACAGGGACCTCATATAATTTATGATAATAATAATAATTTTATTTATATAGCACCTTTCAAAACACTGCTACAAAGTGCTTTACATCATTAAATCAAATAACACACATACCAATTAAAAAAACAACATAAGGTAAAATTAAATAAAGAACATTAAAAACACTGAAGCACAGGAGCACAGTTTTAGCAGCATGAGATTATATCTGTCAGGTTATACAGACAAAAAGTAAGCAAACAGGAAACAATAAATCAGCGACAGAGTCCAAACCGATAATCAAACAATAAAACTATTAGCATGATACACAGAGGGGGGTAAAACCATTAAAACAGATTTACTATAAAAAAGCCTGTCTGTAAAAGTAGGTTTTAAGGAGTGATTTAAAAGAGAGCAAGGAATTAGCTAGCCTCAGTTCCTCGGTAAGGGAGTTCCATAGATGTGGAGCTCTGTGGACATGCAAGGGCTAAATACCTTCCATATTTTGGCACAAACAGAGGTGCACAGGTAATTCTAATCCTGTGTGAATTGGCATCTCTGTAATTAAGGGTAGTAATTATGTTTATTTACGGTAGGAGCAGCTTTTTGTGCGGCTTTGTTTGCTCTAAAAATAATAGAGGCAGTGACTTAACTTCAAGTTTTAACATATAGGTTAGAAATAGTGATTCTTTTTTTAGTTGGTTTCATTGTACGTGTAAAAATAGCTTTATTTTACTTGATTATGTAAAACACTGCTGTCATCGCTGCTTTCTTCATACACACAAATTTTCTGTTTTGCTTCCAACAGTTTCTCTTTGCAGGTTTCCTGATGTTACACATCAGTACTATTTTGCCGTACTTTTCATGCATAACACAATTTATGTTTATAAATGTTTGACTTAACATTCAATGGTTTGGCTGCAACAGGTGAACATTAGACAGCTTTCTTTCTTATACATTAATGGGAGGGATACTCGACTTTCTCTTTCTTCCTCTGTCTGATCAGCTGCAAATATACACAGGTGACCGACACGACCTTGATGCACAATGGGAGAGTTAGAGATATTTTACTAGTTTACTAGTCATGGACAGCTTGCTACAGCTCTAAAATACATAAAATATATATAGAGAGAGGGGAAAAACACTTAGGTGCATATTGTGCCATGGAAACTTTGGTTAACAGTATGTATTGGACACACGGAAGAAATGTCACCTGCAGAACACCATGTGCACAACATTACATATTTTTGTATGGATTTAAGAAATAAAAATTCAAAGTGTTTTTCTTCAGAAATGTCTGTAAATCTGAGTACATTACAAACTTTGCTTATCCCCTACAAATGCATCACACCACTGACATCCAGAGATCCACAGGTAACACGAGTCTCATGCGAATAATTCTTCAGAAAGGACTTTTTAACAAAGTAAAATGCATGTGTTGTCCTAGAACATTAGTAAAATATTTATGGATTTAAGTTTGTCGATTAGGGAGGAGGGAGCGAAGCCTTCATATTCAAGACTTTGAACTAAATTAAATTAAAATGATATCAGATACAAAATGGACTTTGTGTAAGTAAAGTGAAGAATCTTAAAAACTGATCAATGGAGAGGTCTGGCTTATTTGTGAAAATACATTATTAATCAATTCCAAAAAATGGCAACGTCATGGACCCCTAGCAGGTCTTCATATCATGACTGTCCAGTTCTCATGCAATAAGGGAGACAAACCTCACCATTTTCGTTGGTTTTTAACACCTCTCTACTTTCATTTAGCTTCTGCACTGTTGTCTCCAACTGCTCCTTCAGTTTTGAAGCCTGCAACATAAAAATTGTTATCAAATTGATATCAAATCTGTTCTACATGTCTTCTACAAGAAACCGTTCAACATGCCTGCTGCATCAGTCCTCTTCAGGTATACAAATACATTGCTATGTTACGTTTTATAAATGATCCAGTATGGCCTAAAGACTGTTAAATGTGGTGTATAAAATATCTGCTGTTTATATAATCCAACACGTACCTGGTCATCCTTGGCTGTGAGCTGCTGATGAGCATTTTGTAGACTTTTTTCAACATGCTGAAGTTTTTCTGATGTTTCCTGGAGGACCTTCTCCTGTGACACAGTCACTGTGTTTTTGACTTTTAGTTTTCCAACCAGGCCTCGAACTTCACCCTGAAGCTTCTTAATGATACTGTTAGCCTGAAAGGATATCGAATAAAAGCAGGTCAGAAACTGGACTGTAATATTTAACTAAAGACAAAGGCTTAGAGTTGGTTTGGGGGGGGTTTAAATCTCAAAGTATAGCTAAATGTTTTCTAAATTTTATTATATGATTACATTTTGGGCTTTTTTTTGCCTTATTTAGATAGGATAGCTAAAGACAGAAGAAATATGGGGAGGGATGAGGGGAACTGATCCAGCATCCAGTGCATTGAGGACTACAGTCTCTGTATATGGGTGCGTGCTCTATCCACTGAGCTAAACCGGCATCCAGCTTAAGGCTTTGGAAATGAGAGAAGATGTTTTGGGTGAGGTGCATCCCTTTGGGCTATAAATCTGTTATAAATTTACACATCACTTTTTTTGGTAAAGGGCACCACAAATGAATGAGTGAACAGAGGTGGAAATCTAATGGGCCAAATGTGTTTAGTTTGGGGTTTAAAGTGTACTGGCAGATAGGCAGCATGCATGCAGCTTTATATACCTTTATCAGCTCCTCAGAGAGGGATTTCACAGTGGCTTCTAGTTTTTTTATTTGGAGGTCTTTACTTTCGGTATTTTCCTCAATTGATTCCTAGAAAACAAAAAAGAACAATTAAAATACAGTTTAGAGTAGAATCAGACAGAGAAACTGCAAAAAAAATAAGTAGAAATGAATTTTACAAGTATTTTAATTGTAAAATGATTATTGTTGTTTGCCAGTCAAAAAGAAGAAAATTTCCAGAGTTGTTTTGCCCCATGATGGCTTAACTGATGATTGAAAGAAAAACATTGTTAGCTGCAAACCTTACCTTCTGCTGCTGAGTAGCATCAAGCACCTCTTTTGTGCGGCGCATAAGCTGCTCCTTGTCTTTGACCTCTTGTTCCAGAACAGCCACTCTCATCTGCAACTGGCTCACTAAACGCTCTTTCTCATGCACCTCTGTGTCCAGAGTGCCGTTCTCTCTCCTGAGGGACAACACCTGCTGCTTTGAACGCTGGCACTCCTAAACACACAGGAGGGCAATAATCAAGCAACAGAAGCAATCATCAATAACACTTATTCTAATTATTAAAGGGGATAAAACAACTGGACTCAAAATGGGTTTTCAACCAATGAAAAGTCAGTGCATCTAATCTAATTTTCTTATCACTGTTTAAGTTCATTTTTAACATGCAGCAGGTTGTTTATAAAACTTTTTTCTTTTTGTTATTCAACCATTTCAGGCCAATCAGGGGTGGATTTGACGGTGATGTAATATGAGAGGTAAAGCTTCTGTTCAGAGGAAGGCATTTCAGTATGAAGGCCTAATGACATCATGATGTTTTAACCAAAAACCAGGTGCTGTTTTGACTCTTAATCGTCAGGCTGCTATGTCAGATGTAGTCAGTTTGACTTTGGTAATCAATACTGTGAAACTGATCTTATAAATGAAAGCAGGAAACAAATTTAGTTCTGCAGTAGGGATTTTACATCATTTAACTTGGGTTTTCTTAAAAATTTTTGGACTGATGGAAAAATAATACCCTATACTCTTGTTACATAGTTTCAAAATGTAGAAACTGGCATCATTCTTCCATTTTTCAGAGGACCCTCTTGACCCCACTCTAACTTTGCTTACCACCCCCTGAAATTTTGCTAACATGGCGCCCCAGTTAAGCAAAATGGCCTTAAACTAAGCTAGAAACTATCTACATATCACCAAATTGCTGGCATACAGAGTTGAAGTCGAGTCTTTGAACACAGAGAGCCCAATATTTTCTAAAGTGCACAAGAATTTATTTTTAAAGGATAGTAAATATTAGATTTACAGTTACTCTGCGGTCAAATGATGGTGTGTTAGACTTGCTGACAGAAAATAAATCAGGCATTTTAGGATAAAAACTACAGTAATCCTGTTCATTTACCTCTTCTGCACCCACTAGTTTAACCTTCAGGTCTCTGATGACAGACTCATTCTTGTATTTTTTCTCTGTCAGCTCTCTGCAGGACGTTTCCAGCTCTGTCAGTTTGTTGTGCAGCTGCTGAGTGCTTTTCTTGTGAGCACCCTCCAGCTCCTGACGGAGCTGCTCTGTCTGCTGCTGAAGCCGGCTCTGCAACTAGAAGATAATGAAGACTGACCAATTAGACCAATTAGACTAAGAATTTCCAACAGCATCATATTCATCTGACAAACAAATCAAGAGACATTACATACACAAACACAGAAAGCAAACAAAAGTCACACTCCAGTCTATTCAGCAAGGCCTTTTGTTCAGGGAGACTACAGGATCAAGCTCTTCTCAATGAGCATTTAGCAAGTTCAGGTTATTTAAATGTTACATTTACAACCTTTACACCTTTGACAGTTCGCATACATATTAACCAGCAGAACAAATGCTCTGATTTTTCACTTCAGTAAAAGTAGCAATTGCACAGTGTAAAAATACTTAAACAAGTTTAAGTCTTAAATTCAAATTCTTGCCTGTCATTTTGAAGAAATACATTTAATGAAACATGTGCCTGCTGCATATGGTTCAAGTGAAAAACAGACAAGCACTCCAGCAGTTAGACTGTACCCTGATCTTATGATGAACTCTGGTCAGAGCACAGCTGCCTGGCTCTGTACCAGAACAGAGAGACAGGAAATGGGAATTATATTTACAGTTCTCTGGCACAAATGTTTCTGTTATGATACTTTTAATGGCCTGCAGGTTACTGTGGCTTATAGATTTGAGAAATTTACCTCACAATGAACGAAAACAGCATGTAGCTAGCTGTTAACTCTTAATAAAGACAATGACATCAGCTAACAACATGCTGTATTGAGATTAACTGCTCAGTGATTTTATATTGCTGTAGCGTAAGGAGGGCGGGAAATTCCCCATGGCGACCTGTGACAACTTACCTGCAATTTCCAAATTAGAAGGCCAGGTTTGCTCTGACCAAAGGCAAGCGACCTCGCCCATTGGAAGTGAGTCTAGAGCGCTGCGATGCAGAGATCAAGGGAGAACTGCGAGTCCACGCAGGAATAGTATGTCAACAGTGGACTATTTTACCTTTTGGGGTTAATTTATCATGTAAGTCCATGATAATATTGCTTCCGCCATTGGGTGAGTACATTAGGAAGTTAAAAGGTTAATTTGCTTGAAGGATCTGTGTTTTTTTTGTTAAATTCTTTGGCTAAATGTCCTCAAAAGTTAACTTTTCCTCATCAATTGCCCTGTTGTTGCTCTGTGACCCACTGACCTCTCGATGACCCTTTGCTCTCGCTGCAGGATGAGATGTAATATTGATATAGTGATGATTTGCGACCGGGAGTCCATGCATAGTGTTATATTTTGAAAGAACTGGATATTCTACTATTGTGATTTCCTTTTTGGTGCTTTCTGATTGACAGGTATTGACACAGTTTGGTGGCAGCTGGCGCTGAAAACAGACCTGCAGCGTATCTCAAATGAAGCAGAATGAAGTGGCGCTCCAGGCACGTGCTGTTGCCGGTCTGGAGGGCCCGCTATGGAAATGCTCTAATAGACTAGAGTGGGAGTACGATTCGCCGGCAGATCTCGGCACAGTCGCTGTATGTGGAAATTGGAGGTTAGGTCGTTATATGTGCCCTGCCCAAATTAAACCAAGCCAGGAACGAAGTAAAATAACTCTCTTAAGGTCTACATGTGAAATTCAGTCACACATAGATTTTAGGGTTTTGGGGGTTTTTACGTGTTTAAAGCAACCTTATTCCAACAAATCTAGTGTGTTCAGACACAAATTTTAGATTTCATTTTACAGTGACTTTAAACACCCATTCACCCTAACAGTGTAATCCACCTTGTTGCTTCTCATCAATGTTCTTAGTATGTTACAAACAACTGCCCCCAAGAAATCACTCAATTAGGGATAACACATTACAAACACGAGTTTGTGTCTGCTGTGGAGAAACAATACAGCTACGTCATCCTTAAAGTTCTTTACAAAAAAAGAAATAAAGGTAATTTTACAAAATATACTGGCTTTTGTATTAAAACATAGTCCAACTGAAGTCTTACCTCTGTAGCCTTTTCTCTTTCTGATTGCAGCTCCTGAGAATGACGGCTGGACAGAGAGCTGGTCTGATTCATCCACTCTGAACGCAGTTTGTCCAACTCTTTAGTCTTCTCAGACAGGGTCTTTAAGAAAATACAGATATATTAAGATTAACAATGCTTTAATATTTATTTTCCACCTCAAAACTTTGCTGAAAATGCAGTACTTTTTAGTTTTAAACAATTGTATGTTTAATTTTTGCATCTGCTCAAACTGCCTAATCAAATCCCTGCTGAAACCCCTTGCAAAAGGCTTGAAATCTTGGATTAGGCTTCCAAATAATTCTGGGGATCTCACCGCCATCAATCATGGATGGATAAGCACTGACACATATCCAAAGATAAAACACACCTGTTGAGCATAACTCAGTTGCCGGGACAGGTCATCTTCAGTCTTCTTAAGCTTCATTTCAAGGGCCTGCTTTTCAGCCTGAAACAGAGATTTGACATCTTTATAAACGGTGCTGTAGAGAAAAATTTTTGGCTATACTGGCTATGGCAAATACAAAACTGGTACATTTATAAATTAGTTCAACAAAAAAATTATATAAGCTAAGCAGCACTATGGCCAACATTTTCCTAAAACATGTTAGGCATGGCAATTCATTACACTGCTTCAGTTCAACTGTCTGAAATACACAATCACTGCACAAGCAGTCTAAACAGCTAACAGTACAAGTATGAAATCTGTTTACATTGATTTGATTTACAAGGGAAACAAGTCATTAATAATCAGATACACTCCAACCATAAAGGAGAATCTCTTCTCAAAAGACCAGAAACAATTATAGCTATAAATTATGTTCAGTAAACCAACCTTCAGAGAGGAGAGACACACTGCAAGATAGTCTTTAACCTCTTTGTCGGAGCCTTGGACAAGCCGCAAAAACAAGTGGTTTAGATGCTTGAATGCATTTGTTTCTACAACACTGAAGTTGGCGGTGCCTTCAAGCACTGGAGACTGGCAAGACAAGTGCAAAAGAAATCTGTGGGAAAAAAATTAACTGTTATGTTTCATTATTTGATGCAGATTTTATCAGGGTATAATAATAATAATAACAATACTACTACTACTAATAATAATGTTAACCTTTGTATAGCACATTAGAAAGGGTTTTACAAAGTGCTTTGATATATGTACGAAATTTTACACAAGAACAAAACTTTAAACAAAAAACAGAGAAATTCTTGAAATGTTGTATATCTAACAGATAATGCTACATAAGATAATAAAAACAACCACCTTGGATTCTCTGAATCTTGCTCAGCGTAGCACAGATTAAGAAGGTCAATAAACTTCTGTGGAAAGGATGTAAAGTCTATCAGAAGCCCCTGTTGCACTTTCAAACTAAAGAAGACAAATAAACAGTGGTGAGATTTCAAGAATGCCTGTTTATGACATCCCATATTTAAATGCTTCACAAGTTAACTAATATTAGTCAACCAGTGCATACCTTTGGAAATCTTCTTCTGATATGAAGAGGTTGAAGAGAAAATATGGGTCTTTATCATCTGTTAGCTTCACTAGAAGATCCTAATGAGAAAAGGCAAAAGTAGCATAAGTCCCCAGAAACACACCCTGGCTTTAACAACAATAATACAATATCTACAAGACCTTTAAGTAAAATGGAGTGAAAGGGGGATATAAATAAAAGAAGTGGTTCCCAACCTTTATTTCTCACCCCCCACCCACTCATGTCAAAGAAAACCTAAGACCCACTTGGAAAAATTAAAAGTCAATTTTAATTGTTTATATTGACAAAATCCCAAAACAATACGTCTAACGACACTTGTTCTTGAAAAAAGATCCATTTATAAACTATCCATTTTTACGACAGTGTATAAGGTCCACTCTAGAAAAATAAATAATAAAGAGGATCTGTTAACTTTCAAGAGAGAACCACAGCTCTAAAGTGCTGAAAAGGGTGACAAATAAAAGGTACGTTATTTTCTAAGTTGTTTACTTACACTCTTACTTACCCGTTTTTGTATTGGGCTTGATGTCTGCTGAAGCTCAATTGTGACTCGGATATTTGCCTTCCTGTGAAAACAAAGTGTTATAAAATGTAAGTAAAAGTCTGATCACAGTTTTAATAGGACAACTGAGGCACAGTCCTGTTAAATTAACCCAGTTTGTATTCCCTTTAATATTTTACACAATATAAACTGTAAAATGGGTTTTAATAGCAGCATAATTGAAATAACAATGATCTGAAGTCATTTTAAGTCTGAAGCAAATGCATGAACAGCTGACTGCTCTTAAGAACTTGCTCCATGAACTTTGTCCACCTCCAACAAACCATGGCTCATGTTTGGTGAATTGGTGGACAATTTGCCACCAAAAAAAAAAAAAAAAAATCAACTGCTTATTCTGCAAATGTCTTATATTTATATATGAATTATAGGCCATAAATCATCAAATAATGCATTAGGTCCAGCTCAGACATCTAGGAAATATTTTTTGGATATTTCCTTTGTTGAATCCTTAAACAAAAGGATTTTTAAATATCTTTAATAAATCATCTTTCATTAAACAAAGTCAATCACATTCAAATTGAATTATCAAAAGATTCTGCCTGGATTTGAGTTTGAGTATCTTTGGATACCTTCACAAATTTCTTTTGCCTTTTTTTCAGTTTTTATTTATTATTTATTTAGATGTTTTTTTCCCAATACATCATGCACATAATGTGCAGTTAGCACATTGTTTTAAGGTGTAAAGTCATTTTGCAGTCAGTAGCAGGGTTGCACACATATTGTGGGACACAACTTTGACGCACAATAACTATTATTTAAAATATGTGCATGGCTTTGAAAACCATAGAAACATTTATTAAAACAACCATGTCCTAAAGGTAGATGTTAAAACTAATTTCAGCTGTTAAATTTAAAACAGTTAAAACAAAAAGAAAAAAACATTCTCAGTGGGGTTTGGGAGATATTCGATTTAAAATAATATCCTGCAACCACTTTCACCACAACAATCACTACGTTTTCACATGAAATGTGCACAGCTGCAAGCTTTATTATTCCTTGCACTGATAATTCAAAATTTTACTGCTGGGACGGAAAATGTCCTCATATTCTGGACTGTACCATATATTGATACAAGCTAAAGGGATACCGGTATCAGCCTACTTTGTTTTGAATCGTGTTTTTCACGGCCAAATGGAGCAGTGAAAGTAAAAAACATAATCCGCGCTCCAGGTTCATCATTTCTGAAAAGACGACAAACATCTGAGTCGATAAGTATTTTTATAAGTCGTACACTTGAATTCTGTGAACTGGGTGGCCCCTGGTCAGTGGTCTTACCTTTCCTCAGTGTCCCTGCACCTCACGAAAACCTGTAATACTTTGCTGTAGAGTTCCTCCATGGTGTTGTCCACGCAATAATTGGTCTCTCTCTATTGTTATAAGAGCACATACGACCGCTAAAGCATAGAATAATAAAAGTTATTGCTTCATCCAAACAGACACGTCAGGTTTTCAGCGTTACTCTCTGTCAGTTTTGAATTGGCGCTTTTCACCCGCCAACGGAGTCGCCCTGGAAACGGAACATGAATTTCTTCTTCTTCTTCGAATGGAATTCCAGCAGGCTGTACACCACACAGTGTAATGCTGCCCTCCACAGGTTAGATAAATAATACCCAGTTTAAATTTTCTGATATAATCCAGATGACCGGAGAAATAGAATGATTGCTTTTCAAATTAGATGAAAGTCCGCATCAGAAGAGAACATAGATTTGAAAGAAAAGGAAGAAAAACCCAAAATATGATAACTCCCTAAACATCTGTTGTCTTTCATCCCCATATCTACAGGTACATCTCAAAAATTGAGAATATCATGAAAAAGTTCAATATTTTTTGTTACTCATTTCAGAAAGTGAGACCCATTTATTATGTAGACACATTACACATATAGTGAAATATTTCAAGCCTTTGATTCTTGAAATGTTGATGATTATGGCTCACAGATAATGAAAATCCAAAATTCAGTGTCTCGGAAAATTTGAATATTGTGAAAAAGTTCAATATTGGAAAGTCATGGTGTCACACCCTAATCAGCTAATTAACTGCAAAGGTTTCCTGAGCCTTTAAATGGTCTCTCAGTCTGGGTCAGTAGGCTACACAATCATGGGGAAGACTGCAGACTTGACAGATGTCCAGAAGACAGTCATTGACACCCTCCACAAGGAGGGTAAGCCACAAAAGGTCATTGCTAAAGAAGCTGATTGTTCACAGAGTGCTGTATCCAAGCATATTCATAGAGTTGAGTGGAAGGGAAAAGTGTGGTAGGAAAAGGTGTACCAGCATAAGGGAGAATCGCAGCCTTGAGAGGACTGTCAAGCAAAATCCATTCAAGAATTTAGGGGAGCTTAACAAGGAGTGGACTGAGGCTGGAGTCAGCGCATCAAGAGCCACTACGTACAGACGAATCTTAGACATGGGCTACCAATGTGGCATTCCTCATGTCAAGCCATTCCTGAGCCAGAGACAACGTCAGAAGCGTCTTACCTGGGATGGAGAAAAAGAACTGGACTGTTGCTCAGTGGTCCAAAGTCTTCTTTTCAGATGAAAGTACATTTTGCAGATCATTTGGAAATCAAGGTCCCAGAGTCTGGGGGAAGAGTGGAGAGGCACAAAATCCAAGTTGCTTTAAGTCCAGTGTGAAGTTTCCACAGTCAGTGATGATTTGGGCTGCCATGGCATCTGCTGGTGTTGGTCCACCGTGTTTTCTGAAGTCTGCTGGTTCCAATGACCCTGGTGTTACTGTGCTTGATTGGCCAACTAACTGGCCTGACCTGAACCTCATAGAGAATCTATGGGATATTGTCAAGAGGAAGATGAGACACCAGACCCAACAATGTAGATGACCTGAAGGCCGCTATCAAAGCAACCTGGGCTTCCATCACACCTGAGCAGTGCCACAGGCTGATCACCTCCATGCCACGCAGCAATGATGCAGTAATTCATGCAAAAGGAGGCCCAACCAAGTATTGAGTGCACAGAAATGAATATTCTTTTCAGAAACCTGACATTTCTGTTTAAAATATCCTTTTTAATTGATCTTATGTAATATTCTAATTTTCTGAGACACCGAATTTTGGGTTTTCATTATCTGTAAGCCATAATCATCAACATTTCAAGAAATAATTGGCAAACATTCTCTAAGCCCGTGGCTATCTTCTTTTCTCGAGCTCCGTACAGCACATCAACAATGAATGCCATCAGGGATTCTTTTTTTTTAAATCACAACTTCATCCCTTGCTATGATGGATGGAGGCAAATGAGACACCAAGGGCCCACCTGCTGTCATTTTTCTAAGGGTGATTGTATCATCAGCCCTTTCTCTTTCTCTCTTTAGAGATTCTGCATAAGAGATCCTGTGCTCATCCCCGACCTCCTGAAATTGCTTTGCTTTTATAAAGTGGCCACAGTCCTTGGAGTTAGGGTTACAGATTTGCTTGTAGCCCCATCTTGTGGACTTAAATGGAACTGCAGGAGAAAAGTGAGAATTGCAACAGCTCATTTTCACAGCAAACATAGACTGTATATTGACATGAATTATGTCAAAATGCAAATAAATGATCACCTTTATTATGATACAAAAATCAGAAACAACACGTCTGAGAATGATGCAGGAAAACTCCTCCATGTAGTATTTCTTACCTCTCGGCTGGATTATTGAAGTTCTTACTTCAGGCTGTCCAAGTTAGTCTGTAAAGTCTGTTCAGCTTGTCTGAAATTCTGCAGCAAGTGCAATGGCTGCCTAAGAAAAGAGATCATATTATTCCTGTCCCAGCTTCTCTCCACTTTCTCTCTCTATTTGTCACCCTTTTCCCAGGAACTGGAAGGACAACCCCCTTTCTAGCCCTAAGAGTAGGCTTAAACTTTTTTAAAAAACTTTTTTAAACAGGTTCTATAGTTAGGACCGCGTTTGACTTGGACCAGTTCTTAGTTGAAGGTTTAAGTGTCATTCTGGACACATAAAAAGAACAAAACGTCAGTGTGCAGGAATTTAACTGTTCAGTTTAAGTCACCATAAGTCATACAATTAAAACAAACAAACAAAAAAAAAACTGTCCAAAACATTGTTAAAGTTGTGTTGTAGTTATGCTGCTAGCTTAGCGTGCCAGGGGAACGGGCACCAAGCTGACTGGCTTAGAGATGTTTTATTGTGAGTTACAATAATCCAAACGAGAGGAAATGAATGCATGAATAACCATCTTCATCTGAGCTGTGGAGACAATGTGCCTCAGTTCAGCAATATTTTTTAGGTGATAAAAACAGGGAGGACCTGATTATTAACAGATTGATCTAGGCAGACTCCAATATTGGCCAAAAGAAACACCCAGATAGTGAAGAACAAGTTTAACACAAGTTACTAAAATAGTCTATATAACTGGCAGTCAAAAGGATTTTTCAAACTACAGCAATGAAAGTGTAATCTGGATTTTTATTTGACAAAATTACTAATGATGACAATGACTTTTTTGTTGCAAAATTACTTAAAACGCAGCAAATTATTATGCAAAACAGAAATTCATAATTCTCAATAGTTTGTAAAGGATTGAAAAAAATCTGTTGTAATTTTTGGTGCTGGGAGGTATCTTTTCTAAAATCAAAGCTATTTCAATCCAAAACATCTTTACAGATTAAGTTCCAATTTAACACAGGATATCAACCCTTCTTTGATATCACCTTAACAACTCTCTCATCCACTGAACTTGTAAGTCCATGTATAGCTTCTGACTGTATTTCCTTTGAGGATGTCAAAGTTGCCTCCAAGAGCTGAAGTTATGAAGTAAACTGCTGTCCACCCAAGGATGCTCCACAGGTTCTTTATCGGGTTAGGGTCAGGGGATGATGGTGACAACACCATGATTTTTTCCCCTCCCTTTATGCCCATAGCAGCCAACGCCTCAGTGGGATTCTTTGCTGCATGGGATGGTGCATTGTGTTGCATGAAAATGATTTTACTCCAGAAGGCATGGTTCTTCTTTTTACACCATGGCCAGCCAAGGGCAATGAGGAGGAGGAGCACGACTAAATACTTGTGTTCAAAAACTAAAATTCAAATGTTGAATATGAATCGTATTTGCATAATAATGTGGAACACAGTGTATTGGTGTTGAGCTGTAAACAAATATCTGCCATGTAATCCTCAATGGTGCTTAAATAACTATGTGGGACTGACAGTTTAGAATAATTTTGTTAAAATCATCTATTTTATGTTGATTATTAATCCTATTAATTTTATTATGATATTATATGATATAATATAATTAAAATAGAGCTGTATATAGCTGTCAGCACATTGACAAGCATACAATAAGCATAAAATGTTAACATTCGTCTGAGGTTTGGGCACACTGTTAACATGAATGTTATGTATCACAAGTGTAAAATGTTTACAGAATCGGTGTATGAGTTCATTGATGAAACGTAGTCTGTTGAAATTAAAGGTGCTATTCCTAAGCTTTGTGGAATTCAAACCTAACTCTTCTTTTGCATTAGGAAGAATTCCTTATGCAGTATGTTAGATGGTCTTGATAAGAGGTCTTATATTGCAGCAAGTATTTTAAAGGGTGAGTCTGCTGTTTTCGAGTGCGTAGTAAATTTATGCTAATTCATGACTGACTTTTGTCTGATTTAATTGTGCTAAGTGATGTTGCCTACATTACAGTATTGATGCTGATGTTGCACTTTGACGAATAGTAATGTTTATTTTAGAGTGTTATAAAAGCTGAAAAGGAGAGCAATGGGAGACGAACCATACTATTGGACTTTAATAGGGTAGCACATGGAAATTCACACAATGGGCATTTCAAAAAAAGATATTCATGCATTTGGGAAAGTTTTGCATATTTGGTGTTTATGTTTTTTGTAATAAAAGAGGACATTTGGGAAGAGAAATGCATGGTGTCTTCATTCCTCAGTGTTTTTCAGGAACCAAAAGCATTTGTCACTGTACCTATCTCTGAAACATGTTAACACCGTGCCTGACTTAGCTGATTAGCCACCCTCATTGTTTATCTTGTTCCTCTACTGACAGTCACTGTCTATCTCAAACCTCAAACTAGCAACTGTTCTTTCAGAAAGGTTTAATGGATAAATCACAACGTTTAGATTTCTTTCTTAAGAAAAAGGTTTCAATTATGCTGCAAGCTACTCATCTTTTTTTTCCTCAGTCTAAGACCCGGCATTATCTTCCAAGGTCTTGCAAAAGCCAGTGAAACACACAGGCACATGTTCCTTGCAGTTACAGTTATATTCAAAATAATAGCAGTCTAACATCACCAACCAGATCAATCACTGTCCTTAATAGAAATTATATTTCTACATGATAAATAATTTACTAGTAGGTGTAGCAGAGTGATAGAAAACCAACAGACCCAACAGTCGTGGCATGCATGCTGCTGATTCTGTGAGATTGACTCATTAATTGAAAGGGGCGTGTTCAAAATAATAGCTGTGGAGTTCATTTAGTGAGGTCATTAATTCAGTGAACAAACAGGGGTCAAACAGGTGGCCCTCATTTAAGGACAAAGGACGCAAATGTTGTAAATGCTGGTTATAGAATATTCTCTCTAGAAACCGGAGTAAAATGTGTCGTTCCAGGCATTGTTCAGAAGAACAGCCTACTTTGAAAAGTTGATTAGAGAGGGGAAAACATATAAGGAACTGAAGAAAATGATCAGTTGCTCAGCAAAAATAATCTCAAATGCTTTCAAAATGGCAACCAAAACCAGGAAGACACAGAAGAAAACAGAAAGCTACCATTCAGATGGATTGAAGAATAGACAAAATGGCAAAGACTCAGACAATAATTAAAGATGGTCTAAAGTTACCTGTGAGTACTGTCACGATTAGAGATGCCTATGTAAAGCAAAGCTATCGGAAACAAGCCCCCCCAAAGTCCTATTATGGAAAAACAATGTGCTGACGAGTTTACAGTTCTCCAAAGACCACACTGACTTCCCAAAGAGAAATGGTGCAACATTTTGTGGACTGATGAAAGCAAGGTTGTTCTTTTTGGGTCTAGGGGCCGCAGACGACCCCCAAACACTGAATTCAAATCACAGTACACTGTGAAGACAGTGAAGTATGGTGGCTCAAACATCATGACATGGGGATGTTCCTCATACTATGGTATCAGGCCTACTTATGGCATACCAGGGATCATGGAACAGTTTGAATACATCAAATTATCTGAAAAGGTCATGTTGATCAACAAGATTAATGTTACGGAGTGGCCAGCCCAATCCCTGGACTTTAAACTAATAGAAAACTTGTGGGGTGACATCAAAAATGCTGTTTCTGAGGCAAAACCAAAAATGAAGAGGAATTGTGGGATGTAGTCCAAACACCCCAGGCTGGAATACCTGTTCACAGATGCCAGAAGTTGGTCGACTCCATGCAACACGGATGGGAAGCAGTTCTAAAAAACAGTGGTTATTCACAGGAAAGGCAAATATTAAAAAAAATTCAGTTTATAGTGTATATTAGGGTTTGTAAAGAAAGACACTGCTATTTTTTTAACACCCTCGTATTCCCTTTTCTTCCTTTTCTGTAAAGAAATGACACATTTGATCAATTTTTCTTCATGTTTTGATTTGGAATAGAGTGTGCAGCGTTCCCAATGCATTTGCATCTATGGAAATAAAAGCTTTTATGAGGATTCCGACTATACTCACTTTAAACACACTATTATTTTGAACACATGTACTTGTACAGAGATTCTCGTCATGTTTACCCCCAAAATCTTGTGAAACTTACACTGGCTTCCATGTTAACTTCTGAAAGTTGTAAAATACATGGAAAATGTCTTTGTGGAGTCCTCATTCTTATCAAGTATGCACGGTCCTAAAAGTGAAAAGAAAAGAAAAACAAGGTGCTGGCTGAGTTTAAGTTGTTTATTGATGGTATATTTTTGCATAGGGAAACATATTCATTTCCAGTTATGAATTTACCAGCAGTTGCTGATAGCAATGGCTAAATATGATTAAAATGATGTATTATCAAAGATGTTAATATCCCCCACAGCAGATGAATAACATTAGGTAAGAAACATTGTTTGGACAGCCATTAAACCCAAATACATTCAAACAGAAAGTTCAATGTAGAACCAAAAACTGAGACTTCGGTGTAGCTGGCCACAAGAGGACCAAACTAGGAGACTATATTGTTGTCATTCTCTGCCCCTGTGTTAATGAAACCCTTGGGTAGTTAACATCATGCAAATAAAGGTTGATTATCTACGTTTGTTTCCATTGGAAAAACATCCACATGAAAAAGTACCTAAAGCTCTTGCTAAGCTGCTTAAAACTACATCCAATCCAGAGCACCAGCCCTTTACACAGTGAACAATGACCCAGCAAGAAAAACACAACTTGCTTCTTCGTCCCTGATTATGCTCTTATACTTGGATGACAAGTTGTGCAGTATTACACATTTCTGACAGGTGTTTAAAAATAGTCAGACAAGAAAGATGCATCCTATATCTTGAATAGACTATGAACTACCACAGGAATAGCACTGATTTCTCTTTAGGGCAACAATGATACGATGTTGCACATGGGACTTGTAGTTCATTTACTAACAGAATTATATTTATGAATACTGAATGTAAAAAGGACTGTGGTCTTTGTGGATTGTAGTCGTGCAATAACTGTCAAAAGCTGATCATGCCTATGCTCTCTCTGATGTAAGGGATATATATTTGGAAGCAAGCAAGCAGTCCTTTACAATAATATCTGAAAAATCTTTAGAAAAAAACCCTTTAAAATATGAGACTGCATTAAAATTCTCTCATTCGCTGTCTGCAGCACATTGAGTACACATATGGCATCACTGTCACAGGAAAAACTCTACAAAACTTGATTTGAACAACTAAGAAAGGATTACAGACTGTGGCGAGTAAGGATAACAGAAATTGGTGTCAAGGATCATAAAAACAGAATTCAAGTTACATCATAAAAACAAAAAAACATGTTGGAGTTGTCAGGCAACAGAAGAGATAAAATGTGCATTTATGAAAAGAGCCCTCTCAGAAAACCTTGTCAATATCTGACAGTCACTTAGTGTTCAGCTGAGAATATGACTAACTGTGACCAACAGTTTCTAATACTTTAGATGTAGTTATTTCCGCTTAAGAGTACCCATCAATTAAACCACAAAGCAGTTATGATTCTAGCGTAGCAGGAATAATTTTAGCATTGTCCACAGACATGGCGTTATTTGAACCAATGAGAAAAAGGAAAATCCAGATGGAGTTTTACTCCAAAACTAAATCAATAATTATCAACATCTCAGTAAACACATACTCACCAAAAATTAAAACAGGTTTGAACACAAACTGACAGTTTTGTAGTGCATATTTCCACAAAAGTTGTGTTTTTTAAACCTTCAGTCGTGAAAAACAAGTCGTGTTGGCTACCAAGCACACAGAGTTCAAATCTGAATGTTCATTTATCAAGGGAATTCATTAGTATATTTCACATTAGAGATTGAAATTTCAATTGTATGCTCTCTCTCTAAATTAAGACAACATTAATGTGTAGTGGAAACACACAAAAGTGCTTATTAATGGATGGCCCTGTAATAACTAAATAGGAATCAGCCATTATTTATTTTATATTTTCCATCTGTGCTTTTCCAGTAGTGTCAATGAAAATTATTGAGATGTGATGACTAATGTTTTTGCCTCAGTCTTGCTAAGAAAATACACATTACAACTGCATTAATGCCCTGGCTTTGGAGACTATTCTCAAATTGCTGTAGCTTTTGTAAAGCAGTATTACCACTGGCTGAACTGGAAACTGTGTCATCCTGTTTCAAATGCAACCTACAAAATAGTCCAAATGAGGGCACAGCTTTAATCCCTGAATGTAATCCAACCTAAAACAAAGAAGCATGATTCCACCTCACTTTAAGTTTCCTTGACAAATAGATTGTCAGTATTACTCTAAATTTTATTTTACTCTTTGGGTTGTCATATGGCTTGTCATCTCATGTCCTGCTCAGCCCGGGCTGCTGATGTCACTGATACTAAGCACAAGTCCCTGGGCAGAGTCCAA
The DNA here is from genome assembly GCF_018320785.1 of Cheilinus undulatus. Lineage (NCBI taxonomy): Eukaryota > Metazoa > Chordata > Actinopteri > Labriformes > Labridae > Cheilinus > Cheilinus undulatus. The sequence goes on from NC_054871.1 coordinate 36,716,301, forward strand.
CCCAGTATAAAAAATACAATTAGCAGTAAAATCACAGGCACTGCTTGTTAAAATCATATTTGGTTATTTCTTTTTTGTTTCCATTCTGCTGACCAGCAAGTTTATTTACACAGAGCACAGAAAGAAATGCATTTGAATCGTACAGTTTTTGACATGAACAAATTTTGACAGAGGCTGAAATTGAGCATGCGAGTAAATTTTGTAATGAGCATATCCACCTTAAAACAGGGATGTCCAAACTATGGTCCAGGGGCCAAATGTGGAAGAAAAATTCATAATACTGGGGCAGGGCTGGTAGTAGCCAGCGCCCCCTGGAATCTGATTGGCCTCCCAAAATCCTTGAAATGAATGGCTATTTCTTAGACCAGCCATTTCAACAATCACTAAACAAATTTTAACCTACATTCAGTGGGTTCAAGAAACGTATTTTCTAGGTAAGGTATAAAAGTATTAAAGTGGCCATCCTTACACATCTCTGTACGTGGCCCCTCCCTAATCAAAAAAGTTTGGACACCCCTGATCTGAAACAATTGACTCTTTCCTTGAAGGTAGGATATTTCTGGATGACTTGAATACTCCGAGGGTTAAAAACTTTCCCTCAGACAAAGAAATCTGTACTTTCACTGGAAACAGTGACAGCTGAGTTAGACAGCTGCACATAGTGAGTGGATCTAAAACAAGGGCCGTTGCAGATTATATGCTGTATTGAGTTTCCCTTTGCTGTAATATTTTTTATACAATAATCCAATGCTCAGTCTGGTACACTGTGTTGGACTGAATATTCACATTGCAGTGCACATGCTTAAACACCTTAAACAGATGTTGGTCATAAAGAAAAAAAAAAAAAAAACAGAGTAAAAAAGATGAAAAGAATTTTTGCTTCATTATCTGATGACTCAGATCTCAGCTTAGGGCCAAGAACCACCAACCTTAGTAAAAATTCATTCAACCATGTCTTTAAATAGTGTTTGTTATCATACATGTCAAGGTTAAAAGGTTAAAAAAATCCCTTAAATGCAGATGAAGTACAATTTAGTACCTGAGGGAAACAAGCAGACTCTCCACCAGCTTTTAACCATAGACTTTTCATCATTATGATTATATATTATATTATATTCATTATTATAGTCATGATTATATCATTATGACAGGAGAAGATGGCGAGTGTAAACTGTGAAGCGCAGGGATATGTTGTATATTTCTGTATTCTTAATTAGCTGTGAATCCTGATCTGTACTCTTTCTGTTTGGCTTTGATCAGATGCATCTCAGTTTGCATCCTTTTTTATCAATCCATGTCCTATCTTCTATCTGGTCTTTTAAACTGTAAATTTTGTTAAGATCAGGACCGCTACGCTTACATTTGCTGATTGTAAATCTTGCTTGAACACATTCCACAATAAGAAAAGGCCAGAATTATTTCAGTCTGAACATTATCACTATTCATTTTTCCCAAAAAGTTCACCCCCTTACTGCACAACATATCATCCCATTATTTTCCAAATTAACATATGATGTCTGAATGGATTATCCATGAGCTTTTAATGTTGCAAATCATTAACTGCATACAAACACATTTATGTATGGCTTACTTGTTAAAAAAGAAGAACAGAAAAAACTATGTAGAAAGCTATAATTTTAAAGAAAAACTGCAGCATTGTTGTTAATTGTAAAGGCATTTTCCATAAGGGTATACTAGTATGTAATCTGTTTAACACAATTCATAACATACAAGGCCAAATTACTAAAGACAAAATTTAAACCTTAGAAGTCCATGGCATGATTTCATCATGCGCCTTTTTGTAACAGGATAGCATGAAAACAAAGCCACATTTTGCATTGCAATCAATTTGTGTGGAAAGTATGACTGTTCGATGTCAATAGGTCAGTAAGAGCAGAAAAAAGGATCATTTTAATTTGATATAAAATTAATTTAAATGTGGGGTACACGTAGGGTACAGCCTTCCTAATGCTTTCATAACTTTAGCTTTTTTTTTTTTTTTTTAGTAAAAAAAATCTCTTTATAGCTATTTTTTTTTAATCTGTGTTTTTACTGTTGTGTGTTTTTGGAATACTTATATGCAGTACACCACCTTAAAGTTTAAAAAAAAGTTTTTATTTCATAAATTTCAGATTGTGCTGAAAAAAATATACCAAACATGAGCATGATAAACATTTTTTGAGTGTTCATATTGTCCAAAGAAAAGTATTAACAAAACAGCAAAAATAGCCTGTGGACTTCTAAGGGTTAAATGTGGGGAAAATGCTACTCGCTAAACTTTCTATTTATGGAGTAACACATTTAGAGGTCTATGTAGCCTTGTGGTAAATAAGCACTTTTAGCTCACTTAAACATCTCTGTATGTTTAATTTGCACTGCTTGAGAATCCTTCACAGTCTTGCAATGGAAAAAATCCATTTTCTTTGTATATTTAAGAACAAAAATGATTTTAACCTTAGGCATTGTTTAGTGGATTAAAAAAAGCTAGATACATACATATGTATTCTGTGTAACAGCTTTCATTTTTAGCTTGATATATGTAATTTTAACACTTTTATGTGTACGTTTACAACATTTTCTAAATTTGTAAATCTAGGAATGCCAATTTCATCATATATTGATATATACATATTTTTAAATAGCATTTTTTTTTTTTAATCTTTGTTTTTACTATTGTGTGTTGTTGGAGGTCCTATATCTAGTACGGTAAGTTAAAAAATAGCTTTGATTTTATAAAGTTGAGATTGTGCTGAAAAAAAGAAACCAAACATGAGCATGGCAAACATTTTCTGAGTTGTATTGTCAAAAGTATTGAGAAAACGCCTGTGGACTTCTAAGGGTTAAATGCTACACTGTAAGCTTTCTTTATTTAGAATCACACATTTAGAGGACTGTGTAGCCTTATGGTAAGCATGCACTCTTTGAGTGAATTATTTCTTACCCAAACTTTCTGTCAAAGACAAGTTCCCTCCCACCACCGTTATCCCCTTTTATCACTCACTAACCATTACATGGCAAAATTTTAAGCCAGAAAATCAATTTTTTCCCATTTCATGGGCTAGCTTTTTCTAAAGCTTGTCTATCTTCTTAAGACAGACAAACTAAGACACACAAACACAACAGGCTTAAACATTCTATACATTTGTTGTATAGCTTTATAAGTCCATCTTGTACACGTTTTTATACACACTGCTGTGATTCAAATTATATTTCTACAAGCAAAATGATAACAGTAACTCGTGAAAAAATTAAGAAATAACATAAAAGCCAAACTGAGTAAGAATAGTGTTAAGTGCATGCATCCATATAAACTTAATTCAGAGTATGGCCTTTTTTAATGTGATATGATAAGTCACATGGTCAGAGTCATTATACAGGCAAGGACGGTGTTTTAATGGGCAATCATAGAGCTGCTGAACCTCAAAACCAAAACCCGTGTTTGTTTCACATGGCATTGGTTGGCTCGGTCACATTGGTGAAATACTGACAACAAATTAAATGAGTTTTTCCGGCAGTAAAAAAAACAAAGCAGATGATTGCATATATTTTATACTTGAATCAAAGCAGGATGCAGGCTGAGCTGAGTAGAATCTCTCCAGATGGTTTTTTCTTCTATTGTGAATATTTAGGACTTACCACCAAACTTTTTCGGATCTAAAGCAGCTATACTTCACTATTTCTTAAATTACTGAGTCCATCACAACAAACCCCGGTCCACATTTTGGGGCAGCACACATCTTACTATTAACACTGTTAATATCAATATACCTTTGTCCACACACCTTAAAGCCAATACTTCAGCTTTAAAAGCAGAGTCACTGAACGAGATCAGCTCTATGAGTGCAATCAACACCTTATTATACCAAACACTGCCATGAAATCCACTCTTAACAGGCCAGCATTGTGGGAAGTACAGTTCTTTTTCTGTGCAGAAAAAAGCAATAATCAGTTTTCACAATCTATCAGTTCATTCAGCGTTCATTGAAATTATTTAATACGAATTTGAGGAAAGGACTTTAGCAAGACCATAACTTCTGAACCAGGTTAAGGGTCCAGATTCTCCCTGCATTTTTTACTTATCCATATTTCCAAACTTGACCACCTCAGTATCTGCTTGAGCTCATCATATGTGTTTAAAAGCAGAAGAAAAAGTACATCAGTGAAAGGAAACTGTAATCACCAAACTGCTGGAGTGTTTCTTGTTTGCTGTAAAAATCTGTTTTGCCTTAAGCTGATGGAAAAGTAGACTGCTGAAGCCAATGAAAGCTTTCACAAAGCTTACATCAAAGCCAGTATCCCAGGTGGCAGTTCAATCACTGCCACTGTTTAACCTTAACTATGTATCTGCTACACTGGTTTATGTCAAGCAATCACACATGCAGCTTTTTTTATATGTTTTGTCTTGTTTGTTTTCAGCTTACAGCTTTACCATGAAAATATGATCACTTTCCCATTTGTATAATTGTTATTAACTAAAGGCAAGGCACATAATGTGTTTTATGAAGTATCGTGCAAAATAGAAGTTTAACAACAGGGCTATTATTAAAATGTAAAGAAACAGACAACCCTCCATCAACGGTCCTCTGATCTGGAGCAGAGGGAGGAGGGGGAGGAGGAGGAAGAGCAGGATAGAGAGGAGGAGGTATCATCAGTTTGAGCCATGCATTCATTAGGTCAGCACAGCGACCAGGGCAGCACCATGCATTATACATCAGCTTTAAGCCAACTGTAACAAAAAAACTTAAACTTTGCCCCACCAAACCTAGTTAATATCAGCACCTTCAGTACAAAATCTGAACCCATAGTAGGCACTGACTGCTGTTTATTATAACCCCTAAACCTGGGAAAGAATGAGTAGAAGACAAACCGACACCTTTGTTTAGACCACGCACATATTAAAGATGCATCTGGACAACAAAATGGCATAAATAAAAAGAAGACACTATCTCTAGGTAGTGAAAAACACATGGAGCCCCTTTTTTGCAAGTTAAAATAAGTCACAAAAAACTATTCTAAAGCCATCACACTTGAAAATGTAGACAACACAAAGAGACAAGAGAAAGGCAAGGCAAAAACTCAAGGAAAACCGTCTTTCTTTCTGAATTCCAGGTATGAACTACCACCCCCCCACCCCCACCCCCATCCCCCAAAAAAATCACACTACCACTTTAGCACATAAAGTTGTGTAGTTCAAAGCTGGCAAGCCTGTGATTTTTCCATCTAATGGCTGTTTGGGAAGCCTATTTTCTTACAACACTAGTACTCCAATTTTGACTCTGTGATCATGAAGGGAAAAGACGAAATATTTTCCTTGCAGCAGGTTGTAATTTCAACTTATTTCTATATTATTCTAAACGTTTTTATTTAAAACAGAGGGATGCCTGACTTTTAAAAGGAATATTTTAGTAGTTTCCTGGAGTTTAATTTATAGGGCTGTCAAAACATCACAATTCTTAAAAACCATTAATCGCACACAATTTTTAGTATTTAAAAATTCCACTAGGTTGCATTCAAAACTGCTTGCGTAATTTTGGAGATTTCTAATGTCTTGGACCAAGGGTAAAAGACATCCTGGAGGGATACAGACCTGCTTTTATGGGAAGACTGAAGGTTTTAACATGTGCTAACAACGAAAAAGGAATTTGTTATGGATTAAAAGGAAATAAATGAACACTAAAAGGGTAAATGTTTGGCAGCTAATGCTTCTGACTTTAGCTGTCTGTGAGTTTTCAAGTAAAAAAAGACATTAAGGAGTAGTGGTGGACTTAGTTTACATCACTGTAGCTGCAAGGAGACACTGACTTGACTTAACCAAATTTTTGGGAAACGATTAATCGTGATAAAAAATGTGCACTTATTGTGGAGTGTAGTTAATCACAATTAATCCTGACAGCCCTTCTAATTAATAAAGTTAGTATTCTTATGAGCCATGTCACACTTCTTCATCCTTCTTCACTGACTTTACATTAGCTAACAAGGCATTGGAGATTCAAAACGCCTTCAAGATCAGGAAATTGCTTTCATGATTAAAAATGGGATGGATGATACAAAAAGCAAAAAAATACCCCTCTGACATTCATCCAACTGTTTATAAGGTAGCACAAGTGCATAAATCATGTAATAATGTCTGCAGAGTGCACAAACACTCAATAAGCTCAGGCAAATTTGCTTCCCATGAACATGATATACGAATCCACATAAAAAGGCAACAAATAACATGAGACAAGGTTAAGTTGAGGGTTAAAAAAATTACACTTAATATAAAATGAGTCCCTAGAAATGTATTTTATGATATTTCAAGCATAAATTTATGTTTCACAAAATATTAAAAAGTCAGGGTGCATTTTTTTAACTGCTCTTGCATTTTGAGTTTGCATACACATTTTTGTGGTGAGCTTTTATAGTTTGATTCTGGCTTGTAATTGACTCTTTTGTACAGACTCTGGACATTGAGGTATGGCTATTAAATAATAAGACTGCATTTATGAGGATAAAACCACATGGTTCACAGTAAGACTGAGTGTTATATATTAAAGGTTGGATATTCTCACACAACTGCTGTAAGTCTCCATTAAGCAACATCTTTAGTTCACTGCTAGCTACCGATTGAAGTGCATGTGCTTTTGCTGAGGCGTCAGAAAATTATTAGCTTAAGAGTTGAGCATTCACTTGATATTTCTGGTGAAACTGAACAACAGCTGAATCTTTTTGTACATCAACTGAGCTGTATGGTGAACACTGCACGTCTCCTGCACGTGTGTTTGAAGGGCACAAAAGATTTTGTGAAGGCAGAGAGGATGTCCAAGACGATGAACGCTCTGGGAGCCCATGCACATCAAGTACTTCTTTAAACATTCAATAAATTGAACAAATCGTTCAAAATGACCAACTTAGTATAAGAATGATAACAGAAATGGTCTCCATTGATAGAGACCATTTGGCAAATTTTGCATGAAAATTTGAACATGACAAAAGTATGTGCCAAAGTTGTCCCAAAACTTCTGACGCCTGATCAAAAGGAAAAACACAAATTTGTGGAGACATGTTGGAGAAAATAAAGAAAAACAAAACTCATTTAAAAGGAGTGATTACATGTGATGAAACTCGGATCTTCCAATAAGATGCTGAGATAAAACAGCAGTCAATGCATTAGAAAACACCATCGTCACCAAGCATTAGGAAAGCACCACAAAACAAGTCCAAACTCAAGGTTATGTTGATTGTTTTCTTTACATTAAAGGATATCGTTTTGGAGGAGTGAGTTCCAGAAGGGTCGACGGCGAAGCAACACTTTTACAAACAGGTTTTAGAAAAACTCTGTCTAAAAAAGTCTGAAGTCTGAAGAAAGTGACCACAAAAGTTTAAGCCCAAACACAAAGTACAGTGTTTGATCACCCTCCTTATTCACCTGATCTAGCAGTGTTTGACTTTTTTCTTTTTCTCAACATCGAATCTGTGCTCAAAGGGACACACTTTAAGTAAGAAGTTAAGAAAAGAATGACAGAGGTTTTGAGACCACCATCTGAAGAAAGACCAACTACTCTGCTTTGATCAGTGGAAGATCTGAATGCAGTGGCATGTCGATGAAGAAGGGGAGGAGATCGAAGGAGAGAGATGTTGAAAAAAGTTTATGTTCAATAATACTGTCTCGTTTTTTAATAGCCATACCTCGTTCTCAGTGTTCTCAGCAGTTGTTTTTATCGCTAGGATCTCAGTACGACATCTCTAAGATGTTGCTTGTCTTCAGAGTAGGATAATTGTTTGGGCTTACCATAACAAAATTAAAATGCAATTATTTGCACGAATCAAGCATAAATGATCCTGATCCATGATTGAATATTTAAAAGATTATTATACTAATAAACCTGTGAGCATAAATGAATTAGAGAATATTGCTTCAGCTCATAAAAGCACTACTATGGGTAAAATATTGTGTTGGCTGGGCCACAAATGCAAGCAATGCAAGACTTTTAAGTGCTTTACTTCCTGCTTGTTGTCAGTGGTTGATCATCAACGTTTGTCTAGATCTGTCTTGAGCTGCCTGATCTGTAACTCAAACACCATGTCATACTGTTTCTTGGGTTGAGCTCCACAGTGCATCAACTTTCTAAAAACACCTTGTCAGTCACTATCTTTTCAAAGCTCAACGGACATCTGGATTTTGTGCTCCCATCAAATCAGTATCCACATCAGAAATCCAAAAACACCTTGGTAGCATGCTGCATAACCACAACTTTCTCCTTTTAACTTAAGCAAAGTGCAATGCCTGCTTTAACTCATTCTATTCCCCAATATAAAAGTAAAAACCACACCACCATGTTCTTCAAAAACTAAAATACCCTCACATGTCCTTAAAACGAAGCGGGGATGAGTGCACAAACATGGAAACTATTCTTACATTTTGACACACACACACTCACACACACACAAAATACCCCATGCTACTTATACAAACACACAGTTCAACAGCTACTTGCTGCTGTTGGCTGTTCTGCCGTATGATTCAGGTTCCCATGTGTCAATTTGCCTTTTCTCAGATCAACTGAGGTCTTTCTATGTCTCCTCCAGACACGATGACTTTGTCTGTTTATATAAGAACTGTTGTACAAACTGATTTGTATCTGAAGGAAGAGGCATATTTCAATCAACATCCTCTGCCTTCCCAATACCAGTAGCACTGGACCTTTTGTAACTGATGTCAAATTGTAGCATTGTCTCTTGTCTTAGAGGAGACATATTCCACCGTTTTCTGATAAAAAGGAAAAAGTCTTAAAAACAAGAAAATTGCAAAGCAAATAATGGTTTCAGGCTGATGATTGTCAATAAAAAAAACAAAGCCTCAGCTTGTAAGCGGGAAGATCAAACATATGTGTTGTTTTAACCCTTGATTTTCTTCAAATGTGGCAATAACATATCCAAAAGTGCAAAAAAATACATAATAGTAGGAGGATATCTCTAGTCAGATAAAAAAGGGAGGCTTATTTGCATATATTATAAGCAGCACCTGCAGCGGAGAGTGGCATTCTGGGTGTTGAGGGGGGATGAGGTCTACATCTGTTCCAGGAGGGAGGCCTTATACTAGATTTAGCGAAAAGACCCGGGGTGCTGGAATAAAGGCTGACATCCATCCAAGGGAACAGGTCTCATCCTGGGGGCACAGTCAGGTAACAGGCCTCTTGGGTCTGGTTTGTTGAGTCCTGATACTGCTATGCAGTTCTTCTGAACAAAACAGACATCTGCATCAATACCTAACTTGGATTTAAAAATCCCATCTCACAACAGTTGCCATTCTTGGTAACCATTTAGCCTCGTATGGCATAGTTCATTGTGGGACTGCTATATGGCTGAGAGAAAGCAGCATTCTTCTTCCATGTCTCTTCTTTGTACATGCACACATATAAATGTATTCCACCGTATATTTATATGTATGTATGCCACATATTATGCTTTTATAAAGCTGAATATATTTTTCCTCTGACAATGCCTTGTCAACATTGTTTCCTTTTCCTCTGGGACAGAACTACAGTGACTTTCACCTGCCCTCCAGAGTTCACTCAGTTCCCCAGATACCAAGACTGGAATAAAAAACAAAAAAAGATGATTTACATTGAGTAAGAACCTCACAAGCATAAATCAAGAATTAATAAAAGACTGGTTATTGATGTAGATAAGTGACTTTGAAATATATAGTAAAAGAGGCGCTTATTAAAGTGACAAAAAGAGTTAACTCTATCAGGACATAATGAAGTATTTCATCAATCCAATTGTTATACTTTCAATCTGATAATCAATGCTTTGTTGAACTTCAAAAAAAATAACCAGTTCTTTCTTAGCTAAGCAAAGAACTTAATGTTTAATGTCCTTACAGACAGTTTAACTTTGGATGCTGAAAATCTGGACTAAAATCTTGAGCTGCCATATGGCAGAGAAGCTTTGGCAAATTTTTCAATGGTGCAACCCACATACTCAGCTCTGCTGCTCATCCCACAAATGCATGTTCCTTACAAATGTGGGACCATTTAAAAGGGAAATAAACATGCTTTCCCGGGGTACAAGATTTACTGCCAAGAAGCATTGTTACAACAAAGAAGTAATCCTCCAAACACAAATTTCCTTGATATGGACACTTTTATCAGACCACATTTCCAACCAATGATGTACTACGCCTCAAAACTGAGATACAGTGACAAACATTATGACCAACTCCTTTTATTTAATCATTATCATATAAAGACAATTATAGTGATACTTTGTTAGCACTAAAGCTCATGGTACACGTATGATCTCTTTGCTGATAAACAAATGTTTATAGCATTTTCTGGTGAAATATCTTATCCTACCATCGGTTTTGTATATTGCACATCGCTCTATTTGACAGCACCCTGGTGGTAGCAGTGAGTGGCATTAAAAATAATTCATTTTGTCACCGATGGTTTTGTTTGCTTTTACGGTGCATAAGGCAGCATCAAAAGTCTGTCAGTTTACTACTTTAAACACATCCCAGGATTTTTAAAGAAGCATCATGATCAAATTAATTTATCACATTTACTGTTCACAAAATTTGTCATGAGAAACAACTGAAAAATCCTCCCTCCATTAATAAGAGAAGCTAGGAATAAACTGTTCTTGTGCCAGCCCCTGTACACTAAGCCTGATAATATGGAATGAACTGTACTAACCTGGGTTTGGTAGAGTCCACCTGGGTCTCGTGAAGTGACTCCAACAAAGGACGTACGGTTGGCAGGTGGGGTCCCAGGGGCCGAGTATGCTAAGGGTGTTGTTTTTGACAACATTAGTCAGATGTTCATGACAGTTTCATGTCACCTGTTAAATTGTTTTCCAAATATAACAAATAAATAAAAGTCACTGATTCATCTTTTTTTGCTCAAACTACAAAGTTTGAAGGACTACTACGAATTAAATTCCCTTCACACTGCACTCTTACACTATATAGACAAAAGTATATGGCCACACCTGTCAATTATTTAATTCAGCTGTTTTAATCAGACCTGTTACCACGGGTGAATAAAATTAAGCACCTAGTCGCAGAGAGTCAGAAGTTGGGGATTAAATTTACTGTTTTCTGGCAAAAATGTCTCTGTTATAATGCTTTTAATGACCCGTAGGCCACAGCAGCTGATAGATTTAGGAAATTTACCTCACAGTGAAGAAAAACACAGCAGCTGGCAGCAACACAGCTGGCTATTAACTTTCAATGAAGGCAGTGACATCAGCTAACAACAGACTGTATTGACATAAACTGCTCTGTGATTTTAAATCATTGTTCCAACATATCTAGTGTATTAAGACAATTTTTTCGATATCACTTAAAGGGACTTTAACTGATTTAGGTGTAGAAAACTCACCATTCATTTATCTTCATTTTTTTTTAAATAAAATATAATAACAAATAAATAACATACAATACAATGCAATTTTAATACAAAAAATAACAGTAATTTGGGCATAACACAACTCTTGAGTGTACAATTCCATTTAACTCTGTTTGTCTCCAGTTCTGTAATACAGCCACTAACTGCTTGTGTTATTTTTACTATTTACATCTAATTTTTTTCCATCTCAAAATTGTGTGTACTTCAAATGAAGAATCTGAATGATAAAATGTTAACACACTGAAAAGTAAAATTCATGTATCTACATATTGTACATACAGACCCCTCCAAAAGTATTGGAACGGTGGCCCCAATTCCTTTATTTTTGCTGTAGACTAAAAACATTTGGGTTTGACACAAAAAGATGAATATGAGACAAGAGATCAACATGTCAGCTTTTGTTTCCAGGTTTTTACATCTGAATCTGATGCACAGCCCAGGAGATAGCTTTATTTGTAACTTAACACCAAATTTTAAGGTGAGCAAAAGTGTTGGAACAGATTGACTTTAAACAGGTTAAAGTGAATAAGACTTAATATCTAGTTGGAAATCTTTTTCATGCAGTAACTACATCAAGCCTGTGACCCACTGACATCACCAAACTTTTACATTCTTCTTTTGTGATGCTTTTCTAGGCTTTCACTGCAGCTTCTTTCAGTTGTTGTTTGTTCTGGGGGTTACTCCCTTCAGTCCCCTCTTTAGCAGCTAAAATGCTCCAGAGAGTTTAGGTCTGGAGATTGACTTGGCCAGTCTTAAACCTTTCTCCTCTTGCCCTTGATGAACTCCTTTTTTATTGAACTGTGCTTTGGGTCATTATCTTGCTGCATGATGAAGAATCTCCCAATCTGTTTGGCTGCATCTTTCTTTAAATTGTCAGACAAAAGGTTCTGTAAACTTCTGAGTTCATTTTGCTGCTGCCATCATGTGTTACATCATCAATGAAGATTAATGAGCCCGTCCCAGAAGAAGCCATGCAAGCCCAACCCATGACGTTATCTCCATTGTGTTTCACAGATGAGCTTGTATGTTTGGGATCATGAGCAGATCCTTTCTTTCTCCACACTTTCCATCACTTTGGTAAAGGTTCATCTTTGTCTCATCAGTCCATTAAACTTTGTCCCAGAAGGTTTGAGGGTGGTCTCTGTACTTTTTGGCATATTCCAGCCTGGCCTTCCTGTCCTTCTTGCTAATGAGTGGTTTGCATCTTCTGGTGTAGCCTCTGTACTTTTGTTCAGGATGTCTTCAGTGAACAGTAGATGGTGATACCTTCACTCCTGCCCTCTGGAGGTTGTTGCTGATGTCACTAACAGTTGTTTTAGGGTCTTTCTTTACAGCTCTCACAATGTTTCTTCCATCAACTGCTGCCTTTTTCCTTGGTCTACCTGTTCAATGTCTGTTACTGAGTACACCAGTGGTTTCTTTCTTCTCTAATCTTTCAAAATGGTTGCACAGGCTATCGCCAATGTTTGTGAAATGGCTCTGATTGATTTACCATCTTCTCTCAGCTTCACAGTTTCTTGTTTTTCAACCATAGACAGCTTTCTGGTTTTCCCGTTGGTTACATCTCTAACTACAAATACAGTCTGCACAGGCAAAACTCAAATCTGAAACTGATCATAGACAGCGCTATGTATCGTTTAAATAATCAGTGTAGTAGGACACACTGGGAAACAAGAGATACCCGTCAGTCAAATGGTCCAATACTTTTGCTCACATGAAAAATGGACGGGTTCAAACAAATAATATCTTCAAAGTGGTGTATCAGATCCAGACGTTAACACCTGAAAACAAAAGCTGAAATGTTGATCTATTGTCTAATATTCATCTTTTTATGTCAAACCAAAATGTTTTTAGTCTACAGCAAAAATAAAGGAATTTGGACCACTGTTACAATACTTTTGGAGGGGACTGTACATGACCATACAAGTTGGCAATGGAAGCTTATGAGCCTTAAATTACATACTTGGTGATGTGGGGGAATTTACTCCCCCATCAGAAGAGGTGGTTGAGGCCTTTGACTCTGCAGGCAGTGTTGGCCTGGGTAGGGTGGATGGAGGAGGAGCCAGAGAGGATACTGGTCCAGGGGTTGCCAACATCTGAGAGGAGATGTAGTGACTAGACACTTTAACCTGGTTGCTGCCATTCAGCTGTAATTATCAAGGACAGAAAAAACAAAAGCATTATCATTAACCCCTGATGAAACAGTCCCACCCTGCATAATCTTCAATAAGTAAAGCAGGAGAATAACAGGAATGCTTAAACATACTGTAGGTCTGTAAACATTGCTTCAACAGCCAAAGGTATTGGATTACATGAAACTTTACCTCACTGGAAAAAAAGATATTTAACTCCTTCATATCTGACCCAAAGGAAAAGGTTAGCACTTGTTTGGCTGAAATATTTAAATGTGGGAGGTAGGTTCTGGCTTGAAAATGGCATAATCCATGACATTACCCAGCATGCCTCTCTTGTTTCTGCCCAAATCTTTGCCAAAATTTGCATTACAATGCTGACATCAAAAGCCAAGAACTTTATGTGCTGATTGAAGCAACAATCAAGGCTAAATCTCAACCCTGAGACAGTTGAGAAGAGATTTTCTTTTCAGAAAATGCAGCTGAGAGCAGGCTCATTCGTACACCCTACAGTCTCGAGCCCTATTCGCAAGGCACTAGTATTACCTGTGGACCTCTGATCATTTGCGAATTACCCCCTGAAGTCACTGTATGTTACAGTGCATTCACACAGGACAAGCAAAGTCTGTAGTCTACTCAAATTTACAGACATTTCTGGAGGAAAACATGAGGGTAATGCAGGGCTGTAAATGCACAGTGATTTTTTTTACATTTTATCTGAAATTAACTGAAGAGAAACACTACTTAAAATCTATATGTGTCAAAACTTTGTTAACATTGTCATCTATAATTTTTTATCAGAAAAAAGTGCAAAATAAGCAGCTCAAACCTTAAAAAACATAATAAGCACCCTAAATTACAAAGACACAGGTTCATATGGGACTAGAATTACCTGTGGATCTCTGTGTGCACTACTATGGTTGGCAATTTGCCCTGGACTTTTACTCTGTAAATGACGGATGTGGTTCATTTGCACAGGATTAAAAACACAGATGTCCTGTAAGATTATTACAAATTACCAGATGTCCCTAGGTAATACATATCTCCTGTGAATAGTGCATTACTGTATGACAGTTGAGTGCTGAACACTTTGCAGAGTGATATCCTTGAATATGATCAATTATAAGAAGTTTTCTGCTAGTTTCTGTTGAGGAAATTTCAGGTAAAAAAACAAAAAAATTTGAATTCAAAAGTTGTTATGCGGCAAATTTATTGAAAACTCTTCCTTCATCTTATCTTATTTATAGCAGAGTTCTGTGATGTACTCTCAGAAATGATCGTTTGCTTGCTACACTTACTGAGCTGGGGGATTGATTGGCTGGGTCACAAGCCAATGAGACGAGATCTTTGAGCGGGTCCTGGGCCAGGTGAGGGGGATACCGGATTGCTCCATGTGGGAAATAGGACGAGGACGGGAAATGAAGAGATGAGGAGGGGTGTGGACTCCGGGACAGACCTGGACAGAGAGCGAGACAAGACAGAGAGAAAAGAAGAAACAAAATGGTAAATTACCTTTTTAAAAAATGTATATATAGTATGTAAGTGTAATACTGACCGCTATGGACAGCTATGACTGGGCGGTGGTGCTGAGTAAAGGAGCCCATTCTTGGTGAGTCTTCTTGGGGTGAGGGACTGTCCATGTCAGCCTTTTTAACAGGAGGAGACAGACCTAAAAATACAAACCCAACAACCACACACACAAACACAAGGGATGCAACATATTAAATGGTGAAAGCTGGAACATAAAGGCAAAAATAGCACAATTTAACCCTTTTGAAGATATACACTGCTGTAAGTGAAAATGTATTCTCTGTTCTTAAGATTTGTACGGACTGGATAATGTATGCTTTTTTGGTCAGTGCATATGTGGTTGTTGGAATATTAAAAGAGATCCTTTAGGAGCAGCAGAGAAAATTATGGAGCACAATATTTATGACAAAATACATCTCATATTTTTGTTAATATCACATTGTTTGCACTGGAATTGCGTAATGAGGCAGACAGAATTATGAATCATGGTTGGATAATACGTAAGCAGAGAAGGTGTATTCAGCAGGTGACTGCTGAATTGTAGAGCCCTATGCTCATAGAAGCCCACTAAACATCCAAAAAAATCAGTATGGTGAAAGTTTATCAGGAATGTGCTTTTTACGTGCACTAACTTGAGTGGTTCTCCAGAATGTTTCTGCTTGAGTATGCAACTACTGTGGCCTTTTCAAAAGACCCTGTAAAGTGAAAATATGTTTGTTGTATGATAGGTCACTGTGTTATGAATCCCCAGGTCGAATTTTAGTCAGATAAAACATCTCCAAGTTTATAAATTGAAGCTTTAAAATCATGAAAAATGAGGCAGTAAAATCTGCTCTAGGATGGTGTGGGTGCATCTGTTAATGAGCTGAAGCCACACCCACTCAGGAAAAATACGATCCACTAATTTTTAAAGAATTCTACAGTCTGAATAGAGTGGTGCAGTCGTGACGTTATTTTTGTATGCAAACCCTGAAGTTAGCGTTGCATGGGTTCCCTTGGCGTGGAGCCTATGGGATTTTTCAATGGGTTTTTGGATTATTGCTGAAAATAAGCTCTGTGTCCAATAAAAGTTTATAAAATTTACACGTTTTGTTGATAAAGATAATATTCATAAACTGATAATATCAGCATCATATCTGGTTTGTTAATCTAACTGTCGAAAGTAAAAAGCTAACATCATGCTATATTGAACTACAACACGGTTGACTGAATTTACCTCATCACACACGGATACAACTGAACGGCTCAGTTGCCGCGCTTCAGATGATGACGTATGTAGTCCTTGTAAGCTATCTTTTAGCAATCGCCTTTATTAAGACATGAACAGATACAAAATTCAAAGGTGGGGCACGTTTCAGATGTATTTTATGTCGTAGGATAAAATGTTAAACTCTCCTGAGCTTGTGTTCGCCACAGACCTTATTTCAGGCATTTAACCGAAAACGCATTCAAAATTACCATAGACTTTCAGACGAGGGAACCGTAAGTGCTAAAATGCTAACTTACTTCCGCGTTTTAGGACTCATTCCTGCACCACTCTATAGAGGAAAGCAATCACAGCATTATCCTGCCCCTTGACTTCAAGTTGACCTTACAATCAAAGCATGGCTGCCTGACTCTGTGCCAAAGAAGAGACAAAGTCCATTTCCTGGCTGAAATCTCCGTTATGATGCTTTAAATTATCCATAGACTACTGTGACTGTAGAGATGAACTGCTCTGTGATTTTATATCACGGTGGTGTAAAGAGGGCAGGGCCTTCCCCCCTGTGGGCTTGGTGACATATTTTCCCCGCCAGCCAGGAAAGAGGCGAAAAACTTTCTAATGGTCTAAATCCAAAATTTAGTCACATGTAGATCTCAGTGTTTTCACATATTTCACAAATTTTGAATTTCACTTTACAGGGTCTTCAGTGTTTATACTGCTCTACTCTGTCTTTTTGGGGGGTGTATTTTAATACTGATAAAATCAGACATTGCAGAGTATTTTTTTTCTCCTAGCTACACTCGGTGTGAGTGTGTACTTGTACATAGTACATGCTAAATGGACTTGAGCTTGCATAGCCCTTTTCTAGATGTCCGAACACTCAAACCACTTCTCTCACCGTAGGTCACACCTACCTAATCACACCCCTTCACTCCACATTCACACAGTGATGACTAGGACTTCTATTTAGAGCGTCCTGCAGTATTAACTATATGCCCAAGAAGACATCGCCATGTGACTGCAGACGATGGACATCAAAACCCTGACCTTACAGTTAAGAGACAACCACCTCTACCTACTGAGCCACAGGGTTGGAAAGTAACTAATTACATTTACTTAGATTACTGTAGTGGAGTCATTTTTGTGTACTTGTACTTTTTCAGTTCATTTTGAAATCAGTACTTTTTACTTCAGCTTAAGCTAGTTTTAACCAGAGTAACTGTATATTTTCTTGAGTACAAACTCTTCTACTTTTCCACCTCTGTTGACTACATTATAGCATGTAGCAAAAGTGTGAATCAACATTAGATCCCAAAATACACCTTGATATCTCAGGGTTAAACATTTCATAGTTCATTTTTACTCCCCAAGTGTAATTATTAACTCCATCCTAAGTAAAATGGTCTTTGGTGTTGGAGTTATTTGACAGTTTTGATCTAATGTTAGTTCAACTCTGAACTCTGCAATCACAAATCAGGGGGGTTGTGTGGGCAGATTTTCCCATCATGCCCTTGGGAAGAGTGTATAGATGTGTTTCATATGTGTTTAGATGTTGCCTGTTGCACAGAGACCACTGCTGGGGTTCTTTTGGTCATGCTCCTATCTGATTGTTGTTGTTTTTGCTGTTAGACACATCTGCACCATGTATGAAGTTTTCCACTGAGTTAGAGTTCCCTCCAGTTTATTGTCAATTTAACAGTAACTTAACTGCAGCAAAAGATATGATATAAAGGGAAAAATGTTCGATCTCATACAGATCACAAGTTACAGTGGGATCTTGAGCGAAGCTGCTAAAATGTAAGTTTTGTTATTTTAGTGTCAATACTGATAGAATATAGAGAAGAACAAAATGTATAAGAATATTCACAAAACCTAGTGTATAACCAGAGTAGATTTAAACAGGATAATGTATTTCAAAATCATATTTTAAACAGGTGATCACGTAGAGATTTTCACGGTCGGAGCACGAATTTAAAACATTAAAAATTGCCAACAGTTGTGGTCAGAATTCTGATCACGCTTACGAGTCAGTTGTGCAGCTCTAATTAACACTGTCAATTTTGCTGTGTATTTTACTTTATTACAGTGATGTGACTTTCCCTAAACAGCCTGGTTTGAGATCTATTCCCTTCTTGTTTGTGCCAATAAGGAAAGATCAGATTTCACTGCCAAACTCCTCAGTAGACACTCAGTACTAAAGTAGCATATATGTGACTGTTTCAGCATTACTGTTTGGGTCTGTGTTAAATGATAGGAAACATGAATACACAAATCAGAACAAGAAGGAGGTATTTCCACTTCTCCCTTTTAAAGTCTTTTACATTTTCTGATAAATATTTATCAAAAAGTGCTTCCTTTTTAGAATTAGAAAAAAAGCCTGAGACACTAAGCTAGAGATGATTAAGTAAAATAAACACTGGTATGGTCCTTCAAAGTGGTTCTACTCGCTATCATCAGAGAATAATAGACAATACACTTATGATTCTTATCAAATGTGCTAAGCATACTGAAAATACATAATAAAGCTAACATTAATGAGTCTATTATTTAATGAACATATAAATATTGCACTTTTTAGAGATAACTGCTGTCCATGTCTCTCATTGTAGACACTGAAAACTACAAGTTAAGTTGTTGTTATTCTTTTACCTCCTTCCATGTCATCAGTCCAGTTCCTGGAGCTGCTGGCAGGAGAGGAAGGTGAGTGGTAATACTCCCCTCCTGGACTGTCAGCTTCTTCCTCCATAGAGCCAGACTTATGACGTTTACTCCTGCAGACACATACACACAGTACAATATTCATGGGTTGAATTCCAGTTCATCTCATCAAAGTTTTGAGATTATCCTATAAGCAGTGTAGAAAATGGATGGATGGACTCTCTGAGCCATCAGCCTGACTCTTCAACAAAACCAGTTAAACTTCATCTCATTACATGTTTTTTTAGCATTTCTTTAGAACCATATTTCGAGAAGTGTCCAAAACAGTCAAGAGGATCTGGCTGCAGACCTCTATGGTAGGGCATTTGGCTGCAGACCTCTACAATGGGGTGAACTCGACTGAAGGGAGAAGATACGAAGGTTACCCAAGCCAGAGCCAGAATCACCTAATGAATGAGGAAAATTTTCAGCTCACTGTCAGAGGTTACATTGCGACTCTTTTTTTCATGGCAGAATTTTCTGAATAAAAATCAAAAATTTACTGTGGGGGATAATTTTAAACTTAATGCACCAAAAACTAAGGAAAACCCAAAGAGGGTTCGGGTAAGGGTAAAGGGTAGGGGATAAAATTGAAAATAGCACACCACAAACCAAGAAAAAAAACCCAACAAGGATTAATACGTCACTTTCCCCCTTATGGTCACCCCATTGTAGGGGTCTGCTGAGCCCAAAACGCCCCACCATAGAGGTCTGCAGTCGGATGCCTCTCAAAACAGTGCCAATAAAATTAGGAGGCACTGTCTCGATGACGGTCTTAATTTGCAATGGCTTACTTTTTCATTTGTGCACTTTAGCTGCACATAGACTGCTCTTTGATAACCTGACATAAATGCCACCTGCTGGACAAACAACCACCTACTCCAAATGGTCATTAATAAAACACTTTTTGATTCCCTGAAACCAGTTTTAATCAACAAACTCTGAGTTGTATGCCTGTAACACGTATATACATTTTAAACAGTGTTAATTTTGGCAGCTAGTTTCGCTCCTAGTTTTAGTCTTCAGTGAAAAATATAAGCCAATAGTTTCTATATAAGAACAAATCTTTAGTTTTAGTCTTGTTTAAGCCTACTTTTAGTACATGTAAATTCTAAAATTTTTCAGTCATTTTTAGTCACTAAACAGTAACTAGATTTTAGTATTTGCTCATTAGTGAAACTTCTGACAGACATTTGACAAAATTAAGAAGCATTTTTAAATCTTTTGGCTCAGCATATAAAAGAGTGAATATATTTATATTCTATTTCTACATCTGACTTGTAAAGCAGAGTCATATCTTTTAAAAAGCACACTAAAACAGGCAATTAAGTCAAAGTAACAGGAACATAAGTCTGTTTCAACCACATCTGTATTCTCATGAAAATATAAGTGTTTATGATGGAATGGTGCAATTCAACTTTACCAAAAGCCATCAAATTTGTTCTAGTCTCTCAATCTGGGTACTGATCTCAAAAGCAGGAAGTGCTTGTCAAAATGTCTACATTTTCCTTCCTGTTCCTGCTTCTGTTCTTTATCCAAAATGTGATTGTATGCTTCAGATTTTTTAATAAGATCAGAGGTTCAGACTAACTGGTTTACGCTTCTTGGAAGAAGGATAAAGAGTACACACATTATGCCAGTAATTTTAAGAGACTGGCAGTCACCCAGTGCTACACAGTGGACCAGTTGCAGGGCTTGCAGTCTACATTGTTTGGACAGAAGTTTTAGTAGTAGTTTGGGGGGAGATGTACATCCACTATCCTCTGTGTAGGGCTACAGTATACACTGTATGGTGTAGATTTCAGAAGTGTAAATCAGGCTTAAGCAATCCCATTTGTGTTAAAAAAAATTATGAATCCCAAACAATTTATGTTTACCTTGTAATAGTACACCATAGTGTGATAATGACCCCTGCTCTCAAGTTGCAAATTTGTGTTCCAAATCAAAATGTTACTCAGTTTTATTAAACTTTAGTGAAACCCATCCATCAAACCATCTTTTTTCACATTATCTATCATCTTTGCATGCTTTATCCTACTCAAGAGCTAGAGTCTATCTCAGCACTAACTGGTTTTAGGGCATGGTACAACTAAAGAGGCTGCCCTTTCTTCTTCATCGCACAGGATAATGGTAGTCCATTCAGAGTGGCCCCTGGTTAGAGGGTTTCATTTTAGAGACAGAGTGTTTGGGGTATACTACATTTTAGGATGAAGATTATGCCACATGGCCTTTGGGAGAGTAAATTCTGTAAAGGCCACACTTTCAAGGATTCACTATAGCATTATTTTGATCTATATTTTACTTCTTAGGCACAACACACAGTTTGAGATGTGAGAAAAAGCATGCTTAATGGCTGTCTTGGTGTATTCTGTGGAAAAAGGCTCTTGTTAGTACATTCTAAGACTCTGCTATGAGCTGGAACATGGGAAAGACCAACAGGATCCCATAAAAGCTGTGCTTTTATGGGATCCTGTTCAGGTAGCCGACTCTTCCCATCCCCACTCTCCTGAACACGTCAGCATTAGACAAACAGTCTTGCTAATAATAACCAAAAATATGCCGAAGAGAAGTCATCGCAAAGAAGACCAGTCAGCGATCCTGGCCATCAATGTCCAGGCCTCACAAGAGTACAGTAAAAGCAGAGAGGACCGAGGACCAAAAATCTCAGACTTTCATGCACACACTCAAATACCGGGAACTCCACACTGTCTTGCTCATTGAACCCATCGCCCCATGCACAAGTCCAAGTCTGCAGCTGATCTCAGCCTCACAGCCAAGGTAGGTGAAATGCTTTACAACTGTCTTGCTCTCACCGTTTACAGATATAGATTTGTTGGCAGCATCCAAGGCGTCCCCTAATGCCTGGATCTTTGTTTTGGCCCAGGAGTTGTGCATGCTTCAGCCTCCTCACTCTGCAAGTTAAGAGCTCCACAAGGACATCTACAGTCTCCACAAGGATCACAGCATCATCAGCAAAGTTCAGATCTGGACATCGCCAAAGACACTCCACAGTTCACTGCCCCTGTTATCGCCCCATTATTCAGTTCATACAGGTACTGACGAGTATAGGGGCTAAGACGCACCCCTGCCTCACCCCATAACCAACTGGTAAGAAGTCAGAGGTGGAGCCACCACACTTTATAGCGCTCTGTGCACCAGAATATAGGGCAGACTTCAGCTGGATAAGGGAACATGGGATCCTGCAGAACTCCAGAATCCTCCAGAAGGCATTTCTGCTCACTGAGTCAAACCCCCTTTGGTCAGCTCTGTCTTTGACCTTTTCACATCACCAGGTTCACTCTCAGTCAGTCAACTGAAACAAAGTGATTTATATCGCAAGTTACTGTGCAATAAATCTATCTCTACAGGAGGGATAAGGGTGGAAAGTAACCAGTTGCATTTACTCAAATTACTGTGATTGAGTCCTCTTTTTGGGTAATTTTACTTTTTTGAGTACATTTTTAAATCCATACTTTTACTTCTACTTAAGAGAAGTAGTGCCAGAGAAGACCCACCTTGCCACAGGTTTTGTAACTGCAGTTCTGTCATTTTGTAAAATATACACAATTTTGAGAGTGTAGTTTAGCTGTATGTAATGTGGACAAAAACAGACAATTTTAAAGAGTTAAATTTAACTCTATATGAGTTGAATTGACACTGTTGATTTTGGTGTATTTCATTTTATAATTGAGGAGTGATTTTACCTGAATAATCTGATTGGAGCTCTCTTGTTGTTATTACCAATAAGAAAAGATCATATTTTACTGTACAAGTCCTTAGTAGCTACTCAGTACTTACTTTAGATACTTTCTACTCTTACTTGAGTACATTTATAGACCATCATTTTTACTTTAGAAAAGTTTAAGCAAAATTACTGTACTTTTACTTGAGTACAGTAGTCATGTACTTTTTCCACCTCTGAAGGACATTATTTTTAATCAAATAATCATGAGAATTTAGTGGAGTGAATGTGGGAAGGTGGTAACATTTACTCCCTTCAGCCTGTGCATGACCATAAACTGCATGCACGCATCTTATGCAATCTCTGTGCAAGTAATTAAACTTCTGCATTATGTTTTTGTTTTTTAGTATGTTCTTTTTGTTGGCATTGTGATTTTGCTGAACCATGCACAGTATTGCCTCATGAGATTCCCCACCCCATCTCCTGTCAAACAGGGCTGGTGTCCTCCTGTGCATGTGTATGTGGTGCTTACCCACTGGATGACGTGCTGGCCAGTGATCGTCTGAGGCTTAATGGCTGGTTGACAGACTGGTTCAGGTCATATGCTAGATGGCCCTGGAGCTCTCCCATAGAGAAACTAGGTCCCACTCCTGTGACTACAGGAGCTACAGACAAAGAGAACACAAATCTGGGTTATGATTATGGTTCCAAAAACTGGTATGATATCCAAAAAACCTGTGTTGTGTGTAAAACACTTAACTCAGAAAAGACAACCTGAGTGGCTGACTTTAAATTATAAATTAAAATAATCAAAAAGCCTTCTTTTTTGTGGTTAACGACTCCACCTCTCCAACAAATTAATTGATAAAGGGAGCCAGATGGTTTGCATTCAGCACCAATTATTTGAACAAAAACAGACTGTGAATATTGAACTGCATCAACACCTAAAGCCCAGTTCAGACCAATGATTCGCAATGAGACGGGTTGAAACTTGCAACTGCTTGCAATGTTCCACTGTTTATCTTGTCATGATCATGCCTTGTTATCATATGCGGGTACACAAGAGTGATTACTCTTCCTTGTCATCAACATTGTAGTGCGGATGTGCAATTTTACGGCACATATGATTACAAAAATGCTCTTCTTGCTCAGTCTTGTTATAACGGAGATATCCACAGAGAGCAATCAATTTTTCATGGACAAATCTAGCTTCAACTGCCTTGAATTTCTCATGGATTATCTTAAAAAGCGCAGCGCGGCCTGCTTACAAATGCAGCTGGAAAAAAAGAGCTTTTTCAAATGCTTGTTTCTTTTATATATCTGCTCCTTGAAATGACTGTGTATATCTTGTTTAAAGTTTTCACATGTTAATTTGGGTCCGATAACTTGGCCATCCCCTCCATCAGCTGTACATTTAAGGGTGATGTGCAGACGATGAAGGAGACAGGAGTTTGGCAGACTGAAATTTCCATGTTAAATCTTAAAAGTGATAGTTGTAGGCCTAATTATTTCCAAGAAGAAGATAAATGTGAAAAACTGAAATAGAGCTGCACTCATAAGCAGGAAGCATTGCGCTTTTTGGTCATTCGTGAGAAATTCAAGGCTGTGGGAGCCACATATGTCTGCAGAAAATCTATTATTCTCAGCGGATATCTTTGCTATAACAAGATTGAGTGACTGTGTTTAAAGAGATATTGTTTCTAAAATTAATAGCATGACTATCTCACAGAATTTGCATTTATAGCCTTTCCAAATGAGATTTAGTTTTCCCTTTTCGCATTTTTTCACTTGCTGTGTTATACAAGCTGCTGTTTGCGGCTTGACAGGCTGAATCGCTGGCGACTACATCAGACGGCTTGAGTCGAGCAGCAATGGCTCTGTTCAGACTGCTGCGACTCTCGCCAGAGACATTCTAAAGCCGACCCATCATGAGTATTTGGTCTGAACTGGACTGAAGCGTTAGTTGAGAGTGGGCAACTTGTGTTTCCAAAATATTTAGGGGTATGCCATTTTAGAGTGTTCATGCATAATATTCATAGATAATAAAAACATACAATTATCAGTTCAAATAACCACCTTGCAATCACACATATAACTCAAACTCAACCACATTTTTTGTAAAACATAAATATGTTAGAAAACCTAAGATGGTTTTGCTTTATGTAGACTTACTTCTTGAGACCTGTACCAACTCGGTGACACTGAAAACTCCTGATGTCACAAAACTCTCCTGGAAATCTGGACCATCTGTACAACATAAAAGCAGCACTGTTTTTAGACAATAAACCGAAGGCCAGAAAATAAAATGAAAAATAAGTCTACATAAAGGTAATACAAAGTGTACACATGCTCAGATTACATCATTACAAAAATGAATGTTGCTATTTTTAGTGGGAGCTTCTTCTCATTACCCATGGTGGCAGTTCGACTGTCCTCTTGATCAGAGCCCACTCCTGTACGACTGGGACTGCGGCTGCTCTGCTCTGACTCTGGAGTGAGAAGGAGAGACAGGGAGAAAGAAAGCGAGTGAGGGAGAGGAAATATAAAGTTTCAGTTTTAAAATGAAAGCCTTTGTTTTCAGAGAAGCAGGAGGAGTACTTATGAGAGGTTTTCCAGGTCCAACCTGTGATACCCCACAGTGGAGTTTTTCTTTGCTTCTCAGCTGTTTATAATGAAGAATTTTTCCTCAGAGGCTTTGCTCTTCTCAAAGTCAGCAAGCTTCTTAAAATCATACTAACTACACTCAGTACAACAACAACAACATAAAGTTGTTTTTATTATTACTGCAAAAAGTAGAAGCATCTATAGTCCTAGTAGTGTTTCTACTTTAGAGGCATTGTTTCTAA
Source organism: Cheilinus undulatus (assembly GCF_018320785.1). Lineage (NCBI taxonomy): Eukaryota > Metazoa > Chordata > Actinopteri > Labriformes > Labridae > Cheilinus > Cheilinus undulatus. The sequence goes on from NC_054871.1 coordinate 36,741,785, forward strand.
AAATAGATATCATTTCCAAGATAGCGTCACAAATTTGTAAATGTTTTCTTTCCCCCTTCACTCTAAGTCTCTACTACTGGAGCAGAATATTCAAGTGGAGCTGAATATTCCACATTGCTCCTTTTTTTTTAATTCATGTGTGACAACGACAACAGACCAACATCACATCTTGCCAACAAAAGCACCATGAGTGCCAGCAGAAAAAGTGGCAGATTTAGTCAGATAAAGACAAAACTTATGGACTAATCAGACACTTTTGCTTCAAGCGTTCAGGAAATTTTGTCTGAAACTGCCACGTTTTCATTTCCCCAAGGTTCTGCTGCTGCTTAAAATTCATCCACATATTTTGCCGGTAGAGGGCAGTTTACAAGCCAGGGATCCAACACACTTTAAAAAAAATCAAATATAAGACTTTTCAAGTCCTGAACTGAGATAACTTAATACTTTTTGTGCAGAAAAAGGTAAAAAATGAAAGGCAAATGAGATTTCTCAATACATGGGAAATTTTTTTTAATTTTTTAATCTAATGTACAGTTAATGAAATGTTAATTGGTACAGGACAAATAATTTTTGGGGGGCCATTTATGCCCAAATTGATGATTTCTGACATATCAATGCAAAAATTTTAAAGTGGGCACCTTGGTAGACCAGTTGTTAAAGAACTTGACTACAGTTTCACAACAGTACAGATTACACCCCCAATCACAGCAAGTACTATAAAATAACATGGAAGTCTGGGGGTCCTCCCCTAAGAAATTTTAACTATCCAACACTTAATTCCCTGAATTCTGGAATAAATTCAACAATTTCTGGAGGTTATTCAGTTAATACAAAATTATTAATTATTAATGACTAAAGAAAATTATTTTCTTTATAAAGCTTTTATTCTGGTTAGCTTGACTTTGTTACTTTTAACATTTTACAAATGAGTAGTTTCATATAACACATTGATCACATGAGGGAGAGATGTTTTCTGTTTTAACACCTAAAAATAAGAGTATCTAAAGCTAACAATATATGAAAAAGGATAATCTAAAGATTTCACCAGAATAAGGAGATTAACTTGATAATGTTACTTAGAAAGACTTTTTAAAAGTTCTGCAACCTTAAAACCTCTGATTGTAGCATGATAACTCTTCCTGTCTCACGCTCTCTCCATGCATCTGTGACTGGTTTTATAAAACCAGTCACAGATGGCATAAACAAAGTAAGGACATTTGTGTTTGGTGGATTATTTCTTTGTTGTAACATTGCTTTGTGGCAATAAATCTTATACCATTGGAAAGCCTGTTTACTTCCTCGTTAAATGATGCCACATTTATGAGGAACATGCATTTGTGGGATAAGCAGCAGAGCTGAGTATGTGGGCTGCACCCATGAAAAATTTGCCAAAGGTTCTCTGCCAATGCTAAATGGCTTATTTTGCTGTTGATTGTCTGCTGGTTCCCCCAGGTGCTGATAACCAAGTGCCTGTTTGGTAATCTCACTGCAGTGTGATATCGAGAAGAGATTCTGCAACCAGTGGTAATCCCATATCTCCACAGCCTGGGGCCGAACTCTATCTTCCAAGATGACAACACCCACCTCCACAGAGCAGGGTTTATCAGAGACTACCTCCAGAATTTAGGAGTGGAAAGGACTGAAAGGCCTGCCAGCAGTCCTGACCTCAACACCATTGAACACTTGTGGGATCAGCTTAGGTGTGCTGTTCTTGCCAGAGTGACCAACACAACCATGTTGACTGACTTGCGATGAATGCTGGTTGAAGAATGGGATGCCATCCCACAGCAGTGTGTGACCAGGCTGGTGACCAGCATGAGGACGAGGTACCAGGCTGTTGTGGCTGTGTTTGGTTCTTCCATATGCTACTGAGGCTCCTGTTTGTTAAATGGATAATTATTAAATTGCCAATATGTCTAGCTTCTTCAGACTTCAATCATCAAATCCACCAAACACGAGTCAATAGCAGAATAAGCTGTTTGGAATTGGGAGAGATCTGGAAAAGTTTTCATCGGTGCAACTCACAAAGTCAGTTCCGCTGCTCGTCCCACAAATGCGTGCTCCTTACAAATGTGGCACCATCAGATCGCTATCTAATGTAGAACCTTACAAGCCATGGCACTAAATGTCAGCTTAAAAGGAAATCCTGTCTCATTATTGTACAGGGAAAGGTGCAGAGATGCAGAAATGAGTAAGGATGAACATACGGACAGAGAACTTTTAATGCTTACTCTACAGCTGTCACGTTGCTCTCACCGTTTTTCTGCAGTGTTCTGGGACAGCCTTAAATAACAATGAGACCTCTCTTTGTGGCTGAAGTCATTTCTTCCCCTTTTTTTATTGTTTTGGTAATATCTAACATGGACAATCCTCTCTGACACACAATGCAGAAAGCTCTGCTGCTTAAATGTTTCCAGCACATCATCAGTGAGACAGACTGTGTAACAAATAGTTGAACCACTTGCTCACTGCCACAAGAGAAACTACAATATTGGCACTCATATCAGTCTGGTGTGGAAACCAGCATGGGTTTGTGTGCAGGAATCATCTTAAGCAAAGCTCTGATAGGTGGAAATGACAGCAACAGTGACCACAGTGGTTGAGAGGAGACACTCAGTCACGCTGCAAAGATCAAACTTTTTAGATGCTTTTATTGCTAGTAGCTACCCATACCCTCCTCTCCTTTTGAGGCTTACATGATGAACAGCTTACATCATCACAACATCTCAGTTACAAACATTTCCAGAATACCATGCATCTTAATGTTTCAGGCTGGCATGCAGCCAGATTATCTTTCCCTGAGCTGTACAGTCTATCTTGGGTTTGGCTACTCTGACCTTCTCGTCTCTGTGCTGGAGCATGTCTTCATCAGAAATAGGTCAGGTACCATTAGAGGTTTGGGCTGTATCATCATTTAACTCTCACGCCCCTATACATTCAAAGTTGAATCGCATTGCCATAGAGTTTATGGTAGCTAGGCACGTACAGTAATACAGCAAAGAGATACCACAACAAGAAAAGAAGAAAATAATTAAATTGTGGTGTTTCTCTGCCTGAAATGTGGGATTCAAAGGTCAGAGACACCTCATCTGGAAGAAAATCATTGCTGCTGTCATCAGCAATGGTGTGTACAGTCGAACTCCAGCTGAAGTTTCAATATTAAATTTGTGGCACTGTGAAATGTAAATTTAATATATTAACAGCCATTCACATTCTGGTACATAAACACAGTTTTTAATTTCAGATAAAAAAATGATCATATCTTGAGACAAAAAGATGTGATGTGCCTCTTAAAAGAACAAGCACCCAGACTGGAGGCCAGCCAGACAGCAGCATGAAACTGTCCCAGACTGAGGAGCGAGCAGCTGCACTGATCACTTCAGCCTCAGTTTTAGGTAAGCAAAGATAGAGACATGCTGTTACTGTAGATTTAGCTGGAAAAATAAAACTCTTTTGTCCCTTCCACAAGACCTTGACTCTGTTTAAGCTACTTTCACTTATAAACTTGAACACATACCATAAATACATAACTACGAATGGTTACTACAGACCCATGACAAAGAGTTCCGTTCAAAAGATGTCAGAAAACCTTTGTGTTACAAACAGCAGCACTATTAACCTTGTAGATCCCCCTGAAAAAAACCCTGAGCGTGTCTGTCTGTCTGTGTTGATTTGCATGCCACACTGTTGCTCAAATTGTCCTTAATACCTCCCAGAAAACTTCCTATGTGTACTGGTTGGAAACCAGAAATTTGATCTGGGTGCTAAAGTGAACATATTACTATAGCCTTTAAATCTGCTATTTTGAATATTTAACACAGATTTTCAGAATCAGTGCAGGATGCAGAAACGATTTTACACACCAGATGTGGGTGCAGGCGGGAGTGGATGGTAAGGGCTGCTTGAGTGGGCATTAATGGTCAGAAATCCAGCAGGAACGGGATTAAGGAACGAGTTCTGCATAGGGCTCTAGTTCATCTGTATCAAAGTTTACCTGGGTTTACAGTAGCTTAATTCACAAATAAATCATATGAATAAAACACAACTGTAGTGTGTGCTGAACTTACCTCTCTCCTGTACATAGTAAGCGAGGTAGAGGTCTAGCTCTTTGACAGAGACAGAGATGTGTCGAGGCTGGACACACAGGACTGGATTGGAGCACTGGCCCCCCTTCATCAGCCGCTCTCCATCTGTGCTTTCTAAAGGTATCCCTTTGAAAAGAATCACCATCACCAGGTCCAACCTCCACACCTAGGAAACAGAGGATACAATCAATGATCAACTTATACACTGTATATTAATGTTGCTCAGCCTTGGCACTGATCCCCTTTGAGCAATCTGAGATGTGACAAGAATATTTGCCATAAGTGAGAAATTATCTCCTGAGAGATAATAATCATGTTCAAAGTCTTCTCCAATATTGCTATGTCTACTTTTAAAATCCATGCCATAAAAACATATATTTGACAAATTGTTCTCACTTCTTAAGTACTCTCAATGTCACAACAGAACCCCAACATAACATCGAATCTTGAAATAGAAATGTTTTACTCTTGCCTGTGTCCCCCTGTCTGCTGGCAGATACAATTTGGGGTTTAAAGCTAGATTAATACACTAAACATGTCTTCTCAGGTGTTGATGCAACAGTAGTAGTGATGAAAATAAACACAACATATTGGACAGAGTGTAGTTCACCTTGTCAGCTTGTCGGAGACAGTCTATGCGTCTCATTTTGCCTTTCTGGTCAGGATTTGACAGGACGCAGCATGCAGCTTTCTTCCCAGTGATTGACAAGACAAAGTCTTCCCTGCACTCTGGTCTTATGTCTTTTCTTAACTTGGCCAAAAGTCGACTTGCCCACTTCTGTTTCACCTATAAAAATAATCCTATAAAGTTATTTGTTTCCATTAATATATTGAGTATTTTATTGTTTAAGGATGACTAGATTGTCTTACAAATAAATTGTCATGTGACAGATATCCAAAGATTAACAACAACTTCACTGGTAAATAAAATTTAAAATTAATTTTTTCTAACCACTAAATTTATTCCTCCTACCTCTGCCTTCTCACCCAACAGTTCATCTTTCACAGCTCTCTCTTCTTCTTTAGTCATCCTCTTCTCATGTTTCTTGAAATATTTCCTTTTCCTGGCTTGGAGGTTGAACCAGGTATAGGCAAAGGCACGGACCTGGGGTAGCAGAGCCTCAATGAACGGATGAAACTCATCCTAGAAAAAAAAAACAGTCAGAGAAACATTACTAGAACACACACAATTATCAGATACCAAACCAACTTCAACAACAGGCAGAGGCTCACTCTAGAAAGATATTTACTCCTCTCAGCATTTTAGCTCTGCAGCAGCAAGTGGTACATCTGGCTAACCAACAGCCTTGATAGCATTAGACTGCTAACAATGTAAAGTGCCTATAAACAGTATTCACCCCTGTGGATGTTTGAACTTTCTATGAATCTTTATAAAACAATCATGGTCAATAGAATTTGGCTTTTTTGACCAAAAAAAAAAAAAAATGAAAGTGACTGACCTAATTCAACAGAGGTCTAGCCAATTGGTGCTAGTAGTCTCACAATTAGTGAAACAATCAGGGAGTGCAGTGAACGTGTCTAAAGTGAGCATAAAGACACTTGCGTCTGAAAGGTCCAGTCACTGGTTAATCAGTATTCATGGCTACCATTACACCATGAAGACAAAAGAAAACTCCCAGCAATTAGGAGAAAAGGTTATTGAAAAGTACAAGTCGGGGATGGATACAAAAAAACCCAAGGCAATGAACATCCCCCAGAGTTCAGTTAAATCCATCATCAAGAATCAGGCCAGCCACCCAGCCACCCATGTCTACTCTGAAGGAGTTACAAGCTTCAGCAGCTGAGATGGGAAAGACCCTACATACAACACAGACCGTTGCCGGGGTTCTTCACCAGTCAAAGCTCTATGGGAGAGTGGAAAAGAGAAAGCCACTGTTGAAGAAAGCTCCTTAAATCTTGACTGAAGTTCACCAAAAGGGATGTGGGAGACCATTCTTTTTCTGATGAAACAAAAATTGTGTTTTTTGGCAATTAGATAAGACACTATGGTTGGCGGACACCAAATTCTGTACATCAGCACAAACACACCATCCTTACTGTGAAGCATGGTGGTGGCAGCATCATGCTGTGGGGATGCTTCTTGGTTGCCAGTCCTGGAAGGCTCGTAAAAGTAGAGGGCAAAATGAACGTGGCAAAATAAGGAAAATCCTGGAGGACAATCTTGTTCAGTCCACAAGAGAACTACAGCTTGGGAGAACATTTTGTTCTGGAGTGGCCGAGTCAAAGCCCAGACCTCAGCCCAATACATCCAATCCCTGTGCAGCCTGATAGAGCTTGAACAGTTTCAGAGAGCATAGTGGAGTTAAATTGCAGTGTCCAGATGTGCAAGCTTGATTGAAAGCTATCCAGACAGACTCAGTGCTGTGATTGCAGCCAAAGGTGCATCCACTGACTTGAAGGGGTGAAATATTTATGCAGTCATTTTACATTTTATATTTTTAATTAACATTACTTTTTTTTTAAAATGATTTTCTGGAATGAAAAATGTTGGCCAATAGAGATATGCCCCAGAAAAGCCCGCCCACACATGACATTTGTGTCAGAACTGAAAGCAAAAACTCAAGAAACGCAAACAAAGGATCAGGATGATTTTTTTGCTTGGATCACATTTTTTGTTTTCAATTGCTAATTTTTGTTTGATACTGAAAAAGTTTTGTTTGAATCTTTTTGACACAAATCATATTCCATAGTTTAGAGGGGGTCCAATACAAAGCACAAAATACAACACAAAAATACAGTTACAAACACAAGTGTACAATGAAGGGACTCATGCACCAACACCCAACTTGACTTGGAAATAATTAAATTTCCAGCCTTTGAAAACTAAAATGATCAAGTCCTTCAAATATCTTCAAAAACTCAAGTAAAAGCCAGAAAGTCACTAAAAGATATTAGTCAGAGACCTAAATTAGTTAACATTGTACTTATGCTTTTTATAATAGGACCAACATGAACTGGCATGCAAAGCTGGTCATTATTAGCAGAGGTGGAAAAAGTACATGATTATTGTACTTAAAAGTACAGTCACTCTTATTAAAATGTTCTTAGGTAAAAGTACTGGTCAACAGGTTTATTTACATAAAAGTAAAAAAAATATTTTATTCAAAATTTACTTAAGGTACTGAGTAGCTTCTGAGGAGTTGTACAGTAAAATATAATCTTTCCTTATTTGCAAAAACAACAGGAGGTTGTTCAGTAAAGTCACACCTTTGGGATTAAGTGCAATACACAGCAAAATAGAAAGTGTTAATTTAACTGATATTTAGTCAAATTGAATATTTTAAACAGAGTCAATACTGGTCCACACTATATAGAGTTTAACTACACTTTGAAAGTGGTAAATATTTCACAATTTGACAGAGCTGCACTAACTCTGGCTCTCCTCTTGCAAGAACAAATCAGAGTCAACCTCATAGCAAGGCAATGTACGCTGAAGAAGAATACACACGTTGCCTCTTGTAGGAGCACCTGAAGTAACAGGCCGATGTTCTAACTCAGGGGATAACTTCACTGACGATGCAAATGTGTCTCACATCAAAAACAAACAATGTCTGTACAACAGATAGCATCCAAACACAACTAAAGACATCTAAACACTCTGCCCAAGTGCATCATGGGAAACTCCAATCATTCATCCCCCTGATTTGAAATCACAGAGCTTAGATCAGACACTTTCAAATAACTCCAACTCTGAAGACCATTTTACTCAGAATTTAGTTAAAATCACACTTTGGAAGTTAGAAATGTTTGACCCCAATATATCAGCACTCCAGTTTTTGCTGTTTTGAGGTGTTATTTGCAATCATTCTCTCAGTATGTACTACTATGTAGTCAACATAAGGTGGAAAAAGTGCAGGAGTACTGCACTCAAGTAAAAGTACAGTAATTCTGGTTAAAACTTAATTAGAAAAAGTACTGATTTCAAAATGTACTAAAAAAGTACAACTACCCCCAAAAAACTTCTCAATCTGACTAGCTGAGTAAATGTAATTAGTTACCTTTCACCCCCTTATTATTAGACTTCAGGGAAAATTTGGTCCTAATTGCCCTGCAAAGTGATTGATGAGCCGCTGCAGCAACAGCACTATAGATCAGTGGTTCTCAAACGGTGTGGCAAGGCACACTGATGTGCCTTCAGCCAAGTCCTGGTGTGCTCTGGTACAACCATAAGTAACTACTACAACTATACAATAACTCAAGTTTGGTCAGGACCACGTTGTCAAGAAACACACATGATGTGTGGTTATAAATAGTTACTTTAGCAGTTATGCCAACGATATAGTCGGGCAGAATAAAGGAGGAGCTGGGGTGGAGGAGGGCTGTAAAAAGAGGCTTGTAGATAGCCAGGCAAGAGTAGTTTAAATATGGCAGCATGAGTGCAATTTGCCAATACCATGCTTAGAATGAATCAGCTTGCCGTCAGTTCATAAGGGCTTGTGTGGAGATAAGCTGATCATCATTATGTGGCAGCACCTGACTCCATGGCCTGCCTGAACTAATGCTATACACTTGATTTACAGTAACATGTAAAAGGCTAGTTTGCATAGATAAGGTTTTGGTGTGCCTTGAAATTTTGGCTTGATCTTAAGTGTGCCTTGGGCAAAAAATATTGAAAAACACTGCTATAGATAATCTGTGCAGGACAGGAAATGTCCACCTCAGTTGAGCTAAATATAAACAGCATTAAAACACTAAATAAAGATAGTTTATGCTATTAGCACACCAGTAAAAGTGGTCTCAGTACAGGCTGAGTAACTGTCAGCATTAACACTGACTACTTCTATACTCACAATATCCTGGGCATTTCTAATCAAGAAAGGGGCACAGGAAGTGCAGTGATAACCTCGCCTTGATTTTAATTTCAAAATAAATGAGTGATTTTAATAGGGTAACACCAGTGGCATGGCTCTGAGGGACAATTACTTTTATAAAATAATCTATATTTGACATTTTGTTGTTTAATGTCTTTAACATTGTATGTCTAAATGCCCTTTATATATTATTGGTTTTTGAATGCCAGGAAAAAAAATCTTATTTTGACCCCAAAATCCTGCCCTCTCCATCCACACATGATCATGGGGATAGGCTCTTCTGTGGTAGCATCTTTCTAACGGGTTAAAATACCAATATTGAGGAATTCATTACTTCAGAAAGTGTAATTGTTCAATGTGTGATTTTGTGCAGAAATGCAAAAAAAAAAAATGTTTTCATAAACATTTTTTCCCAAGTGAAATATTCCAAGTCAGGCTAGGGACAGAAAAAATGCAAGTTTTGTAGAGTGACACATGCCCATGCAAACCTACAAGCAGACCAACCGTAGAAAACAGGGCAGATAATATCAAACATCCATCAAACACTCCCAGGATGTTTCAGCTGAAAAGCACGTGTTAATTCAAATCCCTGACTGTTCAACTGACCTGATGCAGCCCATTATATTCAGCTCTCCAGTCCATTAAACTTAAGTTACTGCGTGATGCCTGATATCAATCCATATAATTTCAAGAAGACCTTATCACCAACATGACAACTAGCAGAGAAATGCTGAAAATGCGTACACAAACTCAACTGGGATATTTTCTGCTTACTTCTACCTGAAAACATTTTATCGTTTACAACAAGTGATTGCTCTTTTCCCATGTATGCTACTGCAACAACAGTTATCAACAGGTATGGTGCACTTTTACCTGAGACAGAATGCGAGGAGGAAACATCATTTTGCTGACAGTAGGAGCTAGATCAAACCAGAATACGCCTGAAAATTATAATCTCTTTTTAAATTTTCATCATGTCCTGTCTGTTTTCGCTGACTTCTTCTTTAGTGAAGCAGCAGCTCCTCCGAAAAGAGAAAACGCTGCACTTCCTGTGCTGCTGGAAAATTTTTTGAGGTGGCTCTGGCCGCTTCGGGTCAGTCTGCCGCCTTCACTTTAGAAATGATGACACAGCAGAAAACTTGAAGACCCCGAAAAATAACCCGAAGAAAAACACCATGGAGTGGTCTAAGCTCAGAAGAATCATTCTTGGGAATATTTGGCCAGGAGGTGTAACGGAGCACAGGGATTTGTGCCATTAAGAGACGGGAATGAAAGAAAGAACTGTTGTGACGTTGTGACTTCAGCCCATCCCAAACGGCGCGCTTAAAGCCACAGCTGCTTTTATATGTTGCCTTCAGTAACTGCCCCTGCATAGCAGTTCATCTCAGGATCAGCCTTACACACTAAATCCGCTGTGTCTCAAATACATACTTACACCTTGATTTCCCTGAGCCAACTGGTTCGCAAGAAAACTAGCAACGGTAAATGCAAAGCGACTCCACGCAATATTAGTGACTGATTTTTGAGGGAGGGTCATCCTCTGACCTCCAAAAGGTAAGCAACGTGGTATTGTCTGCAGCAAGGTACCCTTGCTTTTTTTTCCACCTTTTCAACACAAACACAATTCCAAACAGGGTAAAGCTAATTAATGTTCCTAACTGGTCAAAATAGAAGAGGTTAAGAAAAGGAGAATATCTCTATGCTGTGTACACTACTGGACCAAACATTAACAAAAATGAAGGATACAAAACCAAAGCCCTATGTATATATGGAGGACAAAACCTGCCAAAATTATAACTAAATAAAGTTAAAAATAAAAAACGAAAATTCAAAAATTCAATACAAAAAAATGGAAATAAATACAAAAATAAAAAACATATACATAAATAAATAAATAAAAGTAAAAAAAAGTTTCAAAAATTAAATATGAATAAATAAATGAATAAATAAAAGTGGAAATAAATATAAAAATAAATATAGAGATAGAATTAAATATCAATTAATAAAAGTGCTCTGCTTTTACATTTATTTATTTCATGCTACAGACAGTCAGCATGAAATGCAGCATGAAATGCAATGCAAATGAGGGGGCGGTCCTAAGTGTGTCTTGGGTTGAACTGTTTGTCTTTTGGTCCATTGACATGTGAGTGCAGAGATCACTAGGCATGTAAACAAGGAAGTCTGTTCTGTGAGGAGCAGCGAAAATGGGAGAAAAACTGAATAATATCTGCTTAAATCAGAAATATTTGGACTCGACGGAGATCCAAACTGTTTCTTAGCCCATGAATATTGATATCTGGCCACAAATCAAGTTTCCTGATGTTTAACTGGACCTGATTTCAAGCACACAAAGCAGAGCCTGAAGGCTCACATCAGCCTGGTCTATCCGCGATGGATGTGATATTAAATTAATGCTGAAGTTTTCTGAACACGAAGCCTTAGAACAGTTCATTCTCTTCTGTTTCTAGTCATTAATCTACTTCTTACTTTAGGTAACCTGTGAAAACATCGCTTTGTGGTTGTTGAACATGCTCAAACTTCAGGCTGCAGACTATTTTAAAATGAGATCAGCGTACCCAGGATTTCTGACTTAATCTAGTTTGATTTTAACACCAGCTGAACTTTTACTTTATTTCTAATGTGGCAAATTCTCATTGTTCAGCTCTAAACTTTCGTATTTTGTCGTATAAACTGTTATAGACTACCATAAATATATTCACATATTAACGTACCGTTATGACTCAAACCGTCTCTGTACATGAATTTCATTAGCTGAGGATCTGTACTGACAGCTGTTAACATTATTCAGATGTAGTTATTTTTTTAAAAAGCACTTTCAGCTGAAATAAATCTGTTTAATTCTTATTCCCTACTGATTTCTGAGATTAGTAAGTGCAATATGCATATGAGGTGAGACATTTCACCACAGTGATTTAAATTACAGTTAATAGATTAATTAGTGCAATGTGCATATGGGTGAGGCATTTTACTGCAGTGATTTAAATCACGGTTAATAGATTAATTAGTGCAAAGTCCACATGAGATGAGGCATTTTACCAATGTGATTTAAATTACAGTTAATAGATTAATTAGTGCAATGTGCATATGAGGTGAGGATTTACCACAGTGAGCTTTCTTTTAGTGTTTAAGACACAGTAAACAGTAAGAGACAGTGCAGAATATTTTACATTGAGCAGGGCAAAGATGCTTGTTAAATTAGTTTCTTTTTTCTGATTTCCCTTTTTCTAGTGAAACTGTGACAGCGTTCAGAGGGATTTAATCAAAGTCAGACTATCAAGTTTAACCTGTCACATGTTGTTTCCTGGGTTTCTGAGGATGGAGGAGCAACGTTTCTGGATGGCATCTGAGCTGTCCCATTTCAAATGAAATTTTTAAAACGTTTTCGAGATCATGGGTACAGAAAGGCTGCATCTAGACTACCAGGTGCAGCTCTGTTTATCCCAGCGGCTCTCCTCCCCAGCTGTATGCCCGGACAGGAGGCCCTCTGTCGGCTTTTCAGACTAAGTCAGTCGACTGGCTCTAACTGCGGCCATTTTCTGCTGACTAACACACACACCGCACACACACGCACACACAAAAGGCAATAGGAGGCTTGAGTGAACTTCAACTTGGCTTTGCGCCGTCCCGCATGACAAACGGAAAGGGGGCAGATGGGCCTGCCGCGGCACGTTCATCTTCAAAAGCCACAAAGTGAATGACTTTCTCCCACCACAGCTAGTGCTGAGAGAGCTATACACACCATGGCATGATGTCCGCGTACAACTGAACCGCCAGGGGTCGGAAACCACATTTGCCTGTAGTGTAGAGCCTGTTCAAAGCAAATCCGCCCGTTACCCTGCATGGAGGCGACATGATGCAAAACTCCATTCAGAAGTGTAGGACTTTAAGCTCGACTTATTTATGTCAGATATACTTCACATTTCAGATGATGCTTTAAAGCTTTGCAAGTTTTGTGTTACTTCGGGGAATTCGGCGAAGACCTTAAGCACAAAATGAGCTTTCTTTCCACTAAATGTCGATTTTTATAAACTGCTGACTTCCGCCCTGTGCAGTAGCCTGTTTCCGACTGAAGTCATCATTTGGGAGCACGGGTAGGCTAAACCTAATATAAAAGTGGATAACAAATAAAACAGCGTGATGGCTTGCTTATCTCATACACGCCGAATTAAAGGGTGGCCACTGAAAAATCGAAATTGCGTACAAGTTGTGTTGTTCTGTGTTTAGGTATTTGCAGGCGTGCAAGTGATCGTTTATTTGTTGTTTTTTTCTATGGCATTATGTGACAAGTTCTCTTTATGGGCAAACGCCACATATCGAAATACAGTGAAACGTTTGGATACTGTTACAAAGTAAATAAGGAAATAGGCCTAGGTCAAGAAATAGTCCAGAAGAAGGGGAAATAGGTTAAATCAAAGGTTTAATGGCACCAAGAGACGTGGATGCCTCTTTCTGCTCCACTTTCAGCTGCGTAACTTCTCGCATTGCGTCTTTTTTGGAAAACACGGAACAGCACACCAATCGGAGGGGACACTTAACTAGGTTACATTACTGTACCGAAACAGGTATTCTCCTACCATATCGAAGCTGTGCTGCCACCGGGAGAAGTTAAAGCTGATCTCAACGCCTGCCCATCTTGCGTTGTCTGGCGTTATCATTCCATATTTATTTCCATCATCGTGCGCGTGCCAGGTGGAGTAAATCCGCGGTGCTCGAGACCAGAAACGTCCCGCGTCAAGCTCCAGGCTCAACGGCAGTAACCCCCCCACACATCAACACTTACACACACACACACACACACACCCGCCCGGTAGGTTGCGGCAGAATAGACTAGTGTTACCCGGTAGCTACTTTCTGTCATTTTTAGCTAAATCCACGACTCTGACTTGGAGTGTTTCTGCACATGTACTGTAGTCCCTTTAGTATGTATTTTCTCGTTTTGGGGGGGCTTCCCCTGCCTCCATAAGTTTAGGGCACTTTGACCAATTATCTGTCTCTTCACTTCATCTATCCCTTCTTCTTTTCCTGTAGGGTAGTTTTCTGTTTTTACTGTATGGCCTATTACATGAATAAACAATAACACAACCCATCCCAATCTTTCTGGATAATCTGTTAAGATATGTAGACTAAATAAACAAACGACTAAGCAACAAGGAACTGGAAATCTTGATTTCATTTGGGACTATGTCCCTATCCCTGAAAGTTTCATGCGTTGCAGTTTTGTCACTGTAATGATAGAAGTTGACCACCTTTTAAATCCACACTGATAGCACACAGAAATGTGTGTAGGCCTATGTGTATTCACTATAAATACAAACACACACACACACTATATATTATATAATTTTGTATATTTGCTGTGAAGCACTTCATTTGTATTGAAAAGTGCTATACTATTATAATTATTTTGTATTATTTAAGTCAATCTGCAAAGGCAATACCTGTGCACATAAGCCAGTGTGTCAAAACAGTTCTTTTTACTCCATAAGTACATTTTGACTTGCAGCAGGTCTTTTTTAAAGCTTTGTGTCCTTCATTACTTAACCATTGCAGACCATTCAGAGGTAGATGTGGGGTTGATGTCATCAGGGAGGTAAATGTGCAGATCTGAAGGAGGCAGGTAAACATGGAGGCCTGATAATGATGGCAACATGATGATTTTAACAAATAACAGCTGTTGCTTTAACTAGAATTTGTATACCTGCTGTATCAGATGAAATCAGTTTGGCTTTGGTGATTGATAAGGACTGTGGTAGTTCCTTGAAAGCCTAACCATGGACGAGAACTGTAACCAGGCCCCAAAGATCTCAGGAGCACTATAACTTTGCCTGCTTTGAGAAATGAGATTTGCATATTGTGTAAAATCATGGTAAACCCTTAATAAACAGTTTGTACAATTGCAGAGCAATAAATAACAGTGTCATCTGCATATAAACGAACATTTGGGTTGGGTACATTTTGACCAAGATTGTTGATATACAGTGTAAATATCAGCAGACCCAAGACTGAGCCCTGAGGCACTCCATTATTAACTTCAAGATATTTAGAAGTAAAGCCTCCCGCCTGTACACACTGTGTTCTGATTGACAGATAATTTACAGACCAATGAACAGACTGTTCTGACAAACCAATACAACATACTCTGTATTTCAAAATGGCATGGTCCACAGTATCGAAGGATTATTGCATATTTCCTGGGATCCTCATTAGCATTGGCACACGGCCGCAGCTACTCTTCCTGGGGTCCAGAACTCAAAATAGTTTACAAATAAATTCATACAATATTCCAAATAGTTCTTACAATATTTCGAAGGCTTTCGATAAATCAACAAAAAGAGAAGCACAGCGCTCCTGACTGTCCAAAGACTGGATAAAATCACTGACTACTTTCAAGGCATCAGTGGTAGTATTGTGCTTTTTTCATGAAATTTCACAGATAATCAGCTAAAATATTATTAATTGCTAAAAACTCTTTAAGTTGGTCACCTACTAGAGATCCCCGTGTCTTAGCTAAGACTGAAAGTTTAGAGATCGGCCTGTAGTTGATAAAAAGTAACAAAAGCAGATTTCCAAACATGGGAAATTTTGGACGAGACCAAGAAAAGATTAAAAAAATAAGTCCAAGGTTTAGCAATAAAATTAGCTGCCAGTTTTAAAAAATAGCTTGTCCAGGCCTGCTGGCTTCCTAAAATCTTAAAGTTTGAGGGCTCTGTGCACCTCACCGATGGTAAATGTCCTAAAAGTAAAAACTGCTGAGGAGCATTAAAAGTTGCCTGATGGGGTGTTTTTTTTTTGTTTATAGAGTCAAACAGTAAATCAAATGTGTGAGATGGGTTTTTTTAAACACAAAAAGTTGTCTCATTAATATCAGTATCCACGGTCTTTGTAGTAACTTTTCAATCAGGAAGGGAATTTTTTTTTTTTTTTTGAAATCTTGACATTTATCTGACAGAAAACCTGGAACAGAGAGCCATGATGACTTTTGAACTTTGAACTCTGGGCATGACGTCACAGGAAGATGGCTGTTGTAGAAATATGGTCTATCGAAGTTTAAAATTCTGCTGTTTTAAATACTTTTATAGTTTCACTCTGGAAACTCTATTGCTGTTTTCAATTAAATAGGCCTACTAAAAAAAATAATGCAAATGTTATTTACATTTACATTTTAGCTCTTGGATAGTTTTCAAGCACCTGAGATGTTTTTACTTTTTCCTGTATTCTGATTGGCTATTGATATCATTTTTTTGTGATTGCTTGTATGAAATAAACAACAAAACAATTATTGTTTACTCAATCCCGTCACACTCACTGCCTTTTTACTGGGCTTTCTACAGCTCACAGTTTCATCAGTGAATGAAATCACAGTTCTGGAGACAACCCAGAGTCTATTCTACAAGCCCAAACTCTCAGGACATAACAAAGGACAATACAAGCTTTTTTTACAGCATTCTTACATAGATCTGAAACTGACCAGAGTGGAGGAATGAAAAAGCTCCTGGTGTGTCAGAATATTGTCATCACTGAAAAAAAACATGACTTGCCAAGAATTTACCTAAGTGAGTGACTATGGTCTTTGTGGAAAGCATCTAATATTTGAAGTCAATGCAGATTCAACAGCAGCAGGAGATGTGCTGTATTTATATCTCCCTTTGGGCAATCATTTGTGGAAGGTTTTAGCAGCACATGTTTCTAAATACAGAAGTGGCCAAGACAGAGCTGTAGACGGAAAATTGCATCTCTGAAGCAAACTTTTTGGATGCGAGGTAAAGCAATAGAAGGATTTTTTTGCAACTAGTTGTGGGCACCATCAAATTTTTCAAAGCAAGAGGACTGGCCTTGAGAAATGAGACACTTGTGGATCACAGCCAGAGAAACAGTTTGAGTATATTAGACTTTATATCCAAATTTAAATTGTTTCTTGCAAGACATTT
This sequence comes from Cheilinus undulatus, assembly GCF_018320785.1. Classification (NCBI taxonomy): domain Eukaryota; kingdom Metazoa; phylum Chordata; class Actinopteri; order Labriformes; family Labridae; genus Cheilinus; species Cheilinus undulatus. The sequence goes on from NC_054871.1 coordinate 36,758,651, forward strand.
AAAAACGTGGCTTGATCAAGTTGTTATAATTGAGTAGCGTTTTGGTGCACTTGTGCTTTTTAAAGTTTTATTTGAAATTTTTATTTTCACTAAAGTTTATGAATAGAGAAATATTGTACTTCATTTAAAACAACATCTGTATTGGTACAAAAAAAAAACTAATGGCATAAACAGGAGTTGCAAGCTCTTTTTCAACTACCTGTTTTTAGCCTTTTCCTCAATGTGAACCCCCTTTTTAACACAGAATTACCTTTTTATTGGTGATGTCAACAATGTAGATGGACACACTGAACTCAACTATTTGGAAAATAATCTCAGACTTCAAAGCTAAGCCATGATGTGCACGAACGTTAGGATGCTAGAAAATAAAGCAGAAAAAACTGAGACACTTCAGTGGAAAGGAATAATATAATTGTGAAAGAGGAAAAAAAAAAATAGGCAAAATGGGTGAAACCCAGCAATAATGGGTTAGGCATGTAAAAAAATGTGTGAAAAAGAGCAGAAGTTCTTTAAACATGGGAAAACGGATTGGCAAAATCCCCCCCCCCCCCCCCAAAAAAAAGTGGCAATGGTGAAAAGTGACAAAACAGAAACTGGCACAGTGGCAAAACGGTGGTAATAAAGTGGCAAAAAAGCACAAAAATAGTTTAAAAGTGGCAAAAACCACCAAAAAGTTGGCCATGGCAAAAAGGTGAGGGTAAAAAAATAGCAAAAAAGTGGCAAAATTGAGGCAAAAAAATGACCATAAACTTGAAAAACATTGGCAATAAAGCGGTAGAAATTGTAACAAAAGCAAAAATGGGTTTAAGTTGCAAAAATGGATTAACAGTGGCCAAAAATGGGGCAGGGGGGACTGCAAAATGGCAAAAATGGACGAAATCAGCATAAAAAAGTGAAAGTTGTGATGAGAGTGACACAACAGGGGCAAAAATGTTGAAAAAATAGCAAAAAGTGGCAAAAATGGGTATAATATGGCAAAACATTGGCAATAAAGCAGCCAAAAATGGTTTTAAAGTGGCAAAATTGGCAAAAGAACAAAACAGCAAAAAGTGGTCATGGTGAATAGGTGATAAAACCGGCATAAAAGGTGGCAAAAATTGGAAAAAGGTGGCAAAACTCTGATTCATTGATATCAATAAATCACAGTTGGAGAGGGCCCATCTCTCAGGGGCCCTGCCAATTTGGTGGGCATCCCTACTGATTTTATTGTTACATCAGTGTAAATGTCATGAGTTATGTATCAGAAATTTGAAGGGCTATACCACTTTTGGGGAGTAGATCTCACCACGACCCTCCTTAACTCAGTTACAAGGGGCAAAAGAGCACTCAAAATTGAGGTGTAAGGTCAAAAGTTAGAGGTGGGACTAAGCCAAAGTTTCCCCATTTCATCCAAAATGCACAAGAATGGGAAAAGCAAATATTGATGTGGGGGGAGGGGGTTGTTCTTTTTGTTTGTTTTTACCATTTTGCAATAACAATCATACAGATTACATTCTGTTTGTTAAAAAAAAAAAAAAAAAAAAAAAAAAGCTATAGGCAAATTTTGGCAACATTTTGGTTCAAAATACTGGATTCTGAGTGGACAGTGGATTTGTTTCTGATACCTCTGTGGGGCACCTATCAAGCAAAGTAAGAGCTGTAATTGGATTTGAACAAAGATATAGTCCAGTGTAGTGTCTTCTCATACAAGAGCTGAAAGACAATTTAATCTACAGTTTTCTACATGCTTTATTCTGTATGACACTGAATAGGTGCGTTTGTTCTTCTTCAGCCTATACTCATCGTATTACCATTGCATCTTATCTGAAATGCTGAGGAAGTTCCTCTTTACTGATAAAGTGAGCAGTTGTGTTGTTCATTTCTCAGGCTCTGGTGCAAAAACTCAATCATTAGCTCTGGGCTCTGGATATACTCTCAGTACTGCCAATACAGTGTTGCTGGACATTAAACTTAGGCTGTACCTCTTGTTTGCTTTGAATTTAGAAAACTTTAGTGCACAAGAAATAAAATGAGAGATATAAAAACAGTAGTAATGTGTCACTTCTTTAACAGTTTTAAAGCTTGTACTCAAAGACTTGCAGCATTTTTATCTACTGGTGATTGTGCGATGTCTGATGTCTGTAAATTGGCTATTATGTTTAAAACTGTTTGTATGTTTTTCTTTGTCCAAACACGTATTTTAAAACATGACATCCTTCTCTCCAACAAGCCTTCAAGGATCAGAAACCACCGTGTCTCTAAGGTCTTATGATTCCCTGGTACCACCTCAAACAATGGCCCAGATTTACAACCCCAATTCCAAAAAAGTTGGGGTGCTATATAAAAGCTAAAAACAGAATGCCATGTTTTGCATATTGTATAAACCCATGTTATTCACAATAGAACAAAAGTGACATCAGATTTTGAAAAGCAAAGATTTTACATTTTATATGCAAGGGAGCACATGTTTCTCTAAAACCTCCACATACTTTTCAGCATTGATAGAGTGTTTCCAGAAATGTAAGCTGCCCATGCCATAGGCACTTAGGCATTAACACCATATCATCAGAGATGCAGGCTTTTGAACTATGTACTGATAAGCAGGATGATCCCTCCTCTCTTTAGTCCGCAGGACAAGGTGTCCATGGTTTCCAGAAATAATTTAACATTTTGATTCATCTGACCACAGAAAAGTTTTCTTTATTGCCTCAGTCCATTTTTTATGAGTGTTAAGAATCAGGGATTGTGTTCATATGTGGCTTCTTCTTTGCATGATACAGTTATAACATAAATCTGTGGTTGGCATGGTGAACTGTGTAGACAGATAATGATTTCTGAAAGTGTTCCTGAGCCCAAGCAGTGATTTCAATTCAGAATCATGCCTGTTTTTAATGCAGTGCCGCTTGAGGGCCCAAATATCACAAACATCCAATACTGACTTCAGCTTTGTCCCTTGCACACAGAGATTTCTCCAGATTCTCTGAATCTTTTCAAAGTATTATGTTCTGTACATAGTGTGATATTCAAAGTCTTCACAATTTTACATTTTATGATTGTTCCACAGTTATTAGACACAGTTTTCACAGATTGGTGAATCTCTGCCCATCTTACTTCTGAGAGACTCTGCCTCTCTATCATGCTCCTCTTATACCTAGAAATGTTACTGACCTGAAGCCAATTAAACTTATTAGTTCCATCAAATTCAAAACAAGCTCATATTTTCTAATGAATGGGTTAAAATGTCTCAGTTTCAACATCTGACATGTTGTTTATGTTCTGTTGTAAATAAAATGTGGGTTCGTGAGATTTGCAAATCATTGCATTCTGTTTTCATTCATATTTTACACAGTGTCCCAACTCCTTTTGAATTGGAGTTGTACCTTGAAGTGATCCCTTGTTATGGTGCTGAAGGCTTAAACACCTTCATCATCATCATCACATCATAATTACTATCTCAGTCCATTAAAGTAGTATTTGCAGTATTTAGCTGCAGAAGCATGGACAGAATGCGAGTAATCTCTGAATCGTTGTAACAATGAGATGTTTATGAATACACAGGCATAAATGAGCAGTAAAAAATAGGTTGATTGTTCCAATGGTGGGTAGGGCCACTTTTTTTTCTTTTTTTTTTTTTTTGTAAGCATTAAGAGGTGAACATGTCTCATGTTGATGGACAGTCAGTAGGCTACTGCTTTGAACCCATACATTTTCACAATGTTCTATTTCAAACATTTGAAATAATCTCAAACTACATAGAGACTATGCACATACGGGTTGAAGTGTGTTGAATTAGTTGTTGACAGACAAAAACACATGCGTGAGTTCACACAGACACACTCACAGAACTGAAAATATGAGATATGGCTATTAAAAAACTAGATTAATGCTGTAATACAATTTTACTAAACATAAACATTTTTCAACACAGAAAATTATTATTAATTGTTAATTCACAGATCATAAGATATCAGAAAACCTTCTAAAAATGTTAACAAATTATGAAACAAAGAACTGAGAAACATTTGAACCGTATTTACATACATGAATTGATATAGACTTAAAGGTTTGTATTGTTCATTGTCATGTCAGATTGATTCTCATGTTGTGTGACATTGCTGTCACTCTGTGTGAAACTTCACAAAACAGTTCTTCAGTCTAGAACACTCTCATCATGCATTTAACCATTCTATTGCAACATGGATAAACAGTTTTACTTGGTGGAGAAGGCTCTGCTGTAAAGATGTTCCTTAGATCAGTCAAGCAGCATGCTTTGACTTTCCAGGGAGTGCATGGCTAGAAACCCCCATATGGATGGATACATTAATGACAATGCATGCTGAATACAATAAAATTAGTTCAAAAGCAATTAATCCACAGTAGCTTGGATCTGAATATGAGGTGCTGCAAGCATTATGCTATAAAGGAGGAGGCTGGGGTGGAGGAGGTTAAGCTTTACCATCAGCAGAAGCACTCTGGTGCATCAGCATTGATGTGAGCAGGGATTAGTGAGAAGTACGTCATTATTAATACACAGCTGTGTTGAGAGAAAGATCTGTGATTGGCTGTGGGAGCTGAGAGGCAATAATTTGGATCAGCTGGCCATCAGCTGATCACTGATGGGAATATGACTGCCATGTCCTCCATGAACTAACGCTGAGCTTCAGTGCTGTGAAACGGAGAATCTCATTACACTTCATACACACCACTTTTGGTGTTCCTGTGCACCCAGGAAACCAGCATCTCCCCTTGTTGTCACACACTGTTGGCCAGTGTGATGTGTTGTCTTAACCCTAACCCTCCCATGGAACGATCTTACGTCCATTTTTCCGTCAAAACGTGTTAAAAGAAGTTACATTCAATAGGAATAAAAAGTACTGTTGCATTTACAGATAGTTTTGTGCACAAATACATGAAATAATATATTATTATAGTCAAACACACTGTTAGGGTAGTTCCCCTCAAGAAGTACCCCTTATTGCACAACGTTGCCCTGAGGCAACAACAAGAAAAACTGAATTTCTGAACATGCAAAATTAAAGATACTTCATAAAACCTGATAAAAACCCTCTCTACAACTTTATACATACACATGAATTTTTTATTTAGAGTTTGTCATTTTAAACATGATTCTTAAGGCAAATATTATTGCCTGCTTCTCAAACCCTGTGCTCCTGTGACCATATGTCAGAAAGGGATGTCCCGCCTTCAAATCTTGCTTGATAGTGGCTCCAACATCTTATTGGAGTAAAATTTGATAGTTTTTAAAACACTCTGATTGGTTGGCATCGTTTAAGTTCACATGTACTGGGCATCAGGCTTAAAACAACTTTCTGTTGCCCAAGGGCAACGTTGTGCTGTAGACAGTTAAGAGAAAGGAAAAAAGTCAGCTATGGGTCACACCAGTTGTGCAGAAGTTCAAACGCAGCCTAGTTTGAATGTAAGCTCTTACTCATGACAGTTTAGGCGCTATTAACATTTGAAGTGTTGCATCGGCTGAGATAGTTTCAGGCTTAAGTTAGAACTAACATCTTACACCTACCTCCTACTAGAGACAATTGGGCACCAGAGACAGCACTGGAACAAACACTGGATTAAAAATGCTTTCAGTGATTGGTTATATTAAAGCTCTGGATGATCGACTCAGGAGGAACGATGTGGATTCCGTCCTGGCTGTAGGACAGAGGACCAGCTCCTTAACCTTGCAGGACTTCTTGAGGGAGCATGGGAGTTTGCTCATCCAGTCTACATGTGTTTTGTAGACTTGGAGAAGGCCTACGATCGTGTCCCTTGGGAGGTCATGTGGGGGGTACTGCGGGAATATGGGGTCCCAGGGCCACATAGGCGAGCCATCAGGTCCCTGTATGACCAAAGTGAGAGCTGTGTCTGCATCCTCAGCACAAAGTCAGACATGCTTCCAGTGCGTGTTGGCCTCAGCCAGGGTTGCCCTTGTCTCCAATTCTGCTTGGGATTTTCATGGACAGGATCCCAAGGCGCAACTGGGGACAGGAGGGTTTCCAGTTCTGGGACCTCAAAATTCCATCCCTGCTTTTTGCAGATGATGTGGTTCTGTTGGATTCCTCAGTAGGAGACCTCCAGCAGCTAGTGGAGCGGTTTGCAGCTGAGTGTGAAGCAGTCAGGATGAGAGTCAGCACCTTCAAATCTAAGGCCATGGTTCTCTGCCGGAAAACGGTGGATTGCTCCCTCCGGGTGGGGAGTGAGTATTTGCCCCAAGTGAAGGAGTTCAAGTTTCTTGGGGTCTTTTTCACAAGTGAGGGTAAAAGGGAGCATGAGATTGACCGGTGGATTGGTGCAGCATCGGCAGTACTGCAGGTGTTTTGCCGGACCGTTGTGGTGTAGAGGGAGCTGAGCCGAGAGCCAAAGATCTCAATTTACTGGTCGATCTACCTCCGGCTGGGAGAAGACCTGGGAAGACCCAGAATGCGCTGGAAGGATTAGGTATCCTGTCTGGTCTGGGAACGTCCAGGGATCCCCCAGGAGGAGTTGGAAAGTGTCGCTGGGGAAAGGGACATCTGGGTGGACTTGCTTAGCCTGTTACCCCCACGACTCGGGTCTGGATAAGCAGATGAAGATGGATGGATGGTTAAATTGAGTGAAAATGTCATTTCTGTGACTATATTTTGGACATGGTTTGGATGTTGATTCTGATGATTATGGAGGGTGATCAAGCACTGTTATTTGCTTTCTGGACCAGAAACTGCTTGATGACGGCTGCGTTTTCCAATGTATTGATGCTGTTTTGTCTCAGGATCATACTGGAAGATCCAAGTTTCATCGCATGTAACCGCTCCTTCTAAAAACAATTAGGTTTCCTTCAATTTGTTCCAAAATGTCTCCACAAATTTGCTTGTGTTTTTCTTTTTGAGCAGGAGTCAGAAGTTTTAGGTTAACTTTGGCACACACTTTTGTCATATTCAAATTTTCTTGCTAAATTTATTGAACTGTCTCTTTATGAATGGATATCATTTCTGCTGTTTTTGATGTGCATGGGCTCCTAGGACGTTCATCGTCCTGAAGATCCTCTCTGCCTTCATTAAATCTTTTGTGCCATTAGAACAGCCATGCATGTAACATGCAGTGTTCCCCATACACCTCTGTTAATGTACCAGAAGATTCTGCTGCTGTTTTGTTCAGTTTCACTAAAATTTTGAGTTAATACGTTGCTCAACTTTTAGGCCAATCATTTTCCGATGCCTTGGCAAAAACCTGGCACTTCAATCAGTAGCTAGCAGTAAATAAAGACGTCACTTATTAGAAACTTACAGCTGTGTGTAAGAATACCTGATCTTTAATATCTAACTCTTGATGTGACTGTGAACCATGGGGTTTTATCCCCATAGCTGCTGTCTTATTTTTTAATAGCCATATAGAGGCATTGTATTTTTGATTGGTTTAAGGTACTCATTAAAACTGCAGATTTAGTATCTTTTGACTCTATTTTACAATATCTTATTTATACATTTTCAGAATTCCTATTGGAAAGTTAACAATGGAAAACTATTCTTTTTATTTAAAGGGATTCTGTTACAAGGTTCAAAAATCTTCCAGGACAGAATCCAAATCATTGTTGGCCATAAAGATGCATTAAGCCTGAATCTGCTTTAAAAAAACCTCACACTGTGGGACAGCACGTTAAATTATTATCTATGAAGCTGAATAAGGTGACAGCTAGGTCCAAATGCAACATACAGCAGTGGCAGTGTGTGCACAGTTAAATTGTAAGATGTATTTTTAATAAGCATAATTGTTTAACTTCATATAATTAAGTGAAAAACACACTGAACACATTAAGCCCATTTCATACTCCTCTGTGTGGGTGTATGGGTGTGTGTGTATGTACATGGCATGGTCATATATGACAGACCAGTGGAGAAATCGGGCAAAATGATCAGTACGCAGCGTGTGTCCTGGAACAAAAGAGAAGCAGTTGCTGACTCAGCCTCCTTCAATCTGCATTGTGACTCCCCCTGGAGGCCTCCATGCTCACACATACACCAACAGACAGACTCACCGCCTGAAGCTTTTTCTAAAAACAGAAGTTAAAAAGTGGTCGCAGTGCTGACTGGTGATGGGAACTCCATGTTTTATTAGTGAACCATACTGTTTGGTTCCTCTTTGATTCCTCTTTCAGCTCCTAAACAGCCCACCTTCTCTTGGAGCCCAGATAGAAACTCCTCCCTGGTCATTGACTAAACTACTTTCTTTGATATTGCAAGAAATAAAGATGCAGCGTCCCTCATCTGCAGTGTGTTAGAATATTTCATCATAGATGGTCTAGAAATGATACATATCATGAAAAAAAAATCATGGTCGATTGACAAAACTACAATTTTAATATAAAGATGGACGGGCTGACTAACAATTATTTAACACTGTACGTTTGCTCCTTGAATTAATTAGCATAAAAAAGGGTGAACATCACCCTCTGGTATCAGTCATAGGCACCTTAATAAGCCATTCATGGACAAAAATAAGTCCACTGTGAAAAACAGTAGGTTAGTTTAAAAAATTTAATTTAACATATTTTCCATTTTTTAAACCAATTCTTTTCACCAATTTCATACTTGACAAAAACTACAAAATATTTTTATATCTGAGGGGAATTTTAACCATCCGAGTGCCAGTTTGACTGTAAGAAGTTTTTTGGTTGTTGTTGGGTTTATTTTTTATTTTTTCAGACACGGAGAATGAGTTATTTTCTGACAAATAAATGGAAGATGGCTGGGAAATTTTTTCAAGCATAGTCCTGGATCTGTCAAAGGTTTGCAACAAAACTGCTTTTAATGTATTTTATATTTTTTAGTGTAGTGTCCAATTTAAAACTTTACTTGCTAAAAGCCATTTGTGGACAATAATTTCCACTTATGAAAACTGCTACGGAAATATTACAGGTTAATATTTTCCACTCTTTGGCTCAAATCTTTCCCTCAACTTCAGTCCTGACCAAAACTGGCAAATATTTAATTATTTTCAGGGTTTAAACCCTTTAAATGCCAGTTTGAATACATGATGTCACTGTTTCATATGAAAAGCCCCACCCCCATCATGTGTTATATAGAAAATAACTCATTTCCCATGCATGATTTTTATATAAAATAGGATAAAAGTGGCAAAAAATGGGCAAAAAATGTGGTGGAAAGGATTTAAACTGCAAAAATTGCTTTAGAGTGGCAAAATTTTGAGGAAAAAGGCAGTGAAATGGAATTAAAATGTGACAAAAATTAGTATTTATTTATGGATTGGTATATTGCCTTCTTAAAAACATAAAACAAAAGTAGAAGGAATGGGCTTAAAGTGGCAAAAATGGGTTAACACAGGCAAAAAAATAGGCAGCAACTGGCAGTAAAAATGGTATAATGGGGTTACAAATGATATATATGGATGTACCAAATAGTGATATGTGGTTAGAATAGGCCAAAATGGACAGAAAAAGTGTTAGCAAGGGTTTAAAAGTGGGAAAAATGTATGAAAATGGTGGTGCATTGAGATTAATATGTGGCAAAATGATGATATATTCATGCATTAGTAAACATTGCCTCCTTAAGAACGTTAAGCCCTTTTTTGAAAACAGAATTGAAAGGGGTTAAATGTGGGGAAAATTGTGGAAAAGATTGTGAAATGGGATGACAAAGTGGCACAAATGAGTTAAATGAGGCAAAAGTGGCAAAAATGGGCATAAAAGTGAAGAATAATGGGCTTAAAATGTGTCAAACATGGATTAAAGAGGCAAAAATGGGCAGAATTTGTGCAAAGTTGATGAAAAGCAGCGAATAATAGTGGCAAAAATGGGCAGAAAAGTGGTTCAAAGGGTTTTAAAAGCGGCACAAACAAAACATTTCAACATCAGAAGACAATAAGTTTGACATACTTTTCAGCTCCAAAATAAAGTAACTGCTAGACAGGAGGCATCTTAGTACCAATGCTCCAACACACACGCATCAATATCATGGATAAATTACTGCTGGGTGGGGAAGGCCCCATTCACTGAGGTTGTCAGGGGCCCAGACGAATCTGTGGGCCGGCCTGTGAGTACCTCTCTCAAAATTTCACATCGATTTAAAGCAGGAGAGCATGTAGAAGTTGAGTTTTAAAAATCCAAACCTGCTTAGTTTTATTTAAGAGTCATGTTAAAAGTAAAAAATATCACACCTATTTAATTTCTAAAAAAACACTCAGGTAACACGAGTTCAGAAATTTCTCTTTCAGATTAGAGAAAACATTTCCTCTGTAGAGTAGGCGGTGAATATAATGAGCTACATAGATTTTACAAGGAAATGACTTCATTCAAAGCCTACGCAGCATGCCAGATAAATAAACTGACAGATTATCTCTCATTGGTTCATTTTAAGGTAAAAAAAATCCTCAAAATTAAATTCTAATTTAAATCCCAGAAACACAGTGAGGAAGCTCATACACTTGGTGTGTTGGTTTGAGTTTTTCACTGGTGTTACAGTGGAAATTTGCAGTAGGATGCTTTGAATTGTTTTATTTCCTTGGTTTATTTCTGCTGCTAGAGGGCAGCCTTTCTCTGTTTAATGTGGATGGTAGTAGCAGCGCTTCATAGTGGACGTACCCTCTGTCTGACCTCCCGGAGCTCTGATCAGAAGGAGAGCAGAGCCGTGTCCCTTTAAGCATCCAGAGGGCAGATGTGTATACAGGAATTATCTGTTTTAAGACCGATCAGCTGGGCTTACAGAGCTCAGCCTCACATCACCCAGCGCTAGTGTTTGATTAGATTTCCTGTGCCAGCTGCATCTGTTAGAAACTTACAGCTGGATGTCTTTTTCACTGTCTCGGTCTGTCACTGACTAGAACAGCAACAGAAGTAAAGTACAGCTGAAGAAAACACCTTTTGTTGTTTGAACATTAACTTTATGAGAATTATTTTGATGGTAAGATGAAGTTCATCTTTTTCACAATCCCCTCTTGTTAAATTTTCAGTCCTGTTCCACTTTTTGGAACATAAATGCATAAATGCACCAGTATTTATCCATTCTTGGCACATGGCCGGGCTAAGGGAATAATGTGCAACTTTCAAAAGTTTACTTTTTGTGAGGAAAAGGTTGTAACACTGTCTCATAAGTTGAAACCTGAGTTTTTCCCACTTTTGATGCAATTACAGTAAGACGGACTTTGTTCCTGACAAGAATCATGATTTGAGCTCCTTTTAAAGATTCTTAGACATTTATCAAACCTTTATTTAACCAGCTGAAGACCCACTGAGATCTTTGGGTGACCTGGCTGTTCAAGAGACAGATAACATAAGTCTAAACAAACAATGATTTAGAAAGTGCACAGCTAAAAGTGTTGCAAAATGAATCACAGTAGGAATTTAAAAACACAGAAAATGGTCTCATGTTGTCTGTCGTTTAAGACAGAATGAAAGGTTTCTAGGAAAATGAGCTCTGACAGTTTCTAATCAGTCTGGAGAGTATTCCATGCATTGGGATGATTTTGGTTTTATCAGCATTTAAAAACAATTTAAGTTTCTGTGCACAGGATGGGACAACATTAAAAGCAGACTGTAAAAACTCAAAGACCTGTCTAATCATTATTGAACTGCAATAAATAATGGTGTCATCTGCATAAATATGATATGAGGCATTTGACAGGTTATTAAATTAACTTTTCATATAAATGATAAAATAGGTCCTTAGAGTGAACTTTGGGGCACACCTATAGAGACCTCCAGATAAGAAGAGGTGGTAGCAGCAATGTGGACACATTCTGTCAGACAGATAGGTGGCAAAGCAGGATGGTTTGATATTCTAATATGCTGGAGGAAATTTATCAGCAAACCATGATCTATGGTGCCTGTAAACTCTTTCAGTTGATCACTGACTAATCTTACAAACAGTTAAGCCAGGATACACAATTTAGAAACTGGCCTGTAATTGTTCACATGAGGAGGTTTACCTCCTTAGCAGGGGAAGGACAAAGGCAGACTTCCAGACTTTTGGTATATTATTTCCCTCAAGACTTAAGCTGAAGATTCATCTAGATTCTTTAAAGCTCTCTGAACCTCAGGAGGAAAATGAAAAGTAAAATCTCTATGTCTGTTTGTAATCTGCCCTATTTAAGACAGACTGTCGGTTCAGGATTTAATAAGTCAAATAAGAAGCTTGCTGAATTGATACAAGCACGTATTCCTTAAAGGACAAATATTGTCACTGCCAAAAACACAGTAATGATGGACTTAATAAAATTAGTTTAAATGTTGAATATTATTTTACAATGTTATTTTGCAAAGATGGACATGTTCCTTAATAGAATTAATAGAATAGCCCTGTGACCAGAGGTGGAAAAAGTACAAGATTATAGTACTCATTAAAAATACATTTACTCTGGTTAAAATTTGCTAAAGTAAAAGTAAAAAGTATTCAATTTAAAGTTTACTTTAAGTACTGAGCAGCTACTGAGGAGTTACAGTGTAAAATTTGATCTTTCTTTCTTGGAAATAACAACAAAAGAAGAGTTCTCCAACTGGGTTGTTCAGGTAAAGTCACATCTGTTTAATACATTAAAATACACAGCAAAATTGACTGTGTTAATTTAACTCAACGTCCCAATTTAAAAGTCTCTTTATTGGGCAAAACTACACATAGTTAAACTTCACTTTTGAAAGTCATATTTTATAGCTGGACAGATTCGCAGTAACTCTTAAAACCTGTTGTAAGGAGGGTCTCCTCTGGAAGTAATAAAGCAGAGTCAGCCTCATAGCATGCTAATGCATACTGATGAAGAAAAGTCACTATGTATCCCTGAGGAGCACCTAAAACCACATGGGGGAACTCAAACTCAGTGAATAACTTCTCTCATGGTGCCAATGTGTCTCGTATCAAAAAACAGCAACAATCAATTAGAAACATGACCAAAAGAATTTCAGCCGTAGCAGCTGTTGTGGGATGTTTTGTGGAATCATTTTCTCATCATGTGCTAAAAAAGTATAGGAGTATTGTACAGTTTTTTTTAAAGTACAGTTATTCTGGTAAAAACTGACTTAAGTAGAAATAATGTACTGATTTCAGTACCCAAAAAGCTACTCAGTGACAGTAAGTGAGTGTAAGTTGGTTAAACAAAATCCCGAACAACACAACCAAAGATCTTCCACCATTTCATGTCATAAATGTATAATTATGAAGGAATTCCTGCAAAGAGCAGTGCAGCAATTTAAACACCAGAGTTTGTGAGTTTGCTTGCTGACGTACCAGTTAGTTAATAAGTCTGATTTTTGTCTACTAATACAAAATGTTGAGTTGATTCTATAAATGACTTTAGCCATCGTTAAAACAAACTTGTAGTTTTCATCCCCAATGAAATCTAAGTTGCAAAGATTGCAGTTCCAGCTCTGATACAGGGCTATCACATTATAGTGACCCATGTTGTTAGGGTCATCTCGTTGTTGACCCTATTTTTTTATTTGAGGAGAGAACAGTTATGGGTATGGTGTATTCAACCCTCCAAAGTGAATTGTTAGCCTTTATAAAATATAATCAAATAGCCTCATGTCAAACTCTTTTCCATGTCATATAATTGATTTCCTGTTTTACCAGAAAGTTTACAGATTGGATTCACATAAGTAAAGGTATGTTTCATTAATAAACTGTTCATTTGTCCCTGTGGTAGGTCAGTTAATGCAAAAATGGATTCAAACTCAAATATAACCTATCTATGAAAAATGAATCTCATTGCTTGGGGTTACTTTAAAAAGAAGATGATGGATATAAAATTATATGATGAAGTGGAGTATACCAGATCAGCAAACAAAGTTTATTTAGCAATTACTGAAAAAGTCTTTCCGGATCTCCCGTCGATATTTGGTCGGAGCTGCTTTTTCTCATTGAGGCTCCTCAAATTGTGCTTCCACAATTTCAAGTCCCCATCCTCTCAGGATGTATCCATCTCTCCCTCTCCGACCCCTCCTGTTCCCCCCTCATTATAAAGATCATTACTGCCTGCCTCCACCTACACATCACATGCCACCCAGTGAGTTGTTTAAGCCTAAATGGGATGTGATTGAAGGCACTGGGAATCTGGTAAATAAAATGCAACAGAGCTAAACAATTCCTCTGAGAGTAAATAGAATAATTATGTTCTTGGTGTCATCTGCAGACTTTTAAAAAATGCCATGATAAAACAAAATGTATCACAAAGGTGTCAAGGATTTTTGCCAAAACATTTTTGTGCCTGAAACAAACTGGGACCAACACCAGCAGGCCAGTTTACAATGACTGATCTCATCTGACCAGTTTGTAGTAATCATACATAACACAAAAAATACCAAATTAAAGCAAAGCACAGTCATGAGCCACAAAACACAGCTCTTACAACTTTTAGTACGAGATGCCTTCTCATCAGAAGATGTGTCACCTGAATAGAGCCATCACGGGTTAACCTCTGCCTCACAATACTGAGTTAGAAAGACGAGGGACAAACATTTCTGTAAGAAAATCAATGATTGTAAATGGATTTTTCCAGTTACATATGCCTATTAAAGTATTCACCACCTTGGATGTTTAACCCTTTAACTGATTTTATGAATCAGCCATGGTCAAAAAAATTCTTTCTTGACCAAAAAAAATACACAAAACCTCTTTAATGTCAAAGTGAAAACAGATTTCTACAAAATAATGTAAATTAAACAAAACATGCCAGTTAAGTGACTGCATAAATATTCACCCCCCTCAAAGTGACTGACCTAATTCAACAGAGGTCCAGCCAACTGCTGCTGGTAGTCTCACAATTAGTGAAATGGAGATCACCTGAGTGCAGTGAACGTGTCTCAAGTGATTGTATTATAAAGACACCTGTGTCTGGAAGGTCCAGTCACTGGTTCATCAGTATTCCTGGCTACCATTACACCATGAAGACAAAAGAACACTACAAGCAACTCAGAGAAAAGGTTATTGACAGTATGAGTCAGGGGGTGGATACAAAAAATTTCAAACGAACCGAACATCCCCCCAAAGTTCAGTAGAATCCATCATCAAGAAATGTAAAGATTATGGCACATGTGTAAATCCGCCTAGATCAGGCTGTTCTCACAACCTGAGGAGACTAGTGAGAGAGACCACCAAGACACCTATGACTACTAGGAAGGAGTTACAAGCTTCAGCAGCTGAGATGGGAGAGACCTTGAATACAACAACTGTTGCCCGGGTTCTTCACCAGTCAAAGCTTTATGGGAGAGGAGCAAAGAGAAAGTCACCATTGAAGAAAACTCATTAAATCTCGACTAGAGTTCACCAAAAGGCATGTGGGAGACCCCATTGTCAGTAGGAGAAAGTCGTTTGGTCTGATGAGACCAAAATGGTGCTCTTTGACCAACTTCAACTTTGTTGTCCCCTAAGGAAAAATTTGCTTTACAGTCAGGTAAAAACATGAAACATAAGAAACACAATCACACAAATTCGGATACAACACTGAAATGAACAAATCCAAAAATACATCCAAGGACAACTGAAGGCAGAACCAACACTAAAAGACATCTTCAGACATCTGTGTTGAAAATAAAGTGCATCATATTTGTGCATTTAATTGTGTAATGGCTTGAGTTATAAATGAGTTTTTCATCCTGTTGGATTTGGCCTTTGGCAATCTGAATCTCCTGCCAGAGGAGAGGAGCTCCAATTCAGCACTTTATGATGTCTGAGCCTTAGATTTTACCCTCTTATAAAACATTCAAGACAGATCAGGTCATTTAATACCAATAATTTTCCTGGCAGCCTTAACAATACATTCTAACGTCTTTTGATCTCCTTTTGAGAGGCTACCAAACTAGGAGATAATAGCAAAGGTTAGGCTTGATTAAATCACAGAGTGATAAAATGTTGACATTAATATGCCACACACACCAAACCGGTTGAGCTTCCAGTGGAAGTGCAGTCCCTTTGGTGTGTGCAGCAAACTAATTTCAACAGCCATCAGACAAGACGTTGTTTGGCAGACACGCGGCACATCACCACAAACACACCATCCACACCCTGAAGCACAGTGGTGGCAGCATCATGCTGTGGGGATGCTTCTCAGAAGCCCACCCTGGTAAAGGTAGAGGTTAAAACAATGCACAAGCAACCCTGATAGATTTTTCTCATTAGTGAAAAAGCCAAATAATACTGACCATGATTGGTTTATAAAATCAATAAAAGGGTAAAACATCCAAGGGGGTGAATACTTTAGATGGGCACTGTATGCTTAGATTCAAGCAACCATGAAATTATCAATAGTCCCTTGACAATGTGAATAATTAAGCAAAAGCAAAAATAAAAAGAATTGGCTGTTTTTGGTAAAGTTTTAAATTGTGAGGCAATGCTTTCCTATCTATGTGAGTACATTTAAAGCAAATAAAGTCAGATGCTATGTTGAACATTTTAGTTGCTCTCAGACAAAGAACTCAGAGAGTTAAATGCAATGAAAAATATCTCTTAGCCATTGCTTTTACTTCAATCATTCACAAAGTTATCCTTCTGAAAAAAAATCTATCTGTAATTCTTTCAAGACGTATAAAACTTCATACTCTGTTTTTGAATTTTGCCGTTTTTTTGACAATGGAAACCCAGTTTCCATGATAAGTATTCATTCTCTTTGCCAGATTTTTGCGCCCAGAAGAAATAAAAAATCAAAAGTCAAACTCACCATCCACCACGTCTTGGCAGTAACATCATAACACAGTTGCCACTTCACCGAGCTGTCTGCCTCGCTGCATCCTCCTTGCGTTGCTGACATTGCCATGACAACAGACAAGGGCTGTTGAAAGGTCAAAAGACCATGGCTTTGGAGAAAAATAGGACACTGAGTAAAAAAACATAAAGGGCACAACTAAGTCTTTTTTTTCTATTTTTCATTAATCCTTTGCTGCTTTCAGTTAATTAGACTGAATCAGTTTTATCAGGTTTGAGATCAGTTTTAGTAACACACTTATTTTGCCCCCAAAATTAACAAATGAAATATAAACATCCAAAAACTTTAACTTCAATGAAACTTCAGTTTTCTACTTCTAGATACAGAAACTGTTTAACATTGATTCTGCCATATTAGTCTGTATGTTATAAAGATGTATTTGAAATCTTTAGATAGTCCATGCCTGAATATATGACCTTATATCATTACAGAAAATCAGAAAACATGCTGATCATTCACAGATCACTTCTGAAAAGAACACCTTTTACTCTGAAGAATTATGGTGTCAGTTCCAGTTTGTCCTTTCAGTGCTGTTAAACTCACTGATTCTAAATATTACTATACTTTCACTGTGATCCAGGTCCAGCTGTTGTCTAACTTTACAATCATGAAATCCGTCTTCAAATGCTGAGCCTCTTACCTGCCAATCTCTGTCCAACAGCTCCAAATAAATCCTTTGTTAAAAAATCATACAGATGCAATATTTATAAGTCACCTTGATGGATCAGTTACTAATGTAATTTACTGTTTTGATAAAATTCCCTCCACAGGTCATCTCTGGCTCCTTATCACAGTCTCAGTCAACAGTGAGTCCAATCAAGTTCCAGTCCCTCTATGGAAAAAGCTTCAGCCACCAGGCAGACCAACCAGCCAGCCACCCCCTTCCTTCTTTCCTCGGAGTGGGCTGTCACTCTCGTACTACGGGGAGGCGGATTAGCAACTAGTTGAAAAAGACTTGGGCGCACAGACGCATGCATCAAATGCTTCTTAGCAGTTTTTTAAAAGCATACAAGTAGTTTGGAGTGAGGTCAGTGGCACATGATCAAAGACAGTATTTATCATGGCACGGCCTCTCTGTGTGTCAGTGCATTGTGACTCAGTGCCTTTTTTAAAAATAATGCCATTGACCTTTCTGCGTTTGTTTTCTCTTACTCCCTCTTCTACTCTCGTTCCTTCATCCTCACACTCTTCCAACAAAATTGGTTCTGCAGGAAACTCAAACTGTTTCTGTGACTTTAGGCAACAGAGATTCTCTTCCTGCTCTTTTGAGCATCTTTTCTTTGATTAAAAATCCATTTTAATGAGAAGACATTACTGAAAAGCTGGATTGTTACACAACCACAATGCTTTATCTAGATAGCCAAAAGGGTCAGTTGGAGATCACTTGAAATTCCTTTCAAAATAAGCCATGTACTGAAAGATGAATCTTGATTTCTACTGGATTACTTTGATGAAATAATTACGGGAGGTTTAATTAACAAATTTGAAATATAGCATTTTATATTTAGAAGAACAGAATGGGAGAGAGGTGGAAGCATAAAGATAAGGCGGGTCTAGCCTGGCTCTGTGCTAAGTTCCATATTATCTCTTTGAATGCCTTTAAAACCAGCTTATTAGTGTCATGTTCATATGTAGTCTCTAAAAGTGTACACATAAAAACATTTTGGGTCCTAGGTAGATGTGGTTAAATTGGGGGGATAACTGTGTGGAGGGAACTTTTATAAAACAGATTAAGTGCAATCGGAAAAGAAGAAACAGCAATGAAATGGTTCCATCATTTTACAGAACATGCATGATGTGTTTTAACTTTTTAGAGATTTCATTGTGTGCCTCAAGGCACCTATTTCATTTTCTATACCTACTGATACTGGCAAGAATTTAAAAACAGTAAATTGCATCTTTATGCTGATGACACAGTTGTATATTCAGTGGCCCCGTCTCTGAGCCAAGCTATGAGCTCCAGGACGCATTCAATCAGCTTCAACTCTTACTACATCTGCTTAGGTTACTTCTAAATGCTAAGAAGAGCAAATATGTGACGTTTTCCAGGGCTCACTCTAATTCAACACAAATCTCTGCAGGGGCTCAATAGACAAAGTTTTATCGTAGAAGTATGCAGGCATGTGTTTAGACATAAAGCTCCACATCAGTGTTCAAAAGGACAAATCTAGTGAAACAGCTGAAATTAAGGCAAGATTTCTATTTTACAAAAAAATCCTGTGTTAATACATTAGCCAGAAAAAACCTTGCGTAGGCCACTTTTCTAAATGTGTTGGACTACGGTGATTAGATCCACGCACGCTTCCTCCTCTGTACTCCATCTCTTAGTAGGTTGGCCATTGCTAACTACGCAGACAACCTCATTTGCATATTTGAAGTGCCATATTGATATGGCACATATGGAAATTAGCCTAGACCAGACCATCCTTACAAACTGAGAGACCATGCAAGAAGGAGACTAGTGAGAGAGGCCACCAAGACACCTATGACTACTCTGAAGGAGATACAAACTTCAGCAGCTGAGATGGGAGAGACTCTGAATACAACAACTGCTGTCTAGGTAGTAGGTTCTTCACCAGTCAAAGCTTTATGGGAGAGTGGCAAAGAGAAAGCCACTGTTGAAGAAAACTCATTAAATCTCGACTAGAGATCACCAAAAGGCATGTGGGAGACCCCATTGTCAAGTGGGAGAAAGTTGTTTGGTCTGATGAGACCAAAAAGGTGCTGTCTGACCAGCATGAAGAGGATGTTCAGAACACTTTATGATGTCCTGAGCCTTAGATTTCACCCTCTTATAAAACATTAGAGCGAGATCAGGTCATTTTACTGGCAATCTTAAAAATAAGTTCTAACCTCTTTTTTTCTCCTATTAAGAGTCGACCAAAACAGGAGATAAAATGTTGCTCACACCAAACTGGTTGTGAAAGTGCAGTTCCCTTGGTGTGTGCAGCAAACTAGACTATGTTGGCTCACTGTGAAGCATGGCGGTGGCAGCATCATGCTGTGGGGATGCTTCCCAGCAGATGGTCCTGAAAGCTTGTAAAGGCAGAGGGTAAAATCAATAAAAGGGTAAAACATCCAAGGGGCTGAATACTTTATATAGGTCCTGCATGCAATTTAACAGATCTGAAATTCTATAGTGGATGAATGATGTAATCTAAGTCTTGGCATGCCATCGTCTTTGTTTAAAACAATACTTTTATGGACTGGACAGAGCAGCCCATTCAAGCATTGTATTGAAATGGTTGGTTATGTATAAATTATTGTATGGAAACAAAATAAAAAACAAACACTTGAGTATTAACAGGCCTCGAGGCAGCCCCTATGAAAGTCCCCTTCCCACAATGAGGAGCACAGTCAGCCTTGACAGCTTTTTGTCTAAACAGAGGGACTTCAGATAGTTTGTCTTATCGGTACAGGTGTCAGATTTAAGTTTTAAAAACTGTCATGAGTACTTCCATATCAAACAAGCAATTGTTATGACTTAGTTGTGCAGTTCTTTGTTCAATAAACCAATTTACATTGCTTTTACCCTAAACAGAGAACCCTCATGGGAAAAGAGCGGTGGTTTTTCAGGGTGTGGTGACAGTGTGGTCAGGTTAGTGTCTATGTCAGCCCACAGAGCTAAAGCCTTACAGCTGAGGCCTCGAGGTCTGTGGATCAGACCAACCACAGCCCACTGTGGAGAAGGTCAGGACTCCTCCACCAAATGTCACACTGCTGTTTTAGGCTCGCCTTTAACTGGCCTCATTATATATGGTAGCATTGCTCTTTATCGTTCTTTCATTGGATTTTAACATTCCTCTGACTGCTGTGTGGGGTGGGAGGGGGGCTTTAATCCAAGGTTTTAGCAGAATGAAACAGCCTAACTCCCACACTCATAAACTAAAGCAGAATCTTGTAATCAGAAGTCCAATCAATCAACTCCCAGCTCCCGCCCCCTCAGTTAATTAGCCACTTAACCTCCCTCAAAGGTGTAAACATCCAGCCAATCAGGTTTAAACACAACAGTCTTAAACCAATAACAGCGTTAGTCCAGAGGAACAACAGGACATAAAGAGAGAAAATTACAGGCTAGAAGACACACACACACACACACACACTCCATTACTGAAATCCCTGAACAGACCTCACACTTACTGGATGACAGAGCAGAAAAACCCTCTCTCCTCTCTGTGGCTTCTAAATCTGTTGTATTTTTCTGTAAATGCACAGAACCTTATCCAGCACTGCATCCCATGTAATGTCTTTTGTAAAAACTGCCTGCATGTATTTTTTAAAGATCTGGAACAGCTTTAGTCTGCAGCTTAATAAGCTTACTTAACATGTATTTAGTTATGCATCATTGAACAGAGACAGAAGTGTGGCTTTGGGGTTTCTTTCACATTTTCTGTAAACTCTCATGGCCGACTTTTTTGGATTAATCTGTGTAAGGGCCTCTGGGAATTTATTTTTTGTTGGG
The DNA here is from genome assembly GCF_018320785.1 of Cheilinus undulatus. NCBI lineage: Eukaryota > Metazoa > Chordata > Actinopteri > Labriformes > Labridae > Cheilinus > Cheilinus undulatus. Next base: position 36,779,790 of record NC_054871.1, read on the forward strand.
TGCCTGTTTATCAAATGTCTTAATCCCTTTACAGAACAGAGAGAGGAGGTGAGATAGTAATCTGTACACAGAAAATCTAACTCCAGCATCTGGTTAGGAATTTTATAAATTATTTAGTTTTCTACTTATTAGAACCTTGTTGTAACTGAGCCAGACAAGGATTAACACAACATAGTCAGCAGGACAGAACAGTGATTTAAATGCTCATTCAGTCACTCCATAGCACTGTTTATCTCATTTTTTATTTTATTTTATTTTATTTTTGCCTTTTTTATCTTATATTATTTCATCATATTTTCACATCATTCTTTTTGAATTCTTTATGAAGGGTAAACAACTTTAGTGTTTTCATTCTGTTTCTATGTTCATTGTTTTGCACCAAATTCTTGTTTTTTTTGTGAAAGCTATTTTACCATAAAACTACAGTGGGCTGGAATTGCAAAACAAAATTACAGTCTGAAACACTTTTAAAAAGCTTGAAACAAAATAACAACAACAAAAAAAATATCAGCATATCACTTACAAGTGACAAAAAATGTTTTACAAAACAAACTTACAAAAGTCAACAAAAACACAAAATTACAAAGAATCTGAAATAAAATTACAATGAACGGAAAAACTTTTGCAAAACACCTTTGCAAAGTCCGATACCAAATTAAAAAGTCTGAAACACTTTGATAAACTTGAAACACATTTAGAAAAATCTAATACAAATAAGATTATCTGAAACACTTTTACAAAACTTAAAACACCTTTACAAAGTTCAATACAAAATTGCAATGTGTGAAAAACATACAAAGCTTGAAGCACTTTTACAAAGTCCAGACATAGTCTGAATAACTTTTACAAAAATGAACAAAATTGCAAAAAGTCTGATACAAAATACAAAGTCTGAAACAACTTTATAAATATTGAAACAATTTACCGGGTACGATACAACATCAAGAAGTCTGAAACACTTTTACGAATCTGGAAACAAATTCACAAAGTCTGATACAAATAAAGTCTGAGTCACTTTTAGAAAAATGTTAAATTCCTTTTTGTGAAACCTACTTTACCATAAAACTACGGTGGCCTGCAGGTGCAAAACAAAATTACTGTCTGAAACACTTTAAAAAAGCTCGAAACAAATTAACAAAAAAATACATCAGCATAACATTTTTACAAATGACCAAAAAAATTCTTCTTACAGAACAAATTTACAAAAGTTGGATACAAAATTACAAAGTGTAAAAAACTGTTACAAAACTCTAAACGCCTTTACAAAATCTGATATACAATTAGGTCACACTCATTCATTCACTTGACATTCACACACTGATGCAGAGGGGTCTATGGAGAAAGGCCGTCAGTATCAGCTAAACTCAGCCAACACAATCGTACATGTTTTTACAACACTGACATAGCATTTGGAGAAAATTGGGGTCTTAAATATTGACCAAGGACACGTCGGCATGTGACTGTAGAACCCTGAGATCAAACCCATGCCTTTCCTGTTATAGGACTACCAGTTCTACCTGGGCCACAGTCCCTGGGCCAGACTCTTTTCTTTAGTACTACATTTATGTAGAACTGGTAGTAGCAACACAAGTCTTAGCCAGTAAGTCAGTAAAAATAAACAAAAGCAAAACACTACCTTCAGTGAAGCAGAACTTTTATTGTAGCCTTCCCCAGATCCGTGTCTTGCAACAATCCAGTCTCTGAGCTCTGCAGGCAGCTCCTTTGACCTCATGGCTTGGTTTTTGCTCTGATATGAGCTGCCAGCTGTGAGGCCTCTATAGAGAGGTGTGTGCCTTTCAAAAACATGTCCAGTTAAGTTAATTTCACACAGATGGTCTCCAATGGGGTACTGGATTTAGATTAATGAGAGAAAAATCGTTTTTCAGCTGTAGCATCAGGCTTCAACTTAAGAAAATGGATAAAGGTGAGGGGGGTCTGAATGCTTTCTGAATGCACTGTATGCTTAAATAATGATGTCAGATTAGTGGGCCTTTAAAGTATTTACAGTTCTCAAGGTCAACAACAAGCCATGCCTGAACTAACATGTGTTTCATGTCACATCAGGGTCATCATAATAACATGTTAATGGTGACAAATTCTACTGTTTTGTAACAGCAGCATAAATGACATAAGCCATTATATAATTTTTACAGTGCAGAATTCTCTGGACTTGATTATCTGTGCTGTTGCTCTCTCTAGTGGTGAGAGAGATGAATTTTTAAACATCAGGCTTCCCAAACAGCTGTGCATTCATTTCCATGCATTCATTTGAAAATGCTGTTATAATTTCTGTCTAACAATTATTAACCCTAACACTTGGGGTAACTCACTGAATTCAATACTTATTTTGATAAGTTTTTAAATATGAGGACGGGCGCACAGAATTGGCTGGGAACAGAGCATGGCCCCCTCCCCAGCTGTGATTTATAGATGATATTAATGCTTGTGAGTAGGATCATTAGTACTGGTGCTGGTGTCCCGGCTAACAGATACCTCACTTCAAGCTGAAAGGTGTCAAGCTATTATTGGGCTCTAATGTTAACATTACTCACTCGGGCCTCTTTTGAAACCCCTTTCATTAATGTTTCTGCCCATTTTTGCCACATCTTAACCATTTTTTGCCTCTTTTGACCCATTTATTTCCACTTTTAACCCATTTTTTCTATCTTTTTTTAATGCTTTTTCAGTACTTTAACCATCCAATTATGCCACTTTAGTAGCATTTCTTTCACTCATTTTTGACTCATTTTTGCATCTGCAACCTATTGTTGCCACTTTTTTCAATTTTTTGATATCTTCAACCGTTTTTCCTGCTTTTAACCACTGTTTAAACTCGTATAAGCCACATCTGACTTATTTTTGCCTCTGTTGGCCCATTTTCTGTCATTTTTTGCCCATCTTTTTCACCTTTGAACCTTTTTCTTGCTACTTTGTAACCCCTTTTCAGAACTTTTGCTGACCATTTCTGCCACTTTTAACTAGTTTTCATCACATTTTCCCATTTTTGACATCTTTTATATTTTTGACACTTTTTATAACTTTTTTATAGCTTTTCAACATTTTCCTGCCCATTTTTTTAACCCCTTCTAGCTTTTCTAAACCCATTTTTGCTTCTTTGAACACATTTTTTTACTACTTCTATGCATTTTGCCACTCTGTAACCACTTTTTTTCCACAAATGTGTGCTTTCTTAACCTTCTCTCCCTCTTTTCTGTAATAATTTAGTACTTTTCTGTAGTTATTTCAGTTCCCTCCACTTTATTTTCTGGCATCCTGACGTTTATGTACATCATGGCTTAGCTATGAAGTCTGATATTACTTTCTAAATGTGTCCAATCCACAATGTCAACATTACCAAAAAGATATTTCTGTTTTGAGAATAGGGCTTTACATTTTGAAAAACGGCCATCTTTTACTACAACATACATAAAGGAAAGTTATTTTGTGTTTCTTTGATGAGAGTAGTGTTATGTAGGTTAAATATAAAATATGGTTATCACAAACCAACTTTACAGTGGACCAGGCTCTTTCTGACCTCCATGGGCCCCCAGTTTGGCTGGGCCCCCCTTGCCCCCCCTTTATGGGAAGACTTGTATTTCTGTTTAAAGGATTGGTTTAGAAAATGAACAAACAATTCAATATTATTATTAGTCATTTATTATTTACTTATTATTAAAAGTGACATCTAGGAGGACGTTAAATGTTTTTTGCCACAAATAACTGTTTTCTGCTTCAGTTTTTCACAACCTCCAGAAGAGGAGCACCCATTTTGAAAAACACTGCCTTTCAACAAAAATTCAGCCTAAAACATCTGGGATCCATTAAATCTCAGAGATCTTCTCTTAAATTAGAATATACTATTGTTAGTTTTTACACTGGCAAAAGCCCTGAGGTGGCCGTAAAACACAGATGCATCTCTGCACTGAATTGTCTGTGAAACCAAAGGAAAACTGTAATTTTTAAGATATATTTTCAAATGGAAAGTTTTCTTTTTCATCTCTTCAACACAAAATATCAAGAGGAAAAGACAGACTGATGAATCTTTGTTGCTCAAGCCACTTTATATAGCCTATTTATAACACATTACACATCATATATAACTGTCACAAAAACTGATTTTTCCAGCCTTTACGAAAAGAAAACAAACTTGACTTGATAGAGCAGGAAACGGTGACAGGCACTGAGAGACCTTTCCATAGGGTGCAGGTTGATTTGATGGTTAAATGATGGTCAAGCGTTCTTACAGACTGGTTTGCTTAGTTTCTGCATGCTCTATCTCTATAACCTTGTTGTCATAGCCCCACTCTTCTTCATGCTTCCTGTGACACAAGATAAAAACAGACACATAAGTTTGATACTTAAAGACTGTTTGGCTGCCGTTGTCAGGAAGTTAAAGTAACAATTACAAGATGACAAATGTGCCCTGATGGACACCTCCCAGTCATTTAGAAATCTGTTTTCAAGGTGTAAATAAATTTTTTTTCTGGGAAAAAAATCTTTAATGTCAAAGTGAAAACAGATTTCTACAAAGTAATACCAATTGAATAAAAATTTGTAAGGTAAAATAAGTGACTGCATAAATATTCACCCCCTTAATTCAGTATTTAGTAGATGCACCTTTGGCAGCAATCACAGCACTGAGTCTGTGTGGACTGGTCTCAGTCAGGTTTGCACATCTGGACACTGCAATTCTATTCCATTCTTCTTTGCAAAACTGCTCAAGCTCTGTCAGGTTGCACAGAGATAATGTATGAACAGTTCTTGTCAAGTCCAGCCACAAATTCTCTGTTGGATTTACAGTAGGTCTGGGCTTTGACACAGCAGCTCCAGAACATTCACCTTGTTGTCTTTAACCCTTTAAAGTTATACATACTTTTTGAGTCCTCTATCTAATCAACATGATCAATAAATTACTTAAAAACCTTTTGAATACAATCTAATAAAACATTGCTATTCAGTGGATTATCAGTTGCCAAAAATGTCAAATGTATCAAATGGGAATATGAATATATATGTGAAATCGTATGGTTGTTTTTATAAGGTTAAGTAAACATATCAGTTTCAAAAATGAGAATTTGAGGTAATGGGCTTTGAGGGGTTAAACCATTTCTGTGTAGCTTTCGCTGGATGCTTTGAGTCTTGCTGGAAAATAAATCTTCTCCAAAGCCAAAGTTCTCTTGAAGACTGAACAAGATTGTCCTCCAGGATTTTCCTGTGTTTTCACATTTATTTTACCCTCTACCTTTACAAGCTTTCAAAGGCCAGCTGCTGAGAGGCATCCCCACAACATGATGCTGCCACCACCATGCTTCACAGTGTGGATTGTGTCTGCCAAGCATAGCGCCTTGCCTGATGGCCGAAAAGCATCATTTTGGTCTCATCAGACCAAACAACTTTCTCCCAAATGACCATGGAGTCTCCCACGTGCCTTTTGGTGATCTCTAGTCGAGATTTAATGAGTTTTCTTCAATGGTGACTTTCTCTTTGCCACTCTCTCATAAAGCTTTAACTGGTGAATAATCTAGGCAGCAGTTGTTGTATGCAGAGTCTCTCTCATCTCAGCTGCTGAAGCTTGTAACTCCTTTAGAGTCATAGGTGTCTTGGTGGCCTCTCTCCTTAGTCTCCTTCTTGCACGCTCACTCAGTGTGAGAGGACGGCCTGATCTAGACAATTTTTCACATGTGCAATGTTCCTTACATGTCCTGGTGATGGATTTAACTGAACTCTGGGGGATGGCTTGGATTTTTTTATATCCTTATACTTTCAATACCATTTTCTCTGAGTCGCTTGGAGTGTTCTTTTGGTGTGATGGTAGCCAGGAATACTGATGAACCAGTGACTGGACCTTCCAGGCACATGTGTCTTTATACTACAATCACTTGAGACACTTTCACTACAGTCAGGTGATGAGAGACTACTAGCACCTATTGGGTGGACCTCTGTTGAATTAGGTCAGTCACTTTAAAGGGGGTGAATATTTATGCAGTCACTTATTTTACCATTGTTTAACGGACAATACTTTGTAGAAATCTATTTTCTTTTCAGCATTAAAGACTGTTTTGTAATCTTTTGTGTCAAAAAAAGACAAATATTGATCAAGAGTGATTTACAAAATCAAAAAAGGGTAAAAGATCCAGGGGAATGAATATTTTTATATGCATTTTATCCATAGCCAATCGACAAAGATGTAAAGAAGTCAACTGTCAATATTTTATCACATATATATGTGCAATGGTAGCTCATAAATCAAAGTTTAGTTGTTCAGAAATATGTTTAAAATGTTGCTTGTATTAAACATAAATCAAAATTGTGTGTCTGAGGTGTGTTCATGGGTTTTGTTTGATCGTGTGTGTGTTTGTGTGTGTGTGGTGGCAATGTGTTTGTGACAGTGTGTGTAGCTGACCTGTCCTTTCTGAGGAGTCTGTGAATAATCAAGACGGCGAAGACAATAAAGAGGAAGCCAACGACAGCTGACAGCCCAACCAGCCAGGGCTGAAGAGTCACGGACTCAGATCCTGCTGATACTCGAATCCCAGTCCGCACACCTGGACACACACAAACCATTAAAGGCCACATGTAGGCCACATGTAGGCCACACACAGAAGTTTATGCTCAGAATTTGTTGGAGTTACATGAAACCGACAGTCACAGAGTGGTGATGGTGGCATTGTGATTGGGCAGTGAGCTTCCCTGAATTTGATTCTAATTTTGAACTTAACCTTTGAGCAATATAAACACAATCTGAGAAATATTAGTTAGTCTTATTTCTATAGAATATAAAGTTTCATTTAGTCTCATACGGATAAAGAAACAAAGAGAAGCTAGCCTGTTTGTTTTGGATGTAGGTTTCATCAAAACAAAACAACTACGAGTTTAAAATAAAGGTTTACCTTTGTTGGCAGAGCAGGTGGCAGACAGGAGCACACATGCCAATAGAAAGAGAAGATTCATCCTGAATACAACAGAGTGGACAGCACGTCTCTCAAGGACTGAACCTTCAGCTCAAACACTCCTCACTCTAACTGTTGTCAAAGTTCACAGTACAGGTGTGTGTTATCTCCTGATGTTGATGTTGTTCCTTGTGAGCAGTCTTAAACAACATCCTTAAAATCACGTGTTACACAACACACACTCACACACTTACGAGAGCTTTGCTGATCATCACAGTGGGCCTACTGTATTGGATCTTAAAGTGAATACATTTTTATAATTTCAGTAACGACCCAGCTGCAAACATAGTCCACAAGATGACCAGATAGTAACAAAAGGCTTGTTAACTGACAGCACCACACTTAAGATATTTCAACCAAAGGTCGTGTTACATAAATTAGCCTGCATGTTCAGCTACTTCTAAAAGACTTTAGCCTGGGCTATCACTGGCTATCACTGATTACAAATGATTTTAAAACAAATATAAACACAGTAATTTGGCATAGGATAGATGGATTTATTGCCTGCATTATTACAAGCTACATCAATTTTTCAAATCACAATATCTCTCTGACTTTAAACTTTAATAAATTCAAGACACTTTACTCCTTAATTTGACTGAACCTTTTATTTAGAACCTCATTAGGAATAACATACAAGCCATGACTTGACTATCTTGAATATTTTGCTATTGTTTGTACAGTTTTGCTGCTAACTGTGGACATAAGTACGGTGGCCTGGTGCAGTGGAAAATTATAAAGCCTGAAACACTTTTACGAAGCTTGAAACAAATTTTCAAAACCAAAGAAAGTTACATTTCACAAAACAGATTTACATAAGCAAAAAACTTTTTCAAATGCCAAAATATTTTACTTAAGCAAAACACGAATACAAATGGTACACAAAACAAAAACTAATGTACAAATAGTCTAATATAAAAAACAAAGTTTAACACTTTTACAAAACTTGAAACAAATTTACAAAGTCTGATACAAAATTACAAAAAGTGAAAAAAAAATCCAAAACTTGAAACAGATGTATGAAGTCCGATACAAAACTACAAAGTCTGATTTATTTTTACAAAATGGGGAAAAAATTGCAAAAAGTCTGATACAAAATAACAAAGTCTGAAACACTTTGTAAACTTTTAACATATATACAAAGTCAGGTAAAAAAAATTACAAAAACTGATAAGCTTTTACAAAAGTGAAACAAAAATACAAAATCAGATAGAAAATTACAAAGTCTGGAACATTTTTACGAAACTTGAAATAAATTTGCAAAGTCTGATACCAAATTACAAGTCTGATACATTTTTTTACGAAACACCAAATGAATGTTTAGTTTGATACAAGATTATAAAGTCTGAAACATTTTTAAAAAACTTGAAATAATTTTACAAAGTCAGATACAAAATCACAAAAAGTGAAAAACTTTGACAAAACTTGAGACAAATGTACAAAGTCTGATACTAAATTACAAGTCTAAAACATTTTTACAAAACACCAAACAAGTTTACAAAGCTGGATTCAAGATTACAAAGTCTGAACAGTTTTTAGAAAAGTTGAAACTTAGGTCATTTCTGGCACTTGGTACGGTTTTTATCCAAGAAATGTAATAAAAATTGTTAGAAGTGTTTCACAGATTGTATTTTTTGCATTGGACTATTGTAAATTTGTTTGGAAAACGTAAATAGATATTTAAATTTATAAACATGATCTGCAAATGTTAATTTATTGTATGAAATGTTAAAATGCTTCTGTTAATGTTAATTTGTATCATTCCAGGCCACCGTACTTAGGCTTTTATTTTGAAGGTTTTCAAACGGAAAAGGTATGTTTGTTAACCGATGGCTGGCGGGACATAAACAGTTTAGGGTGTGGGAGTAACCCAATTTCTATGACAAACACACGCCTTAAGGAGAAATAGTTTAACTAAATATACTGAAAATGTCTCGATTCAAAAAAGTAAGTAAGGGTGACTCTCTTGCGGGCTTCAGAGCAGAAAAAACGGAGCCGACCATTCCTTACGGTCTGCTGAAGGCAGCAAGGAAAAGCGGTCAACTCAACCTGTCTGGCCGAGGACTCACAGAAGGTAAATTTCCTTATTGACAAGCTTGACACGCTTACATGCCAGGGCTGGGGAAAGAAATTTCAGCATACAGATCACTTCCTCATTTAAACGCCATCGACTTTGATGCGCAAATTTAATAACTGCGGCCAATCTCCACACCATACATGATTGCAAAGCCACCCCTGCTCCCCTTTGAAATCGGTCGTTACACGCTTGTACCGTAATATCTATTCTACGCGCGCAGTGCATTGTGGGGGCTGGCTTTACAGTCGGTTTTGGGGTGGAGGCTGTTAGACCGCTGTATTTTGGGGTGGGTTTCTGTACCTGAGACCTCCACAAGTACAGTGCGTTCAGAAAGTATTCAGACGTCCTTCACTATATTCGTTTTCCGTATGTTGTAGCCTGATGCTATTACTGAAAAATATTTTTATTCTCATTAATCTACACTCAGTATCCCATCATGAAAAAATGAAAAGTAATTTTGGTCACAGGTTATCATTTTTTCTGGATCTTTGTTGAGATGATTCTACACTTTGATTGGAGTCCACCTGTGGTAAATCAAATTGAATTGACGTGATTTGGAAAGGCACTCATCCCCCATAGAAGGCCTCACAGCTGACAATGAATATCAGAGCAAAAACCAGGTCTTGAGGGCCCCAGATCATTGTAAGGCACAGATCTGGGGAAGGCTACAAAAATTGTCCTGCACTTAAAGTTCCCATTCTCAAATGGATGAAGTTTGGAACACTAGGGCTCTTCAAAGAGCTGGTTGTCCAGCCAAGCTGGGCAATCAGGGGAGGCCTTAGTAAGAGAGGTGACCAAGAACCTGATGATCACTCTGACTGCGTTCCAGAGATCCTCTATGGAGATGGGACAAAGATCCAGAAGGACAACCACTGCTGCAGCCCTCCACTGATCTGGGCTTTATGGCAGCTAGACGGAAAATTCCACGAGTTACCCACCCTACCATTTGTCTCAGGATGTCCTAAAATAGCCAATAAATGGGGGGGGGGGGCATACTGGGGGCGACATCTCTTTTACATATTAACTGATCATGAGTTCAAATACATTTGCCCCTTTACTGCAAAAAGTGCATGATGTGGCCAATTCTCCTGGAGCTCTTCTACAGGTTTGCAGGGATTTATGCCTAGAGCTCTGGTCAGTGTGGTAGCTAAATCAGCATCCCTATGGCAACTCTGTAAAGATTATGTTTACCACGAAACCTGTTTTTCTGCAACTTAACACATTTTCATGTTGCTTTTGTATTCATGGTAACACATTTCTCAGTCCCTCAGAACGTGTATCGATTAAACATTGACACACCTGAGGAGGCCAAGCAGAGTGTGTCCTTCGGAGAGTCAGATCGCTGGTGGGAACAGAGTGACCTCACAAAACTACTGCTCTCTTCAAATCAGCTGACACAACTGTCTGATGACATCAGGCTTCTGCCTGGACTTATTACATTGGATGTGAGTAAAACCATCCGTCCAATAACACACCGCATCTATGAAATTCATAATGTTAAGAAACTCTAGCCATTCAACTATTGTATGTGTTCATTTTACTCCGGCAGCTTCATGACAACCAGCTGAACAGTTTACCCGGGGCTTTGGGAGAACTACAAGAGCTTCAGCAGCTAAGACTAAGGTAAAAATTAAAAACATGGAAAAGGAAAAGAAAAATCACGCACACTGCACACTGAAGTCTAAATATTTGATGTATTTAAGCATAAGAGAAATATTGCAGCAGGATAATTGTTCGTAGCCAAAACATAAAGTTCACAGGAAACCAGTTTCAGTATTTCTAGCCATTCTATTGTAGGATAATCCCACGCTTATTACAGTGATGAGTTTTAATGTTCCCTTAACCTCTAAAGACCCTGCAAGCACATATGGGGACAGTGCATTTTGCCTTTCCTATAACAGAGTAATCATTTCTGCTGTTAGTTTTTTCTAATTTTTTTTAGATAATTGTCCAGAATGCCTTTGAAGTTGAAGTAATTTGTTTGAATAATATGCTGTTTGGATATTTATGGGAATTTGTTTGGAAATTATCAAGTATTTTCTTGAAATTTAGGGGATGTGTTTGTTTGATTTTAAGAGCTTCATTTGAAGAGTTTAAGAATTTTTTTTTTTGCATTTTAATAGGGATTTAGGGAATTTATTTGTACTTTTTGGGAATCGGATTGGGGATTTTGGAAGGGGGTTTCCTTTCAAATTTTCAGGAATTTTCATGGAAATTTCAGAGAATTTGTTTGAATTTTTATGGAATTTCTGATAATGTATTTGTAATTCTTAAAAAATGCTAAGACATTTGTCTGAGTTTGCATGGATTTTGGGAGGATTTTTCTATTGGAATATTCAGGCTTTATGATAAGGTTTCACTGAAAGATTTGAGGACTTTTTCCGAGAAACTTTGGGGTATTTTTAATGAGATACTTTAAAGAGATGCTTAAGAAATTTTAGTTGATTTCTTTGAAATTTTAGGGAATACGTTTGGATTTTGAAATGTTCAAAGAAAAAGCTGATGTTTTAACTTATCAGGACCTACTTATCCCAAATAAGTGGAAGAAACTGAAAAACCTTTTCAAACAAAAGCTTAGGTCTCAAGAGGTTAAGCACAAAGCAGAAATGAATTACTTTATGTGCAAGACAGACTGCTCAGAGGTTGTATTGAGGATGTGTGTCTGTTGCAGGGGTGTTTTAGCTGTATGCATTTTATTATTATTATTATTATTATTATTACTAATTATTGTGTTTTCCTTTTGTAACTCTTCAGCCCTTTCTAATGCATGATATGGTATGCATATTAAACTATTCAGAGACATGAACCTCAAGATTAAATGTGAACCTTTCAAGATTAAATACACACATGTACTCTCTAAAATAAGTAATATCTTGTGTGTATTTGTCCCACTCTGATTCCAGTCACAACCAGCTGAAAGCACTGCCAGTTGAGGTTTGTACTCTGAAGAACCTCCGCAGCCTCACTCTCCAGCAGAACCTTCTAGAGAGCCTGCCAGAGGAACTTGGAATTCTGGAGAACCTTACTGAGCTGGTATCTGAACACATTCAGTAAAATATGCAGTGATTCACAAATCCATTAGGCTCTTTTTTGCTGCGGAGTGTGATGGCTCATGGAGGGTTCCTGTCCTACATTTGTTTTAAGGATCTTTCCAACAACAATCTGGAGGGTCTGCCTCCTAGCCTTGGCAATCTCACCTGCCTACAAAAACTAAACCTGTGCCACAACAAGCTCAGCTGTCTGCCTGACAGCCTGGCCCGGCTCACAAGTAAGACCACCTATACTGTATGTACACTTTCTCTGCTTTATAACTAAAAACTTATGATTTTCAGTTGTTTTAATGTTTGTCACATTTGAATAGAGAGATAATACTGGTTACTTTTTTCCATAAACAACAAATCATTTAACAAAGCGATTCACAGAACAAAAGAAACAAGAACTTTGGAAAGATTAATCAGACAGTGTTGGGTTCCCACTTCTTATAGGTGAAGACACTGGCACAGCCAGCACAGAGCAATTCACAGCTGCAAGCAGCCTCAGTTGAAGTTTATCTTTAGGTCTTACAGATTTAAAATCCAGACTCATCTGGCACTGTGCTCTCCCATGTCGTTCCCACTCATCAGTGTGGTGACCTGAATCATTTTGGAACATAAACAGAATCCTGTGCAATCTATCTGAACTGAAATAAAAAGTATAATAGTTTTAAAATACATAAATTCACAAGAAGGGACTTTATTTTTTTTTTTATACTTATCAGTTTTTGCTTTTAATTATCAGCAGACAGGAAATACATGTCAGAGACTTCTTTCACTTCTTTTATCTGGGCTTTTCTCACAAACTGTGACACAACAAGCAGTGTTCTAGCGAGGCCAAATGGAGCACGACAAATGTCCTCACTGGAAGGCGGGTGAAAAGCAGGCGGCAGTCTAGTCTCTCAGAAAGATCTTCTCCATTTCTCTCCACTTTAAGAACTCTTTCTTGCATGACAGCACAACTGGGAAATTTTCAGAAGGAAATGATTTAAGATTATCTGTTTTCATGTGTTCTGACGTGTTTTCACAGATGTCAAGCTGTTGGACTGCAGCAATAACCAGCTGACAGACATCCCTGCCAGCCTATCAGAGATGCCTGTTTTGGAGCAACTTTATCTTAGACACAACAAGCTCTGCCTCCTCCCCAAGCTCACTGCACCCATGCTCAAGGTAATCACAGTAAATTAGTATTATCTTTATCTTGCAAGTAGAGTTAGCCTGCAACCTTTATCACATAATTAGGCATTTATCATTTTTATTGATAGTAATAACTTTGTTTCCACCTGCACTTTTTCAGCCTTTCATTCTTTTCTCATTAATGGTAAACTGACTTGAGCTTGTATAGCGTTTGTCTGGTCGTCTGTCTACTCAAGGGGCTTTTTTACAGCACAGTTCACACTTATCCATTGATTCCACATTCACACAGTGATGTTGAAGGCTGCTATGAAGAGTGGCCATCAGCATTAGCTTATCCCATTCATATCTATCTGCCCTTCACCATGTGACTGTAGGAGCAGGGGCTCAAACCCAAGACCTCCCAGCTGCAAGAGGAGCAGCTCTACCTACTGAACCATGATCACCCCTATTGGTCAAAAACATGGCCATGGTCAGTCTATCTTCTACATGTAATCTTTCATCTGTTTGTAGGAGCTGTATGTCGGTAACAACCAGATTCAGCAGTTGGAGACAGAGCAGCTGACTTGCCTGACAGCCATCTCTGTCCTAGAACTCAGAGACAACAAGATCAAAAGCCTCCCTGAACAGATCACCCTCATGAGCACGCTGACACGCCTCGACCTCACCAACAACGATATTTCCACGTAGGTCACTGACATCATGACCTGCTCGTTTTTCAGTAGTGCACATTATCATCATCTGAATCTCAGAGGGAATTAACCTTGGTGGAAACTGGAATACAAATAATGTAGACTTATTCATGTTTTTTTTTTGGGGGGGGGGGTCTCTTTTTGCCAGTCTTCCAGCGTCCCTCAGCCTGCTGCCCAATCTGAAGGTATTACTTTTGGAGGGAAACCCTCTGCGAGGAATCCGGAGGGACCTACTCACAGTAGGTGACAGAGTTTTGCCCACTATAAATGAGATGACTTTGAAAAGATTTTTAAAACACCAAAGCCTGACAACTTTTAAAATATGATGACATTTTTATACCCAACACAAGACTGTACAGGATTAAAAACTACAAACTAAAATTAGATTTCTGTTGACGTTATTTACCATCCTGTTTGTGATGGATATGTACAAAAAAAATGCAATAGGACTGAAAAAGAAACTTTTTGCTTCAGCTTCGTATTTTTTATTCTTTGTATTAAGACATCAGCTTTAGTGTGTTTCAGTGTTGGTTAGTATTTTAAAACTAATACATTAGATTACTGTGTTACATATTGAGAAAGTGTTATGTTACTGCTTTACCTACTGAGAAGACTAGCGCGATAGAGTACTTTTGCTTTACCAGAAATGCAAACCATTTAACCCTAGTTCTACTCTTCTGTTTTTAAAATGGCATGTAGCGGACCTTTTAAAGACCCTGTGAAGTGAAATCCCAAATGTGTGGCTTAACACATTAGATATGTTGGAATATGGTTGCTGCTCCATATGCATATTTATGGTAAAAGTATGTGTGGTATTTGCAGGAGCAGCCATGTATGATGATATACTGATCACTCTAATATTTACATGAGCAACAATGATGATGAAAAAGAGGAGGTTATTATAGCAGACAAAGTTGGGCAGCTCTTGAATTCATTTTAAAAGTTGATATTTGTAGTTGTAGTTTGAAACCTACAGGACATGGGAGCCAAGGAGCTACCAGGAACATAAATGGTTAATGACTTTAATGGTACACGATGATTCACAGTTAATGGCGTGCAGTAATATGATATGAATGCATGCAGAAAGAGAGAAGCTCGGTATGCCAGGATCCCTGACAGTCGTAGCTTAGAGCAGCTTAACAAGCAGCTAGCAGCCATGAGCCAGCCATTACTAGAGCTTTATCAAAATGTGCAATTTTGAACATTCATTCAAAGGAAGAGGCACATCTACCTTCCAGAATCTCACTGGTAGATGATTCCTAAAGATGTTTGTACAAATTAAGCCCACAGATGAACATATGCACACTGAGATCTAAATTACATGAGAAATAACTGTGAAATAAAAGATTAAACTTCCAGTAGTCTGTTCTTTCTCCCTGTATTGACATTTGAATCATTTGCCTTTTCCTCCATCTTTGACACTGCATCTAGTCCTGAATTCTCCCTAATTCTCACACTTGTCTTCCATCTGTATTTCTTGCAATGTCAAAAGATGTGTCAGATTTTCCATCGTGAAGATCAGCTTGATTGTCTCTATTCCTAGGAGTTAGTTCTACCTACCAAATCTTCCTTGTCGCAATGAAAACAAATCCTGACTGTCTGATGTATAAATTTAAGACAGTATAATGTGTACATTGTAAAATAGATACGAAAACAAACAACCTACACCAAAAGGAGGTAGCACAGTTCCAGCTCCATTTCATTGAGCTCCATTTGCCTTATTTTAAAGTCAAGAGAGCAGCATGTTGTTTCACAGTGTCCTTTTGTAGGTTTTTTGTAATACATCGAGGCTTACATTTGATAAGATTGAAGAAAGTTGTTGGTGAAGATTGGTCTTTTGGAACAGGTTCCTTCATGAAGCTGCTTATTTATTGGACTTTTAAATGTTATAAATCAATAAAATGTATTGATTGGTCTGGTGATGTACCTCTTAAGTAAAACAAACACACAATATAAACACTGCACACACCAACATTCAGTTTGCTTCTTTTTTCAATCACAGAAGGGAACCAATGAGCTGCTGAAATACTTAAGGGGGAGAATTAAAGGTAAAGTATTTTTCTTTATCTGACATCAGACATTTATGAGCCATCATAACAAATCTCATTGTTTCTGAGTAAATTACATCAAAGTTAATTTACATTACTTTTAGATGGCAAAACATTAGAAGGAATCTCAAGTTTAAGCCAAAACTTTTTTTTTTTAAACCTTGACAGATATGTTGTATCTGTCAAGGTCAGGTTGTGGCCTCGAAGTGCAAAACAAGCAAACACTTCTACAAATGAAAAAAAAAATATATATATATATATATATATGTGTATATATATATATATATGTATACATATATATATATATAAATATAAATATATATATATATATATATATATATATATATATATATATATATATATATATATATATATATAAATATATATATATATATATATATATATATAAGTCTATTAAAGAATAACAAAGTTTAAAGAAACACTTTTACAAATGACTTAACAATTTACATTTTACAAAAATTAATTTTTCTGAAAAGTCCAATATAAAATTACGGTGTCTGCTTTTACAAATCTTTCAGCAAATTTACAAAATCCTGATACAAAACTACAGTGTGTGTAAAACACCTTTACCAAACTTTTTTACATTTCAAGAAAGAAATTTAGAATTTAGAAAACTACTTTTAAAATTTTAAATGTTCATTTTCCAAAACATGAAACACTTTTACATGAGCCAAGGAAAATGTACATGTTGGAGGACACTTTTCCAACTTCTACAACTAAAACAAATTTACAAATGATATCTTAGGAAAAGGGAACGCACCAAATGCCGGAAGCGACTGAAGTTTCGAGTTTGTTTCTCCATTTGTAGAAGTGTTTTGCTAATGTAAATTTGTTATATGAAAAAATGTTTTTGTTAAATTGTTTCAGATTTGTATTTTTGATTGGACTATATGGATTTGTTTCCAGTTTTGTTGAAGTGTTCTAGATTTTGTAAATTTGTATCTGACATTTTGTAAATTTTATTTTGTAAAATGCAAGTGTTTTGTTCTTAATTTGTTTCATAAAATGTAAAAGGTTTTTGTTAAGTGTTTCAGACTTTTTTATTTTTGTTTCCAGCTTTTTGTACTTTTTTTGTTTGTTTTGTCATTTGTAAAAATGTTTTGCCAATGTTAATTTGTTTTATGTGATTTGAAAAAGGTGATTAATGTATATTTGTTTCAAGCTTTGTAAAACAGTTTCACACTTTGTGATTATGTATTGCACTTCCAGGCCCCCGTAGGTTGGTATAAGATAAAAGACCACACTTAAGTTTATGTTTCCATGATACTGAAAAGGGAAACCAAGTTTTTTTTTTCCTGAGTGCCATATCAAAATTTTGAATAACTTTTTTAAACTACACTATTGAAGAATTAAGACAATGTATTGGATGATACTTTTCCCCCTATAACATATCAAATAGAAAAACTTAATTAGGGAAAACTGACAGCCTAACCGTTAATCTGAATTTGATGTAATTTCTCTGTTTCAGAAGAGCCTGAGAGGGTGGATGAAGGAGATACAGCAATGACCTTACCCAGCCAGGCTGCAGTCAATGTACACAACATTAAAACTCTAAAGATATTGGTGTACAGGTCAGTGATACTTATTTTTTTTCATTTTACAGTTATTTGCAACTAAAGGTTAACAAACCTACTGATATGCTGTAGCACAAGGATTTTGTTGTCAGTTTGAAGTCGTACTTTCTTCAGCTTCCGGTCATCAATAAAATGGATTGTGATGCTCAAGTAAGGCTACTTCATGGATGGCGGACAGCATGTCATTATTTTAGGGAAAGATTTCTGGAGCTACCAGATCTTTAGACCTTTTTATGATCAGTGTCCCACAACGGTGCCCCCTTTAACTTACATCGATCCTTAAAAGATCTGTTTTTCTGCCTTTGTGAAACGTTATGATATCAGGTTGTCCATCCATCTGTACCTTACATTCTGGGGAATTTAATATTTTGTCTGTTTTTATTGGGTTTATTATCTAAATAATGCCTGAGGAAAAATACTAAAATTAGCACAGTTGTCTGGTTTGACTCCACACTATACTGATTAGATTTCCGTCTAATTCTAATAAAGGCAGTGTCTCATTTCAATGCAGTGAGGGAATTTTATTGCAAATGATGGTTTCTCTTTTTTTTCGGCTTGAGGGAATGAAAGCATCTGCAATCTATTAGTGAGCAATCTCCCTTAGCTCAACCCATCGCATGCCTGGTCGTCCTAGTGTTGTGAGAAAGGTCCCCTTAAAACCACATGCTCTGCAGAGGAACACATTGAGAGATACAGAGAGCACGTTGGCTGTCATCTCTAAAAAAAAAAAAAATGAGTGTTTCAGAAACGAATGAATATCTGTTACTGCAGTTTAATTTTTGTCTTCTTGCTCTCAGTGAGAAACAGGCATCTGACATTCCAAATGAGCTTTTTGATGCAGCAGCAGATCAAGGTGTTACCACTGTTAACTTCAGCAAGAACCAGCTGACTGAAGTACCTCGCAGGTACACACCGACATATCTCACAATCACACCCACTTTCACTCAGAGGTGCTGCTGACAAGACATCGTTTAACAAGTCAAAGCCATTCAAGCCCATGCAATAACTATACATGTTGTGTTTGCAGACTGATGGAGTTTCAGTCGACAGTGTCGGACATCAATCTGGGATTCAACAGACTTACCTGCTGTTCTCCTGACATCTGCAAGTTACTACAGCTGGTGCACATAGACCTAAGGTACGCAAGCATGATCATGGAGTGTGCTAAAAATCGCTCAACAAAGAATAGTTTGATAGCCAAATTCCCTTTCAAAATGTTAACATAGGAGGATTATAGGAATTAAAGGAATCAATATTAAATCATTCTCCTGCTTTTTTCTCTTTTAGGAATAATCAGCTTAGTGATTTACCACCTGATATGAAGAACCTAACCAAACTGCGGTACATCATCCTTAATTACAACAGGTAAATCCTGTCTCTGAGCTCCTTTGACCTCATGGCTTGGTTTTTGCACTGATATGTATTGTCAGCTGTGAGGCCTTCTATAGAGAGGTGTGTGCCTTTACAAATCATGTACAATCAGTTTAATTTACCACAGGTGAACTCCAATCAAGGCGTAGAAACATCTCAGGAACGATCAGGAGAAAGGGGAGGGGCCTGAGATCAATTTTAAATTTTTTTGCAAGGGGTCTGAATACCTATATCAATGTGACATTACAGTTTTTCATTTAAAAAAAATTTACAAAAAAATGTGAAACTCTATTTTCCCTTTGTCATGATGGGGCGCTGAGTGTAGATTGATAGGAATATATATTTTTTGTTACTTCTGAGACTTAAAATAATGACATGTAATCAAATATTTTATGATCATTTAAACGTGATTTTTTTTCTATGATTTTTAGTTCTTATAAATTACATCTGGCAGCCCACTTTTAGCACCGGCCCAACGCTTTGGGGAGCAGTGTTTTAGAGAAAAGCACCTGACAACACATTTACAATAAAGGAAATATTATCACAAGTCAGTGTTCATCAATGTAAATGCCCCCCATGGATAAATGAGTTTTATTATCAAAAGAAAAGAGTTGTGTGGTTTACCAATAACATATATTTTTGTTGTTTTTCTGACAAAATGGCACATTTTAAGGTGACACCAGTGAATTAGCCAGTATTAATTTGGAATATGACAGCAGGAAGAGAGAACCTTTTTTTTTGACTCATTAAAAACATCACACAGTTCTGGTTATGTGTGTTGTTACAGAGCAGGAGGAAGAGCGCCTACAGTGAGATAGACTGTTTCCACTGAGAGTCTGCCACTTCACTGTTCACAGGTTCAAGTCTTTCCCTGAGGTCCTCTATCAGATTGCTTCTTTGGAGTCTGTGTTGCTTGGCAACAACCAGGTGGGCGAGGTGAACCCCTGTCATTTACAGAAGATGGTTCATCTGACAACGCTGGATCTGTCCAACAACGACCTGCTGAGTATCCCCCCTGAACTGGGCCTGTGCACCAGCCTCAGGTATGTAGCAACCTTCAGCAAAGGAAAAAGTCTTCACAATTATGTCTACCTCTGACAAAATAAAAAAAAAATGGGCTGTTCAGTATATGCCCTGATTTGCTTATTTAGTATTTGCTTATTTGTGAGTCCCACCAAGAGTTTAGTATGTCTTAGTAATCAAACATACCAATAAAAAATAAAATAAAATAAATCCAGGGCTTGATGGGTTTTATTTAACCAAAGATCCTACTCAGAGATACTCAGAGATTTTTTTTTCTAAATGAAATTTGATTTTAAAATTACATTAATTAAAACCTTTTGCTCCTCCTTAAGGTCTCTCAGTCTGGAGGGGAATCCTTTCCGTACACCAAGAGCCGCCATTGTGGCCAAAGGAACAGATGCAGTGTTGGAATATTTGCGCAGTCGCATACCCACATAACCCCTGACCTCAGCTGATGCAGTTCAGTACATTTCTTTCTGGGCTGTATCTTTTGGGGCCTGTTTTAGCAGCAAACCTCCAATTTTAGTTGTTTAAAATCTGAAATCAATTGAAATGTAAGTTTCTTAGATCTGGAGAAATATTTCTTGACAATCTGGTTCAAACTGATGCCTCATGCAACAGTGAGGGACCAATGACAAAAGCACTTCTATTAATAAAGTAACTTTTGGGAGTAGTGCGAGCATTTATTCACTTTTTCAATTTTCTTATGTTGCAGCCTGATGCAACAGTCAAAAACTCTTACCAACACTTCCATTCTCATTAATCTACGCTCTGTACCCCGACATGACCAAGTGAAAACTGATTTTTTTTAATGTTTGCAATTTAATTAAAAATAAAAAACTGAGATTTCACATTGGCACAAGTATTCAGACCTTTTTCATAAACAATTGAAATTAAGCTCAGGTTCCTCCTATTTCTCTGGATCTTGCGTGAGATGTTTCAGCAGCTTGATTGGAGTCCACCTGTGGTAAAATTAAATTGATTGGACTTGATTTAGAAGGTGAAAACACCTTCCTTGTATGCTTTATTATCTCAGTAAGCTGGTATGCTGGGAGAATTAAAAGCCCATGCAGACTTATGGAAAGAAATTATTCAGATTAGTAGAACTCGGCTATAGTGAGCTAAGTGATCATTGACACGTCAGTGCTTAAATATCTGGATTTAAATACTGTTATAGATATCCTGAAATGGGCATTAATTGATTACTGCAGTGTAAATCCTGTAAATAGGTACTCCGAGACTGTGACATCACTACCGTTGGGCTGCTTAAGTAAAAGTTTTGACTTTCCATCATCAGCTTTCTTACAGTACCAAACCAAGATATTTTTTCTCTGTCTCATCTCAAAATTCTCCAAGAAAGTTTAATTTTAATTTGCAAACAGCTCAAAACATCTGGGTCTTAAATGTATGAAGAGGGTCTTAAAAAGTATTAGATTTTATGTCAGATTTTCTGTACATGTTTAACAGACCACTAGAACAGAATCACTGCTTTAGCCACGAGGACATAGAAAAGTTTCACGAAAAATGTACAAGCTTGATGAATTTTTCTAGAGTATCTTCCTCTGCTTCTCCTCGTTGCACAGTGAGGCTTAGAAATATTTGCAGGCTGCAGTTTAATCGTGTCATTCACTGCTGCAAGTGTTGTTGATAATGCAGTCCAGGAGGAATGAATATAAAATGCATGCTCCTCATTACACTTAATGTTTTAAATAAACTTTATTGAAACTGTCAACAAAGACAAGTGCAACCTGACAATGTGAACATTCTTTAAAAGGAAAGTATGAAAAGAGTCATCTAACATTAATGGGCCAGTTTGTCTTTTACAGTCCACATGGAAAAATTAACTCTTTAAAACAAAGGATAAAAAATTTACTATACAAGCACAACATATGGAAGTTTTATAGATGGGACTTCCTTGCTGTCAAATAGAGAAATTTACAGCAATGTGGGATTTTATTACTGTGGCTATGAGGCCAAAGGAAATCAAATCTTTGCACTTCTACTTGTTGAAAATATCACATATCACTGATAACTCATTGTCTTGCCTCTTTTTACTGCAGGTAAAAAGACTAGAAACTAACACATTAAAACAAAACAAATGGAATGACTTGTCTTTTAACTAAATAGCAGACACAAAAACATAAAACTCTGGCAATAACAGGCAGACAATCAGAGACAGCATAAATTATAGCCTTTGAATCTCATACAAAATATTACTAATACACACTCAGCCCTGTGAGAATGCGCTCCCATGTGGCTACAAGTCATCACACATTTTGTTCATATATAGACAAAAGAAACAATCCTAGATTGTAATCAAAGTGAGCCAGAAAGTATGAAAGGGGTTTTTTTGTGTATAGTGTATGATAGGCTGAATGCTTCTGGTTGGTTCATCCAGAATAAGAAGAGCTGATGATGAGTCTGGATCTAAAAGTCCTCAAAGCACCACTTAATACCCAGAGAGATTACTGTTGCAAAATGGCTGACTTCCAGACAGTATTTAGAAAAATATAAAATGTAAATAAGATACAAATAAAATCTCTTTTTAAGTATTCCTGTTAAGAAGGGAGGACTGAGGTGTTGAAGGTTTGCTGGAAAACTGGCTGTCTCTTGATGGTGTCCTCCGAACAGAGCGGGTGCTGCAGGTTCTACTTATCGGTCTTCTGTTTCTTAGTTTCAACTTCATCCTAGACGAAGATAAAAAAGATCAAGGTGAGGGAAATTCTACACATAGTAATGTCTGTTAAATGTACATTAAATCTCTCTTTTCAGAAGTATGGAAATTATATCAGCTAATTAAGATAAAGCAGTGATTCTGTTTCCCGCTGTGCTTTTGGTGAGGTGAAGCAATACGGTGATGGGCGGTGGGTTAACCGAAAATATTAACCTCCTGCATCCCAGCATCCCCATATGAGGACTGTACATTTTGGGTTCCCTTCACCATTACTCTTAATTCTGCTGAACTTAGACCTGTTAGTCTCATTTGTGGACATGTCGTCTGCCATCTTGTCATCACCCATACCATAGCTCCTGGGAGACCTGAAGGCCTCTCAGTAGAGTGGGGAGGCATGGACATTGAGTATCGGCCGGAGTTTAGGCCACGTTATGCACTTAAGGAACATCAGTATGCTGTGATGCCTGTGAACTCCGTCACAGCTAACTCAGATGAAGACGACATCAGCGAAGAAGAGACAGATGTGGGAGATAACACAGTTATCTCACATCTGGAGGACAGACAGGACCTGAAACCTCTATGGGTTGCCACGAACAAAAACAAGAACAAGAAGGATGATGAGAGGAGATGAGAGACATCTATAAGGCCTCTGAGAGGCTGGCCACATCTCCTGGGGCCCAGTGCAAATGGCAAATGGGCACAGAGCCTATATGCCAGAAGTAGGTCAAAAACAACACAGAATCCCAGAAAAATGGAGGAAGTTCAGTCGAGAAGAAGTAGTGAAGGTCGAAGTGGTCACTACTTGGAGGGAGCTGGCAAATTTACTCATGACCCCCATGTACACCACGCTGGTTATAGCCAAGAATTTAACCAGTAACTTCAGAACAGAACTGGTCAGTGTTGTTTATGATATGATGCTGAGAAGAATGAAGAAGGCGGCCTGCAAGGTTGCCAGGCAGTATCCAGAATTCTCAGACACCTCAGATGTATCCGAGAATGACGAAGAAGATGGAGAAGACAAGCCCGGGACCGCTGAGAGAGTGGTCCGCAGAGGAGCAGCGAGAAGGTGTGAGACTGCAGTGGGGAGTGTGTCAAGATTGACTGCCACCACAGCTGTCCAGACTGGACCAGAGAGACCAGTACGTGGCTTCTCCCTGGTTCAAACGATTGGGGTGAGTGAGTCCGTGCTTGACCTGGTGCAAAAGCTGGCAGAGCACACCTTGAGGTGAAACAGTACACAGGTGCTGGAAGAACTCGAGCTGATCAAGGTCCCAGAGTCTGGAGGAGTGGAGAAGCACAGAATCCATGTTGCTTGAAGTCCAGTGTGAAGTTTCCACAGCCAGTGATGATTTGGGCTGCCATGGCATCTACTGGTGTTGGTCCACTGTGTTTTCTGAAGTCCACAGTCAACGCAGCCATCTACCAGGACATTTTAGAGCACTTCATGATTCCTTCTGCTGACAAGCTTCATGGAGATGCTGATTTCATTTTCCAGCAGGACCTGGCACCTGCCCACACTGCCAAAGGTACCAAAAGCTGGTTCAATGACCATGGTGTTACTGTGCTTGATTGGCCAGCAAACTGGCCTGACCTGAACCCCATAGAGAATCTATGGGGTATTGTCAAGAGGAAGATGAGAGACACCAGACCCAACAATGCAGATGACCTGAAGGCCGCTATCAAAGCAACCTGGGCTTCCATTACACCTGAGCAGTGCCACAGGCTGATCGCCCCTATGTCACATCTCATTGATGCAGTAATTCATGCAAAAGGAGGCCCAACCAAGTATTGAAGGCATAGAAATGAACATACTTTTCAGAAGCCTGACATTTCTGTTTAAAATATCCTTTATTTAAATTGATCTTATGTAATGTTCAAATTTTTTAAGACACTGAGTTTTGGGTTTTCTTATCTGTAAACCATAATCATCAACATTTCAAGAAATAAAGGCTTGAGATATTTCACTCTCTGTGTCATGAGTCTATATAATATGTGGGTTTCACTTTCAGAAAAGAGTGACAAAAAATATTTAATTTTTTCATGATATTCTAATTTTTAGAGATGCACCTGTACTCCCACCTCCAGGTTAAACAGTGAATAATAGCTATTCTGTCTGGATTCCCCTGTAGATCCCTGTTAACTGGTCCCTTTAGACTGAGACCTGGAACACAGCCTCTTGTACAGGGTCTTGTGGGATCAAACACAGAAGAAAGAAAGAACACATTTATTTTAGAGATTTTGTTTAATCACAACATTGTTGTCACAACCAAATGAGTGCTGTCACTACTATAACATGGCATTATTTCTCAAAAATCAAAAATACCGTGCCCTTAATTATGATGTTGTTCAGTTAAATGTGGACTAGAACTAATGAATCCTTCACTTGAACCCAGTTCAAACAAAGGAGTGTCTTTTACAATTAGAAATCAGATTACAACTTGAGAAACACACCAAAAAATAAGACAGAAACTGTTTAATGAAAATATGGCATTAACTGATTTTTTTCATCAAGAAATATAATCTTTATGTAGATCTAAACAAAATTTATAATGCTTTTTAAGACCATTTTGATTTTTTCAGAAAACTTTTTGTTTCATCTGTGACAAATTCGGGAGACGAAAGATTATCAGGGAAATGAAAATATGATGCAAAGTTTCAGTGGTGTTCACTGTTCAGTAATTGTTATGTATGGGAGTTTTCATTCAACTGAAAATGGCAAATGTTAAATACATGGAACAAAAAGTATGAGGAGAAACACTTTAAATATGCAAAAGAAAGTGTAACTTAATTTTAAGCCAGATGGGCTTGGCTGTAACCATCATTTTACAAATACCAAGTTCACTCTTAGAAATACTGCAGTCAGGTGATGTTATATTGTGATATGGATCTTCCATAATTGTATACTTGTGCATCTCAATAAATTTGATTATCATATAAAAGTTATTTTTCCCCCCTGGTAATTATGTTCAACAATGAAATTCTGGATTCATCATGCACAAAGTGAAATATTTTAGGATTTTTCATCTTTTTTTATTAATGATGACTATGGCGTTTAGCTCACAAAGATCAAAAATACAGTATCTCAGAATATTAGAATATTACAAAACACCAGTCAAGAAAAGTCATAATTTTGTGACAGCCTTTAGAATAAAGGACACATGATTCATTACCATGTCCCTCTTTTAGTTGTTTTCTTTGGGAACATTGTATTCTAAAATTATTTTTCTTGTGTCAGGCATGCTGGTAAAATCCTTTAGAATTCAAGAACATTTCAGAAAACTGAACTGGAGCTTCATGGTGGGGTTTTCAAATTCAAAGCAAGTCTTCATAAAGCACCCAAACATGTATTGTCTCCAAGTCACTCCCAGTATTTAGCCAGTTTTGCTCTTGGTCATGCAAATCTGAAACACTAGTTTCTGTGATCACTGCCACAGCTTAGGTTTGACAAGCCTCAATAAAGTTTCATTTTACTCTATTGCAGCAGCGAAGAGTTCCTTGATAGTCAAGATGTTAATGTAGTGTGTAGGATTTCATATTTTTAGCTTCTTAATTTTGTCACTGCTTTTCACCATGACACCTTTTACAGGTTAAATCTTCTTACCTCATCATCATCGTCATCCTCAGCTGCTCTCTTCCCTCTTGGTCCCTCAAGGTCATCTTCATCATCGTCCTCGTCACCTAAATTCACACAAATAATTCCATTTTGTCAGTTATCAAACCAAATCTGATTGTTTATTCTGTATTTTACTTGGGGGAATTTGCTTGAATATCTTCAGGAATTTTGCTGGAATTTTGTGGTGATAATTGTACAAAAATCTTTTGGCTCTTTGGAAAAGCTTGCTAAAATGTTTGGGGAATATTTGAGGGCATTTAGTGGTGTTTTTAAAGGATTTTTAAAAAATTTTCACAGAAATTTTTGGTAGCGCCTGAGAAATTTGGGGGCAAATTGTATGTTTTGGGGATCTCTATATTTAAAAGAAAAAAAAAGTACAGGACATGATGCTTTGAAAGAGATAAATGTTTACAAATCAGCCATTACCAAACAAATCTACTGGGTTAAGAACTGCACTAACCAACCGTTTGACAAAAAAATATCAGCAAGATTAACTTCTGATGAAAACAAGGAAAATATATAAATAGCCATATCCTCAGACTATCAAACAAAGAGGGGGTACTATGAACAGTAGTGAAATGTGGGAAGGAAACAGTTTTAAAAGCATTTTTCGTCACAAAGTATTTCTAAAGACAAAAGTGCCATGATTCTGGGATTTTGAAAGAACTTTTTGAATCTGCACTTACAGGCAATGGTTTGTGTGATAAGTATAATATGTGACCAATTCTTTTACTCACTCAAAATGGTAAAAATGATAAACTTACAAATAATCAGCTAAAGTGAAACACATAAAATGTGTACAGCTCGTGTTGCATCAGTGCTTTTGAGTGCTCTCTGCAGTTCCACTAACTGTCCACTAGATGGCAGAATTTACCTGTAATTGTATTGACATGAAATCCAGTATAATGAGCTGACTTAGATTATTAATTTTACTGATCAAAGGTTTTCTTTTTCAAATCATTTGTCTCTTTGTAAATTCTGACTGTCGACTTAGAACCAGTGATTGGAGCGAGAGTTGAGCCACAAAGTCTTCATCTAAACTATTTTAGCAGAGCAAGTGAACCATTGAGCAAGCACCAAATCCCTAACTTTTTATATGATTAGCACCTTTCACAATAACAAAGGCAAAGTAAGTACTCTTCAAATAAACAGACAAATAACATCCTGAAACTCTTCCCAGGTGCCAAACTTCAGATGTAATAACATCTACATATACAACTCACAAAAATATGGTCAGTTGCATTACGCTGGGTATCATGACCCTCATTGTATTTTTTTTTTTCTTTTCATTGTCCAGTATTGAATACACATACCCTCTCCGTCCTCGTCATCATCATCCCCAACATCATCCTCATCCTCCTCTACTTCATTCTCCTGCTCGCCGTTCTCTTCATCCTGCCACAGTGAGACTATTATATTAGACCCAGAAGACAGACAAGGAACATTTATGTTCTTTTGGGAACAAGAGGAGTCGTTCTTACGGTTTTGCCATTCGCAGCAGCATCATCTCCATTCTTCTCTTCAGCCTGTTTCTTTTCTTTCAGCTCCTGAAACAGACATTATCACAGACACAAATGTTACAATTGTGTAAAAAGTCAAAGTACAAAGACAGAAACGTATGGCTAAATGACAGTGCTTGTTTCCAATGAATGTGAACACTATCTGTATAGTTTTGAAGTTTGATACACCTCAGTTTTTCCCATTTTGATTAGGCTGTATATTTCTTGGGAGTACATTCATTATCTCTGTACAATCAAAAGATAAAGTTTATAAGCTTAACGGAACTTTTACCCAAGGCAGTACATGCTAAATGCAAACACATTTTTTCTTACTATTCTTAAATCAAAAAAATGATTTCAAGTCACCCACAATCAAAATATGACACTGTTTTGTTTACATGAACCTTGGGAAAACACTTCAACTAGGTTGGCATCTCAATATGCCCTGTGAAAACTTATGGAAGCATTTGCTCCACTGAGTGAAAGAGAATAAGAGTGAAAAGCCTTTAACAATATATTTAATCACCTCATAAGGGAAATGGATAAAATTACCTTAGCACTGATTTATTTCTCAGTATCAAAAGAGTTTACTCCCATGTATTCAAAGTTTAACAGTGTTGTTATTAGTAGAAGACATCAAGTGTCTCTTTGAATTGGAGGGAAACTTTGAGATCCAGTTTTATAAAATTGCTTTATACAGAAAGGTGGCGCTGTAAGGCTCGTGCCTCCTATTGGTCAGTCCTCTCAAGTCCCTCCTACCTCCTCCTGTCTGGCTGCTATCTGACAACGTCGGTCACTGCTGCAG
The DNA here is from genome assembly GCF_018320785.1 of Cheilinus undulatus. Lineage (NCBI taxonomy): Eukaryota > Metazoa > Chordata > Actinopteri > Labriformes > Labridae > Cheilinus > Cheilinus undulatus. Next base: position 36,808,303 of record NC_054871.1, read on the forward strand.
TTTATAAAGAGCAAGCCTACTATGAGACACCTCTAACATAGAAAAACTACAATCCTCTGCAGGAAAGCAGCTGATGCCACATTATCAAAGGTTTCATAGCATTTACGTTTTTCTTTTGACAGAACTTCTCAATAAATACCAGCAGGCCTATTCGACCTCTTTTATGATAATGTATTATTGTTACACACACAATACCTATGATACACCATACGGTGGTTAAAGATGAAATCCATATAAATTAGTCGACATGTTGCCTTAATTTAAATGTAACATGAAAAGACCGTATTATTTTAAGTGTGTTGAGGACATAATATCGACCAGACTCTGCTGGTGGGATGGGGGCTTAGACTGCTCCTTTCACAAAATTGAGGAAAACAATTGCTTTTACTTTAAGCAAATACCATGCACTCCATCCCTGATTAATCGTGCTCCTTTTTGCAAAGCAGCCCGTTTCTTTCGCGCCCTCAGGCGGCGTGCTGTAAAACCGAACGCAGCACGCGCGGCTTGATAATACGGGCACGACCCTGCCCCTCGTGCACCAGCTGCTCTCAGTTACCGGCCAGAGCACGGCACAGGTTTATGTATAAATAACTTTTTCACTTTTTTATTCCAGCCTCTTCGTACTTAAGGACCAACAGCCTCAAAGAGGCATACGATGATTTAGCCTAAACGTCAGAAGCACAAAATAGCCAAGTACCAGGGACGCACGAGGATCAACAATGACCGCACATTGTTCACACCAGAACCACCAGAAAGAGTAGGAACAGCAGAGTTCGGAAAACCCTAATCACTGAACAATAAAAATCAAAAAGCGTTTGGGAGGGGCAAATTTCTAACGCTTGACGACAACAGTAGCCCACCCCAACTGTGACTGTATTAAATAGAGCTACAAAAAGAAAAAATAAACACGTCCACGCGCACTACAGCCAGCTCAAATAAATAAACTAAGATTATCGTTCAGTCACGTCACCGATTGGAGTTACAGCCTAATGAGCCTAAGCTGGATGGTGATGTTATTAAAGGTTGCACACGTCCGCTGCACTGTCAGTTTTTGCAATAAATTACCCTCTGTGAATGTCGTCCACAATAAACACCAGAAACCACTCAATCTATTTCTGAAATAGCCTCTCTCTCGTTTTTAAAGACCAGATATTTAGTCATGTAAGCAGCACGCAGTGTTAAAACAGCAATAGATCTATATAAACACAAGGTTCGTTTTGATTATTGTACCGGAACACTGAGTTGGACGACAAAGTAACAGATGCGCAACTTAGCCGATTCAATTGGCGAATCTTTCTGCGAGTTTGGCAACATAAAGGCACGGACAACCCTGTTCCACACAGAGAAAGCAGCATGAACAAAGTCGTTATGTAGTCCGTAAATTCAGTGTGCAAAATAACAAATGCGTTTGCAATAGGCTAATTTCCTTACGGGTCCCCTGAGACTAAAGGAGGCGGTGAACTGAGCTGATTCTTCTCCTAAACCGATACCATGACCACTCTGTCTTCATCTCCATCCATTCACAGCTGCCTTACCTAGACACTTCCATGGAAAATGTGGAGATTAAAGTCAAAAGGCAGCCTATTTATGCACAATCAGCTACTGGATTGCGATTAACAAATGTGCCAATGCTTTTTTTCGGCATTATCTAAAAATAGGCAAATTAGTAACACGGTGATGAAAGAAGACAGGACTTAGAAAAGGGATTTTCTGTCTCCTTCTCTTGTCATTACCTTACCTTAGCACTGAGTTCCCCGCTGCTTTCCACTTTGCTGTCCGCCATTGTAGTTAAGGTAAAATAAATGTAGGCTATATCCAACTAGAATAAAGCTAAATGGAATAAAAATAGGCGTTCAAATTTGATTGGAAATCGTGTTATTGTGTCGTTGTCCTGCCAGCGGCGCTTCGCTATCCGGAGCTCCCGGCTTTATAGGCCAGTGGGAGGAGGAAGGTGTTTGGACGTAAACTCTGATTGGTCGCTTACCTTTGAAACTATTTCTGTTTGCAATTGGCCAAATGGAAACAATAGACAACCCCTCCTGTGTGCCTGCATGAACGAATTACCTCGATATGAAGCAAATTTTTCTTCTTAAGTTGTTTTTTCCTTCATCTCCTCAGTTCTTACCCTTTTCCTATCACACACACATACTATACGATGAACAATACATCTTAAACTTGCCCTGTTTGGCTAATACGCATGCCCCCTCAAAGCTACAATCGCCTAATGAATGTTAAACGAGCACACTGTCAGTAAGGTAGCCTATTTACCATTGCCTTTATTCACAGACTGGTAGCCTACAACTACCTCGTATTTCTCCCTGTCAAAATGAAGTAAAGCCCATTGTTAGACCAACCACAGCTGAAAAATTCGGAGCACTTTTGAGTCAAAATGCCATGCCGTTATTATTTCTAACCTGTGCTTTTTAACAGTCTTGTACTCACAGTTTTGCTTTGATAAATATCTTAGATGTTAAACCCAGAAAATGTTTTCCTACATTTAAATTCAATGGCAGCTTTAGCAATTTCGGGGCCCTAGGCAAATACGGACATGGGCCCCTCCATAATAGAACAACATTGTTCTCTCCCCTTTTAAATTCTTATTTATCATAGAAAGCCCTACTTGTTACAGGGTGTAAAAAACAACCAAAATTATTGTTTGACAGTGTTTTTTGGTACAGAAATGTAAATTTGGAGACTAAATGTACATCTGGTAACTAAATGATATCAAAGCAATGTAATACTAAATTGTATGCTTTTATTTCAATGATAAATGGCCACTGACTCAAAGAAAAAATAATTGTTTCATGCTTTTATACTTTTTTCTGTCTACAAACCAAAACCTCTCAAAAGTGTCTGAATTTAATTTGTTAATATATTTGTATTATATAATATTTGGTAAAATAACAGTAACACCAAATGGCTTCAAATGAAAAACTTGAAAAATCATAATTCAAACAAATATTTACATTTTATTGTTTAGAGCTTCAATGCCACTGTAACGTCAACAAGTTTACTTTATATTCTGGACTTTTAATGGGTATGTTAACCCCTACATGCTGGCCCAAGGGAAAGTTAGGGGTTGGGGGGGGCTAGTAGTCCAGGTCCCCAGGCAATTGCGTACTTTTGCTCAATGGCAAAGTCTGCCTCTGATTAAAAAACAGTGTGAAGATACTAAATTGAAACTTTTTATTAATTCAACAACTTTAATGTTGTATTGTGTGCTGCAGCTACTCCTTTTTTGTATCTTGGTGGATAATCATTCATATTTAATCAGCTCATTTTTACTATATATTTTAGCTGTGGTATCTTCTATTCACAAAAATATTAATCTGATAAAAAAAATGTTATCCTCTGACATTACCTGAAAATAATATTGTAAAAACTTGAATTGCTCAAGCACACTCCGAAACAATTGTAAACTATTACTGTAATACTTTAAATAGTAGTAATCTCACAGCTTTTAGTAATGAGAAGTAGCTTTCTACCTTTGCTTGTTTGATGAAGTGAGGAGAAAATAGAAAGAAAGTCAGTCGGACAGAATGAAAAAATAGCTACTGCAGCAAATTCACCAATGGCAAGATTATTGGACAAGCGTACACCAATGCTGTAGCCACTATGGCAGTTTCTTTGTGTTATTTCTTCGTTTTATTATTATATTAATCTCACAATAGAGGTCAACTATTTCTATTGTTTAGGTCTACTGTTCCCACTGTTGAACAGAAGGAGGCTACATCCTGACTGAGACAGCATAGTTTAGTTTTGAGGCTTCCCTGTCTTAAACGTCCAGCAGAGTATTTAGTCAAAGCATATTATTTAGCGTATTACGGCGGCATATTATTTAGCCAACAGCACTGAGCACAAGATTTGAAATGGAAATTCAGTAAAAGAGGGAGGGAGGGATGCTGACATGAAGGAGGAAGAGAGCAGGAGACCGAAGTAGTGATGAAGAGGGGGTGTTAGTGTGAGGGAGACAGAAGAGGGGGGGCTGAGTGAGAGAGTCAGGCGGCAGGGTGGACGAGAAAAAAGCGAAGATGAGCGTGGAGGTGTGTTGACATAAATAAAAAAAAAAACAGTAGCCTACGTTAATCTCACGGCAACTCAAATGCTGTCCAGATTAATCATCTGCAGATCAACACTGTCTGAGTTAGCATCACTGGTTTCCCGGTGTTAATAAATTTGCATTCGCTTAAGCGTAGTTTATACGTCACTCGCTCACAAAACAAAAAAATGACCTTAATTTGACGTTAGCCTCAAGGGAAATAGGTCAAGCCCACTAATTATAAAAAAAGTAAAAGCTGTTTTTGAAAGGTTTAACCTCTGATGGACCAAGTTTTGACATTCTAGTCGATTTTTTTACTCTAACGTAAACGAAGTAACCGATTCATCAGGGAGATTTTACTAGGCAAATCCGCAGAGCGATTCCCTCACAAACATGGCCGCCCGCAAAGTCCGTATGGCGTCGAAGATTGTAGAACATGTGGGCTGATTGGCTGGTGAACAGGAGTGAACATAATGCTGACGCTTTGCGCCCGATGAGCGGCTGATGTAGCTGTCAATCAGCCAAACCAGGGCTATGGGGATGGGCGGAGGTATAAAGCAGGTATTGTCATACAGTCTTTCACAATTACTAAGACATATCTCTCCAACTCCTTTTATTCTTGAAACATTGAACACGAGTTCTCAAGCTACTTCTAAAAAAACTTGTTTCCAGGGGTGGAAAGTTTCTAATTACATTTACTCAAATTAATGTAACTGAGTAGCCTTTTGGGTACTTACTTGAGTACATTTTGAAATCATTAATTTTACTTCTACATAAGTATGTTTTAACTAGAGTGACTGAACTTTAACTTAAGTAAAATACTCCAGTATTTTTCCAACTTCTGTTGACTACACAATACCATATAACAAGAGAATGAATACCCATTACACCTCACAACATCTGTTATATTTCATTTTATTATAAAGGTGTGCTTGTACCTGAACAACCTGATTGGAGATCTATATTCTCATGTGGTTATTGTCAATAAGAAAAAAAATCATACAACATCATAACCATAACAAAGCTCTGCCAAGCAAGTACAGTGTAAATATCAATATGATAGTAAAAAAAAACAGGACTGAAATGTTTTTAAAGTTTTAATTGTGATTATTTTGACTGAAATTGCAAATTCAGTATAAATTGTTGTATTGAGGGGAATGATCATTTTAGGTCTTTCTCATTTTTAATTAAGAACTACATCTACAAAATTAAGGAAAGTAAATTTTTTGCAAACTATTCTCAAAAAATGACTCTTGAATGCTGGCATGATGTGAAGTTCAAAAACTCTCTGCTGCTGTAAAAAGAAAAATAAACTGGTATTTTGACACTCAGGAAAATTCCACTGATTTAATCTAAATTCCTTCATTCTAAGCCTTACTTCTACTCAGTACATAAAGTTAACTTTATATATATTGTCTTATACTTTTTACTGGGGTAGATCTACAATACCAGTACTTTAATTTTCACTTCAGTAAAATTTAGTAAAAGTAACTACTTTTACTCAGAGAAAAAGTACATGATGATTGTACTGAAGTTCAAATAACTCAGTGGATAACTTCAATCATGGTGCAAATTAATTTCACATCAAAAACAACAACTGTCCACTGGAAATGTGACTAAGAGAACCCCAACAGGGATCAGTGTACAACAGGAAACATTGAAACACATTTAAAACACGTCTAAACACTCTTCCCACTTCAAATGTCTAACCCTGAGAAATTTCAACACTCCAGTTTTTCTGTTTTGGGATGTGATGTAGAATCTTTCTCCTATTATGTTTTACTGTGTAGTCAGAACAGAAGTGGAAAAAGTACAAGAGTATTGTACTCAAACAAAAGTACAGTTACTCAGGGTAAAACATACTTAAGTATAAGTGAAAGTACTGATTTCAAAATGTTCTTTAAAAAAGTACAAGTATCGAAAAAACACTACTCAATTACAGTAATTTGAGCAAATATAATAAGTTACTTTCCACCTCTGTTTTCAGTTGAGTCCTGTGCTCTTTCCACCTCTGCCTCTGACTTTGCAGTCAAAATCAGTCACATCAAAACAATCTAGACTGAGCTCAGAATCACACTCTGTTCTCACACTGTAAACACAGCAGTCAAAAACATTACAGAGCAGACATTAAACACTCCTGAGAAAAAAAGAAAACACTGTGGTCAGTGATCGCTCCAGGAAAAAGTTTATTTTTGAGAGACTAAGACAGCAAATAAGTAAATTTCTTTACAATATTATTGTAAATTAAAAACATTCCATTATTCCAAAAATAAATATTAAAGGGACAAAACCTTCATACACCTGGAGAGCTGCGTAGAAGAGAAGTTGACAATCAAAACAGTCCAGCACTCTTCTCTAGCACAATTCAAAGATTTGCACCTTTGCTTTTTGCTTTTTTTTTTTTTTTTTACATTTTATAGATTATTAAATTAAGTTTAGCCCACAAAAATGTTTATATTTCAAATAGTTATAGGCCGCAAACAAATTGTTTTTTGTGACCAACCTTTTATCCATTTTTAACAAAGGTAGCAGGCATAAATCCTTGTGTCAGTAACATTGCAGGAATTCACACCATTATAATTAACAGTTAGACACAAATTCATTGCAAACTACCTATTTTTCTTAACTCCATATTCCCTCCCCTTACCTGTGGGTCTTTCTCTGCAATGTGTAATTCAAGAAAGATCTTTACAATAAATCAAGAGAAGGCACATAAAAGTAAGTTAATAAATACATATTCTAACAGAATAACAAGGAAGAAAAAAGATGCTAGTATAGATAGCGATATAACAGTTACATCATTGATCTTGCAGCATTCAATACTCCAACTCTGCTTTCAATCATAACATTATCCTAGCAACAGAAAGCTCCATTATCAAAACATCTATAAATAAATTAATACAATGATGTTAAGAGAGAGTGTATGGTGGCTTCCACCTAACCACTAAAATCTTTTCAGCTGCAGTAGACGATGATAGCCACAACAATCTTTGAGTTTGATTAAGATCATGCCCAGAATGATCGTTCAAATGCATGATGCCAGGAGAACTAGTGACTAAAACTCCAAGTGAGAAGAAGAAGAAAAGAATAGAAGCTCAATAATTCTGACAGCTAAAACATAACCTGTATAATTTGGATTTTGTGATGCATGAGATGTATTTTTGTCAGACCTTCATCAGGTTGATATGCCAAAATTTACAGAATAATTTTAGCAGATACTGATATATATGGACAAATATTTAAATGGAGTTCAGACCTAAAACTGCAGTCCTTAAAACACACAATTTAGAGTTTGAGGATGAACAAATAAACACATTTCAGTCTTTGAAACACTCTTTAAAGTGTAGGGAATGATGATTAATAAACGACAATGAAGGACTTTAGCTAACTCAGGTCAGTTTGTCTGGCCTGAAACTTCACTGACTTATTTGTTTGTCCAGCCAGTATTTATAGCTGATACAGGAAGATTTTTATACCCAGAACTTTGAATATCCACTTATGCAATAATTAACTTTTTACTGTTAGCTGATATCTGCCAATGCCAATATTATACTGATAATATCATACATTCCAAAAAATTTCTGTTCTTTGTGCATTACAATGAAAAATTTGTTTCAGAGAGTGAGATCGCAAAAAAGAGAAAACAAGTTTTGCAAATTATGTCTAACCAGGAAAAGTCTAAGGTTTTTCCAACAGGTGGGGCTGATTTGATAAATGAGTTCAGGCAACTAACCATTTGGTTCAGAGAATGGGAAATATTGTTTCTGCAATTGAGGAAAGCTGTACATCAGAGATAGTGTGGGTGTACTGAAGCAGTGTTGATATCTTTACAACAGTGTTCACAAATCTAAACAGGCAATGGATCATCAGCAAAGCACTGAGAACATGTGTGCAGGCACTCTTTACCTACTGGTAGGTGAGATTGGGGTGTAGCCTGCTGAACATTTCTGTCAACACTTTTAATTTGCAAGATCCTGCACCCTTGTGAACATCACGCTTTAAGACAAAGATGCAAAGTCTCTTTTCAGAGCTTAACGAGCAAAAGTGAATTGTTTGGACAAGAGTCTTGCCTACTCCTTAGCTTATAATTTCCTTTGAGTTATGTTTCTACTTGATTCCATTTTAACTATTGATCCATGTATGTACTAATGGGTGTTTTGTGGATTTTAATGCAATACACGACCTCAAAAACATCTGTTTTTGGTTTTGTATTTCAAGGCCATAACATTAATTTTTGGGGGCTTTTTGTCTACATTTGAAGCAGACAGGACAGTTTCAGTAATCAGAGGAGGAGAGCAGGGCGTTACTGAGCTTGAGCCTTGCTTGGAAGACTAGCTTCTATAAATGGGGAGCATACTGACAACTAGGCCATCTGCAACCAACATACTCATTTTTGTCAACAAAACATTGCATTTTTTCTATGAACTATCCATCCTTGCTGCTGGGTTTTATTGCCAGTGGATTACTCCTTCATAAAGCATTGAAATATCACCTGTTAAGGCCAGAAATAAGTATCCATGAAACTGATGGCATGATTATGTGAGGATTCCCTCAGTTTATGGGCCATTAGCATGAATGACAGAATTGTATCGTTTACTATGTTGTTGTTGCAAATGTAAATAATTGATCACTTTTTCAGCATATTTTGCACATTTTTAATGTTATCTAAAGGCACTTTACAAAGGGGGCAGGTCTAGACTGTGCTCATTGCATTATTTACAAACACCCAATGTATTAATCCACCATGAGTAAAACACAACATTAAGCAGTGTCCCAGCACAAAGGAAAACCTCCTTTTAACACTTAACAGGTGGGACCCTCAAGGAGAACCAAAATTTTAATTTTACTTTATATATACAGTGCTTAACAAATGTATCAGACCACCACCCAAAGTAAGGTTTATGCCACAGCTGCCCTTAATTAACAGCATTAGTAATTAACAAAATCATTATTTATGTTTCTGCAATGGTTAATACACCAATATGTAGAAGCTCTTTAACCCAAATGATATTTTTGATGCTAAAATATAATTATTATTGTTATCCATAAATTTTAACATTTACTCATTTACAAAAAAAACCTGAAAAAATAGTAAAACACATTATCATCTCTTGATTAATATGTCAAATTACAGTTGTTTACTTGCATTCCAGAACAGAAAAATGAGTTTTAGTGGTTGAATGTTATGCTTGATTCATTTCTAACTTCTCAGAGAAGCCCAGTGAGCTGGCTCAAATTTGGGTACAAAAAGGTGAATTCAGTTTGAAATTCCTCATTCCTGTTCAATATGGTATGGTGGAGAGCTCACTGAAAATGAAAGAGTCCACATTAAAGCACTTCATGATGCTGGATGGTCTCTGAGACAAATAGGGAAAGACATAAAGTGTTCTCACAGTGTGGTCAAGTATGCTTTGGAGTCAATTGCCGAGACTGGTACTTACAAAATGCGCCAAGGAAGAGGCAGGAAACCAAAGTTAACTGAAGCAGATGTCCGACACCTCAAGATTTGAAGTACTAGAGACAGAAGGAAGACCACTGCTGATCTTCAGGCAGAGATGAATTCTTCTAGATCCGAGTCTGAGAAAGTCTCCAGTGACCATAAGCAGACGACTGAGAGAACAAGGCTTAAAGGGAAGAATAGCTGCTTAGAAGCCATTATTGAGGCCTGCAAACATCCAGAAATGCCTCAGATTTTCCAGGGAGCACAAACACTGGACTGTTGATGACTGGAAGAATACTCTGGACAGATGAGTCAAAGTTTGAACTCTTCGGTCAGCAGTGTGGTGTTTATGTCCGCAGAAAAGCTGGAGAACATTTTGATGCCAGATGCATTGCACCCACAGTGAAACATGGTGGAGATTCCATTATGGTATGAGGTTCCATTTGTGGATACGGCGTGGGTAAATGAGTGAAAATGGACGGTATCATTAACAAGATCGTCTACCACAACATCTTAGTGCATCATGGAATCCCTTCTGGACTGAATCTGATTGGTCATGGGTTCATATACCAACAAGACAATGACCCCAAGCAAACTTAAAAGCTGTGTAGAGACTATTTGACCAAGAAAAAGGAATCTGGAGTTCTGGAACTGATGGACTGGCCACGTCAAAGTCCAGATTTGAATCCTATTGAACAAATTTGGGATTTAGTAGATTCAAAGATTGATTGCACAAAAGTTTCATCTAAAGCAAGTCTGTGGGAACAGCTAGAAACTATTTGGAACTCAATAACAAAAGACACTGTGGAAAAGTAAATTGTATATATAGGAAATCCTGTTTGTCTATGTGATTATGTGATTACTATTTGAAATGATTTGACATGCTGTTTTGCAGCATCAGGTGTAGCCATGAAGCTGTGATAGTTTGACAGCAGGGGGCAGCATTGCATTTGCTCCAGACAGGTCCAAAGACTAACACACACTGTCCAGTGAGTGTGTAGAAGAGCAAGAAAAGCAGTCCGCACACCAGGAAGCTCCTATTTTAATCATTTATTAGCAGCATGTTTCATTTCAAGCCAACATGCTCTATTCTAGTTCCTTTATTATTTTATCCAGCACTCATTTACTGATGTGCATACATTTCTTTGTTTTTCTGAGTGTATAGATGAGTTTCTGCTGATTGAGGATATGCAAAAAGTCCTGCAATATTTCTCCTATATGCTTCTCCAGCTATCAATGTTCCTTGACTTACTAGTTTTTCTTAAACATAAAACTTGACTCATTTCCTTTGGTTTCTCTGTTGAGATCGTTCCATAACCAGATTCCTTTAAAAAAAAATGCAGCATTCTATCAGTTTGGTTCTGAATTTCGTTTTTCTTTTTAAAGACCAATGTGTCATGACCTGGCTCAAGTGATCACAACAAAGGAGGGAGACAATACCATGGCAAAGTTTTAAACAGATCTTGGTCAAATCAAACCAAATTAAACCAATTTAAACATTTAAATCAAATAATTCCTCTAATTGAACCAAATTAGACCAAATCAAATCAAATCAGGCAGTTTACCGTTAAACTGAATTAAACCGAAGTAAAGAGTCTGAAAAGCCAAATTAGACCAAATGAAACCAAATTACTTTAAGTTACTTCAAATTAGAACAAATTCACTATTTACAACATGAGGTATGCAAGTCAGTAAAGTCAGTAGTGTGGGATGTGCATGAGTGAAGATAATGTGTGTAAATGTTGTAAAATGCAAACTTAACTAAAGCTCAACCTAATCTAACATAACTAAACCAAAGTGTGGTATAACTGGAGGCCAGGTCAGAGAGAGGGAGTGAATGTGTGACTGCGGGAGCTTAAATAACCTCAACACACTGGCCCAGGTATGGGACATTACTCTAATCAAGGAGCTGCACTCACAGACACACTGGAGACACTCAGGCTGACAACAATAAACATCACATGATGTCATGGGCATTGCAAATGTTCCTTTCAGGTTATATATGCACGTCCCCATATTTCAACACAGTAGGTCAAGTATAGAACAATCTACAGAGAGAAAAGTTTTTTCCTTTTTGTAATAACTATGGTTGGTGAATATTTTGCCATATCACTATTCCACAGCAGGTCTGCAGAGACAATCCTCTCAGTGAAATAAGATAGAGCATTTGGAACAGGAAACTAGCCAACAAAACATTGCTTGTGGCTTATTACTCCTTAAAAAGAAAGACAGTCAGCTTTCAGCTGCTTGACAACAAGGGGGACTCAAATTAAAGTAGTTACTTTGATTTGATTTGATTTGATTTAAGTAGAGGTAAAATCGCTGCTTTATTAATATACCAGGGGTGGAAAGCAACTAATTACATTTACTCGTATTACTGTGATTAAGTATTTTTTGTTTACTTGGACTTTTATGAGTGCATTTTGAAATCAGTATTTTCACTGCTACTCAAGTAAGTTTTAACCAGAGTGACTGTGCTTTAACTTGAGTACTTTTCTCTTGTACTTTTTCCACCTCTACAAATTAGTACATAGAGAGAGAATGGATCCACATCACATCCAGAAACAGCTGTTGTACACAGCAAAAACTGGAGTGTTGATATCTCAGAGTTGATTTTAACTCCAAAAGTGTAATTTTAACTCCATTCTGATCGAAAAGGCCTTCAGTGTTGGAGTTATTTGATAGTGTTCATCCACTACCGTTAGTTCAACCCTGTACAGTCAAGTCAGATTTACTATATCTACCCTGGATTATGATGTTTAAAAAGACTTTAATAACACGAAGACACATAAAAACCAGAGTGATAAAGGCCTGTTTAATTAGTACAATGACTGTTGTGTTGTCAAAAAAGTTGTTATAACCTGACAGCATGTCTAGTGTCGAACTGATTAACAACCTGTACCTGATATATATTTACCTACCAATTCATTTAGTCTGGATTCATAGTCAGCTTTCTATCCATGGCGCTAAAAGGCCTGATACCAACGGGATAAACTTATTTATATGCATACGTGTTGGCACAATAGGCCTAAATTATAAAGATCAGAGAAACTTAACTGCGTAAGGGAAAATTTCAAACCTATTTTAAGAAAATAAATCTTTGTGTTTTCTTGTAAATTAACAACACTTTCACGTTTTTTAATTGCCTAGATTACTGTGCTCGTGCCAGCGTTGCTGGTCTACCACAAGTGTTCCTAACTGGACGCGACGACCGCGATGCTGCTTGGAGCAAGTCTTCTTCCTGTCTGATCTCTTGAGCTCTCTCCACTCCTTACTTCTTTCTCCTCCTCCTTAGCCCTTCTGACAACAATGCTCCTCTCCTTCCGCCATCATGGCTGGCTGTAATAAGGGGCCATTGAAATGGCGGAGGAAAGAGGAGGAAAAAAGTAGCGCAGCAGAGCAGCTGCATGGAAAACCCAAAATGGCGCTGCAGCGCAGAGTGGAACCGGGATCATGTTTATTCTAAAGGTTTCATAGAAGTCAACGAGACACTTTTGAAAACAGAGACAGATGATTTCTAAATGCCCACGTTTTCCGTTAAATTCCAGGTGTTTAGACAACAGCCCGTCAACAACAAACTGAAGGGCATGTTTTTTATGCATAGTTAGGGGTTTTGGCTTATTAAGAAGCACAGAGGAGGAGTCTCCGGTGCTTCAGCTCCTCCATAGGTCGATGATCAGAAACGCGCACTGCACTGCGTCTGCATTGGAGTCAAAAACCAGTCAAGACTTTGAGTTTCCTCGGTAGATATACCCGTGAAAAGAGGCCTCATTGAGCTATATTTAGTGAATACTCATTTCTTTATTTTCTTCACACAAATAAAGTCAGTTCTGCAAATGTAATGTGTCAGTTCTTTGTCAGTGTGATTATACATTACTGCGGTCAAAAGTACTAAAATGAATTTGCCAAATATTCTCTGCCAATACCAAACAGCTTATTCTGGTATTGACAAGATATTTGCAATTTAACAATTTATTCATTCAACAAACAGGAGCCTCAGGTGCATGTGGTAGAACCATACACAGCTACAACAGGCTGGCACCTCCTCCTCATGCTGATCACCATCCTGGTCACACACTGCTGTGGGATGGCATCCAATTCTTCAACCAGCATTCGTCACAAGTCAGCCAATGTGGTTGTGTTGGTCACTCTGGCATGAATAGCACGCCCAAGCTGATCCCACAAGTGTTCAATGGTGTTGAGGTCAGGACTGCTGGCAGGCCTCTCCATTCCCAAATTCTGGAGGTATAGTCTCTGATAAACCCCGCTTTGTTGGGGCGAGCGTTGTCATATTGGAGGACAGAGTTTGGTCCCAGACTGTGGAGATATGGGATTACCACTAATTGCAGTCTCATCTCAGTATCTCTCTGCATTGAGATTGCCTCAAATGATGACAAGCCTTGTTTTTCCAGTGAGGGAGATGTCTCCCCACACCATCACACTGCCTCCATCAAAAGATGTTACAATATCAGTTCAGCAATCAGTGTAGCGTTCTCTACGTCTTCTCCACACTATGACCCTGTAGGCAGAATTTGCAATCATCACTGAACATAACGTGTTGATCAGGCACCTGATTGTCAACACCTTGGGGTACCAGAAGCTCAAAACGAGACAAAAGCAACAGCAGAAAAAGCTGTTTGGCATTGGCAGAGAAGATTTGGCATTTCATGGGCACGAGCTCTGCTGCTCATCCCACAAATGCATTCTTCTTAAAATGTGGCACCATTTAAAAGGGAAATAAACCAGCTTTCCAGCAGAATAAGTTTTATTGCACATTGTTAGGACAAAGAAATAAACATGTTTCAGTACTTTTTGTGCCAAGTTTAGTTGATAGCTTGCGAAACACCACCACAACTATTTTAGAGAACTCCTTGGTAAATTCAGTAGTTTTGATAGTCATTTTTATCGTCATCCAATAGATTTCTGCAATCTCAATTACAGCACATATGTTGGTGCATCCATGTTCATATGCGTAAGTCTATTTTACACATCCCTTTGACTGATTTTAGATATAATACCCTGTAAAAGGAGCATCTGTGACAATTAATGTTGTTCATAGACAGCTATATTGGAGAAGCTGTTTTCATGAAATGTTAACCCTTCAAGCCCTATGCTATTTTTGAAGAGTTTTGATTGTCTTGAAAAACTTGTAGAACATCAACCCTGTGATGCACAAACTCTTACCATCCTTTTTTAGGGCAACCTGGGCTTTAAGAAAATAGCATGATGCATTAATGTTATGTAAATTGTAATACAAGAACTATTAAGACAAATGGAAAAAAAACTAAACAGACATTAAAACCAAAGATTTTTATGTGACACACAGAAAACAGTAATGACCAAGACTTTTATTTATTTATTTGCTAAAATTTGATCTACCATCTCTAGGGGACCAAAAAGTGAAAAAAATCATTGCGACAAAAAATCTTCTAGATATTGACATTTTTACAAAAATGTTCTTGCACTTTTTTGTGTTAGCTTTATTTGTGCCATTATTCAAAGCCGTTCCTGTCAGCAGACACAGAGGGTCACATTACAGGCTCTGTCTCCCTTTATCGCCATTATGAGCTATTCAGGCCGTCTCCGTCCTGATCCAAGTGTTTAGGCATGCACAATTTGACAAAGCATGATGCGCCGACGGAACAGCCTGCCATTGGTTGTCACAGCCCGTCACAAACCATTGTGGGATACAAAATGTCATTTCTGCTAGCAGCAGAAACAATTGAACTTTCATCAAAAATGGATAACAAGACATTGTGTCTGAGTTACTTGTGTGGATTTAATCTTTAAAAACTCCAGAAAGTCACCCAGGTACCAGGCTTGCCAGAAAAGCAACAGGACAGCACATCAGCCTGCTTTGAGTGGAAAAAAGTAAGAGGCTGCGATTTATGGTTAAAGTCATTTATCTTTTAATAACCTGTCTCTTCTTGTCGTATACGACAATATCAGTCTCAGAGGGTTAATTTAGTTAATGTTATTCTTTTACCTAAATCTTGTAAATTAAAACTCTTAAATAAAGGAATTCCCTGAGAAATATTATAATAAAACTTTATTAACAAAATTCCAACAGTGGCAGCCACAGTGCAAGATTTTTAACCACATGAATACACGACTGCACAGCTGAAGAAATGCGTCATGTAGACAGGGATATGCAACCCATATCAAAGTTAAAGTAATTTAAGGAAGAAGACGGCTTTTCAACAGTCTAAACTGACAGATTCTCAGTTAGTTTGGGCAAAAATACAGCTGTCATTAAGCACAAGAAACAGGAAGAGAAAAGTGCATCAATGTCCATCCCTCATGAGCTGAAAATAGGTTTCCTGACAGATTCTTTAACTGATCCTGTAATACTGTATTACATTTATTCTCAAAATTATTGATGCAGACATTGAATTTCACAATAAAAGCCCTTGCAACTCATTTTGCATTCAAGATAAAATCACTTTGATATGAGCCCATTCTTACAATAATTAAGGTGAAATGAAGGTTGTTCATTCTCTTTCTTCTTCTTGTCCAAATTAGTCATCCTTTTTGATTTTCAAGGCCACCAGAAAAACTGGTGCCATTTCTACAGCCTCTTCTCATTTCCTCTTCATCACTTATTCACAAGTGACATGCTGAAAAACAGAAAAAAATTAAACGGTAGCACTCACAATGCTGTACAAACTAGTGTGTCACATTATCAGGGATCATTTTTAAAAAATCACATTTTCTAATACAGAGCACAGAGGGCAGAGTTAGTTCATTTATCAGAGGAAATAATGTATTTGCATTTACACTGTAAAGTTATAATCCAACTAGAATTTTTTTTTTCAGTTACTGGTTCAATGCATTTGTTTCCTTCTGTATTGATGTTGTGTGGTGCTCTAAAAAGCAGCCAGAGAGTCAGGTCACATCAGAAGAAATCACATTTGAATGACATTTTAAATAAACTCCAGATTTTTTTTATTACAAATACAAATCACCTTTAAACAATTGTCTTTGTTTTTAATAAGTCACTTGTGGAAAAGGTATTCTTTCTTTCTTTTTGATCAATCTTATGCTCACAGCTCAACAATGAACTTTGTCTTTCTGAGGGCCGGATCCACAAAGAATGGATCCCACCAACAAATAGCACCAAGACTTGGGCATAATTAGCACCTGCTATTTGCCCTGTTTCAGTGCCTGATCAACAGAGGAATTTGCACCGATCATATGCCAGTGTGAGTATCTTATCTGCTTGGTTATTTTTGTGGTTCCACGATTTTCTAACCTAAGCTTGTACATCTCAGTTTGTTTTTTAATTGGTTCATGGTCTATGTTAACCATTAGTACATAGCATGCACAGTTCACTGGAGTCAATTAAACCTGGCCACTGATGAAGCAGTGGGAGCAAATTGGTGTTGCATGTCTGAGAGTGTGTGACAGTGTAAACCTACTTATTAAAAAATGTTTGATCTTGTAGGTTCAGGACCAAGCTGTCGGCATTAAGGTACACCTTGTTCTGAGATGCTGCCACCTGAAATAGAAACAGTCATTATTATCATGATCATCATCATGTATTCAATGGCAGTATCAGAAGTGTCTTTTAAGCAGCTGAAATAGCTTTAACACTACTTATTTTTTTATCGTCTTTAAAAATGAATGTTAAACTCAAAGTGGAAGAGAGACCAAGTCACAGAGGACAATCTATGGTACTGACCGTTTTTGCAATGTTTTGTGCAGCTCTGATTCTCCTCAGCTTTAGATAACCTGGGTTTTTAGTCACTGCTAGGCCAAGCTGACGTGTACACATTCAGGAAAGCACAAATCACAACAACAAAACAAAACACAGTTACTGTTGAGTCAGTATGTTGCAGGCATGAAATGTAAGCACGTCAATAATACTGATAACATTTCAGGTCCTATAAGAACAGTCTATCTAGAACTTTTGCCTTCACAGAAACGAGCAGAGCTCTATTTGGGTATATTTCTCTGCAGAATGAAATTCTTCCCAGCTTTTTCTAACGCAAGTGAGAATCAGTTTAGTTGTCCAGTGTCAATCACCATTTTGGCAGCTTCAGCCTCTCCCTCTGCCTGAATGATCTTCTGTCTCTGATCCTGTTTGGCTTTCTCCACATAGAACTGGGCCCTCTGGGCCTCTTGATGGGCTAAAACATAAAATAATATCATTATGATTATTCATAAAGTTAATATCAAACTGTTGTAGTCATTTTCCAGGAATCTTAGCAAAACTCCAAGTGTTGATAATGACACAATTTTTAAGGCAGGAAACATATCAATAATTTCAAACAGTACAAATCTATCATTAAAAGAGCTAACATACAAATGCAGCAGACAATGTAAAACTCAATAAACATCTTACGCTGCACTTCATCTCTTCAGACTCCCCATGCACATTTTACATTTTTCTTGACATGTGGCTTGTTATGTTATTCTCTTGCTTGCCATTAATACTCAAGCTCCTGAGAAAAACTTCAGCATAAATCACTTGACAACATGGAAGTTTTGTGTGTCACGGAGCACAAACTGGTCATTCTGTCATCTCAGTAGTGGCAAATAAAGCCTTATTATCCATTATTTAAAAAACATCTAAATTATTACCCCCTATGAAAATGATTTATTTCATAATACTTTCTAAGAAATACCTGGGAAATTTTTTCTCAAGTGTAAGGAATTTCTAACCCAGTCTTCAAACATCCAAGTTTTATTTTGGATGTTTACATTATTTTATTTTGCACACAGAAACAAAATCATTTCACAAAAAACAAAAGCTAGCAGGGTCTAAATGATTACCCCCCCACCCCTACCTTGGTCTTCAGTTTGTCCCAACAGATTTTCAAAGGGATTCAAGTCAGAGCTTTATGTAGGCCAGTCACTGACATTCACTGAGGTCTTCTGGAGGTAGTTCTTCACCAAGAGCCATGTATGTTTTGGGTTGTTGTGTTTGAAGAGAAAGTGACAACCCAGACTCAGTTTTACTGCTGACTACTTGATCTTTTCTTTCAAAATCTTCACATCTCCTTCTTTCCTTATACACCTCTCCCTTCTTGCTCCAAACATGAGCAACTTCTCTATGGAAAGAGCTCTAGTTTGGTCTCATCTGAAAAAAGGACATGCTTCCAGTGTCGGAATCTTTCACCAGATTGTCCTCAGCATACTTCAGTCTGGCTTGAAGGTGCCTCTTCTGCAGAAGTGGAGGTTTTCATGGTCTGCAACCAGTCCATTCCTGTGCAGGGCTCTAATGATGGTCTTCTTTGAGACTAAAATTCCTGACTTGGCTAAGTCACTCACTGGTGTCTTTGAGGTTTTAGACACTTTTCTCACTAGTTTTCTTCCCAGACTCTGAAATCTCTCTCGTCCTATCTCTGCCAAGCTTGTTCTGGACTGTCTGAATTTCCTGATGATACTTCTCACTCCAGTTCTCAGCACTTGGAAATGCTGATAACTTTGTATATCCTCAAGTCTAAACTGATTTGTTTTCATTTCTCTCCCGTGACAGCTCAAACCATAACTGAAATTTTTATACTGTGTGTAAATTGGAAGATAACCCTCAGTGTTAACTTGACTGTACAAGCGTTGAGCATTACAAGCACATCATTGCACAACAGTAGTTTGTGCTATTATCTTAATAAAAGAAGGGTTATAATTTTGACCCTGGTAGTTTGGGGTTTTTGTGAAATTATTTTGTTTTTGTGTGCAAAGTAAAATAATGTAAGCATCTAAAATAAAACTAGGATGTTTGGAAAAGCTGTTGAAATGGTCTTGCTCTGTTTAAAGGCCCTTCAAAAAAACTGAAATTTTCATTAAGGGGGCTAACAATGTCATCCTCATCTGTACCTTTATTTTTTTTTTAAATGATAGAAAAATTCATGTCCATTCCCTAAGAAATAAAGCTTCTATCAGACGATGATAGACAAAGATCCAAAGGTTCAAGTCTGGCCTGTGGCTCCTTCCTTGCATGTCTCTCATCCCTGTTTTTGACTCTGTCCACTGTCCCGAAAATAAATCTTGATAAAAAATAAATAAAGACAGTCTTATCCATTTATCAACTGGATCAATTAACAAAGCAACAGCTGTTGTCCTAACACTGATGCCCCGGCCAATGTAAAGCCAAGCAGAACTTTGAGCAAGAACCGTGTTTAAAGTTAGTAAACTGTGATGATCAAAATCTGTCTCGAGTCTTACCGACTTGCTTGGCCTCCACAGCAGCAGTGTACTGGCTGCTGAAGCTCAACTCAGTGATAGCCACATCATCAAGAATGATGTTGAAATCTTTAGCTCGCTCGAATAACTCCCTTCGCACCAGAAGAGACACCTGGAGAACAATACATGCAAACAATGTATAAGAGTGGTATAAAATATCACATAGGTATGGACTGGTTTCTGAGGTTGGCAGTTGGCTGTTATTGTGGACTGATTCTACATACCTGTGCTCTCTGTGTGATGAGCTGTGAGGCGTTAAACTTTGCCACCACAGACTTAAGGGTCTCATTGACAATTGAGGGCAGGACTCTCTCATCATAGTCCTTCCCCAGCTGCTGATACATTGCTGGTAGATTTGATGCTAGGGGCCTGGACAACACCCGCACAGCTATGTTCACCATCTGCAGATCTAAAACAAACACACACACCAACACACATGCATTATACATACCATCTTAAAAGTACGACATTTACTTAAGGGACTTGTTTTTAACCAGCATAGACTGCCTTCTGCCGCTTCCAATGCAAACACAGTAATTGTATAATAGTGATCCTTTTTATGATTGTGTGAACCAAAGTTGTGATTGAAATTGAGACTCAACTAATTTCCCAGCACTACCTTACATGTCCTAAAAGGTCCCATAAATAAAACATCATATTTTTATCATTAAGCTATCCTTTAGCTTGTTTTTCTAAAAGTGAAAACAGATTTCTACGAAGTCAATTAAATAAAAATATGTAATGTAAAATAAGTGACTGCATAAATATTCAACCCCTTCAAGTCAGTATTTAGTTGGTGCATCTTTGGCTGTAATCACAGCACTGAGTCTATGTGGATAGGTCTCAATCAGGCTTAAACATCTGGACACTGCACTATGCTCTGTGAGCTTTGGCTGTGGTTGTATGCTTCGGGTAATTGTCTTGCTGGAAAATAAATCATCTCTCAAGCTGTAGTTCTCTGGCAGACTGAGTAAGATTGTCCTCTAGGATTTTCCTATATTTTGCTGCATTCATTTTACCCTCTACCCATCCAAGCCTTCCAGGGCTGGCTGCTGAGGAGCACCCCCACAGGATGCTGCCACCACCGTGCTTCACAGTGGGGATGGTGTGTTTGTGGTGATGTGAGGTGTTTGGTGTCTGCCAAACATAGTATCTTCTCTGATGGGCAGAAAGCACCATTTTGGCCTCATTAGATTAAAAAAAAAACTTAGATCTTTGGACAACAGAGTCTACCACAGGCCTTTTGGTGAACTCTAGCGGCGATTTACTTTAGATTTCTTCAAACTCTTTGCCACTCTCCCATAAAGCTTTGACTGGTGAAGAGCCTGGGCAACAGTTGTTGTATGCAGAGTCTCTCCCATCTCAGCTGCTGAAGCTTGTATCTCCTTCAGAGTAGTCATAGGTGTCCTAGAGGTGTGGTGGCCTCTCTCACTAGTCTCCTTCTTGCACAGTCACTCAGTTTGTGAGGACGGCCTGATGTAGAGAGATGTACGCATGTGCCATCCGTGTTAATTTTGACAGCACTTTTTAATTTCGTTTTAGTTATAGTCTTTTGCCAAAAATATCTTTTAGTTTTAGTCATATTTTAGTCATCTAAATTGTTTTAGTTTTAGTCTAGTTTTAGTTGACGAATCTTCCCAACATTTTAGTCGACAAAATTTACAGTAAATTTTGTTGACTGATTGGATCTCTTCCAAACTTACCCCGCCACCACGCAGCAAAAGTAGCTGTAATTGGATATATGCCTAACTTGCCCCTACTTTCTACATGACGAAATTAGGTCTGATTGGATAAAGTCTCTGTCATTTTCGTCTTGTTTTTGTTTGTTGACTAAAGTGTCAGTTAATTTTGTTTTAGTTTTTGTCCATGTGCACTTGTTTTTATTAGTTAGTGTCTCGTTTTCATCAAGGGAAAAAAGGCTATTAACCAAAACTATAACGAAAATAATTAGTCAACAAAATTAACACTGTGTGCCATATTTCTTCTTTTTCTTGATGATGGATTTAACTGAACTCTAGGGGATACTCAGTGCCTTGGAGTGTTCTTTTGTCTTCATGGTGTAATGGCAGCCAGGAATACTGATTAATCAGTGATTGGGCCTTCTGGACACAGGTGTCTTTATACTACACTCACTTGAGACACATTCACTGCACTCAGGTGATCACTATTTCACAAATTGTGAGACTTCTAGCACCAATTTGCTGGACCTCTGTTGAATAAGGTCAGTCACTTTTAGAGGTTGAATGTTTATGCAATTGCTTATTTTACCTTATATATATTTTTACATTTGTAGAAATCTGCTTTCACTTTGACATTAAAGAGTTTTTTAGGTAAAATTATATTGAACATGACTGATTTATGAAATCAATAAATGTGTATGACTTTGCAAGCTAAAGTTAAGAAACTTTACTTTTAATATTTTTTAAGTCATTGAGGACATTTCCCCTCCAAACAGAGAGACTTCCTTAGTTGAGTATGAAGACTTTATGATTAAAAGACAAACTATGGGGGGAAGATACTAGTAAGGAACAAAAATTTTTAAAAAATTACACACCTTACGTAATTTCTACTTTAAAAAAATTTGATTCTGCTGGTGTTCTTAAACAAATTATAATTGTGTGTGTGTTATTGAGTTGCTGCTGTGATTTTACCTTTGCTGCCCGTCAAAGAGGAGATCTTCCTGGGTTTAGCTCTGATATCATATATGATGGGGTACTGGAACCATGGGACCCTACAACACAGTACTTTCATTTACATCTACCTTACTCAAACGATACACAAATGTGAAAGGCCTACCAGGACCCTGCAAAGACATTTCAGAAAATACAACTTGTAACTCAGAACTTAAAATAAAGTTTGGTCAAACATCTGATTAAAAAAATTAGGAAGTATTTGCTCATTTGAAGGTGAATTTCTTTTGAAACATCTGCCATTGGTGGTTTGCCACTGTGGTTAGCCAGTGGGAGAAAGCATAGGGAGAAACATTGGTGTTCCACCCATAATCAGATCTACAGTTCACTCTTCACTATATAGTGAACAGTCTATAGAAGTCTATACAGTGGACTCATCTGCACAATACAAAAATGATTTCAGACATTACTCTGGCTATGGACAATGACATCACTCACAATTAAAATGCATAGCTCATAGATATCTATGACAATGGCTGGGGATTGAAAATACCGGTAGAACTTCACTCACTTGCGTGTAAAAATGATACATGAAGTATTATTAGGGCTGTCAGAAGATCAACATTTTTAATTGTAATTAATCTAAGGGCTTTTGTGTAATAATTGCACCCTTTTTACTGCATTTAAAAATTCCACTCTTTTGCATTTGAAATCGTTCTTGTGTCATTTTGGATTTTTGTACTGCCTTAAACCAAGAGCGATTGACCTCTTAACCAGGGAACTTGTTATGGATTGAAAAGAAAATAAGTGAACACTAAAATGTTGAATGTTTGATAACAGAGGGTTCAAATAACGTCTGACTTGTCCACTGAAGCACTGAATGCTACATATTTTGGTTTGAAAAAATCCTCTAAATATTAACTGCTCTGTGTTCTTAGTAAACAGGGAGTGACTTCAGACACAGCCAAAACATCATAAAATTAAAAAAACCCATATGAAATCATAGGAACCCTTTGGGTTGAGCAAAGATTCCAGTAATCCCCTAGTGCAGAGTGTTTAGATGCATTTTATATGTGTTTAGTTTTGTTTAGATGTTACCTGTTGTACAGTGATCCAGTGTTAAATTTGACAGCTATTCTTAATTTTATTCCCAATCTTTAGATCAAATGTCCTTTAGTTTTAGTCAAAATTTTTTTCATTTCTACACTTTATAGTTTTAGTCTAGTAAGTCTACAAAAATCGCAACATGGCCTGCTGCAATTTTCAAATCACAGACAGTGCAATATTTCTTTCACCTGAAATGTTTCAAAATACAAGTTTGATACAATTTTCTTTTCAGAGAAATAGGATGCCAATAGGAACAAATCATATTTAACTGTACAACTAATCAGCAGCTGCTCAGTACTTAAAGTCAACTTTAAATTAAATACTTTTTACTTTTACTTGAGTAGATTCATAGACTAGTACTTTTACTTGTACTTGAGCACATTTTAATCAAAGTTAAGTATTTTTCCTTCAGTACAACAGTCGTGTACTTCTTCCAACTCTGATGTTGTGTAGCTTAAATTAGTATTTTTTTGTTGATTATTTTACATACCTTTATTATTTATGATTATTTATATAATCATTGTAAAACACTGCTGGACATTGTGTGTAACTGCACACAGAAGCAATCAGACAGAGTCAGGAAGACATTCAGTCCCTCTAAAATGCAAGTTATAGTATGTGCTCCTCTTGGTTTGTTGAATTAAATAAACTTAAATTACATTGGTAGGCTGACTACTCTTTGTTTCTAGGCCATGTGATATTTGTTACTTTCATCCTATTGGTTAGTGGATAATGGTTAATTTGTACCACAACGCAAGAAAGATAAAATCCACCAATATAAGGTGCAGTAACTGGCTACACCAGCAGGTGGCAAAATTACCCCATGCAAGCTGATAATGTGATATTTTGTATTGAGGTAGACTATGATAGCAACCACCCAATTCCCAAATCATATCAGCTGATTCCCTGCACCTCATCCATAGGTTATACACCACAAGTTCTGACTCTCTAACAATCATCAGCAATTTTAAAGATGATGTTACACTATCAATATGAGAAAATCAAAACACTGAACACTTAATACTTGCAGGAGTAAACTGATGCTTCATCACTACTAATCCACAACCCCCTACTGCTGCTTCAGTAGCTCGGATTTGAGGTATTCATATTTACAAACCAAATTGTAATCTTTTAGCTATGCCTTTGAGCAGAATAATCAAATAATGCATGTTTCTGCATAGTGAGTCATTTGCAGATCATTGTACACAGTGATATTTATTCACTGTCTTCGAAATCATGATCACAAAAAGTCATAGCTCACCAAGATTGCAATAAACAGGTCAAGATACTGATAGACATCCATTCAATTTTCATTAGTTCTTAACTTTGTTTCCCTGGATTCTCTTCAACACCCTTTTTAACTATACTAATTAAATGAAGCTACTGATCCCACCTGAAGTGTAGTCCTTCAGCCAGAATAGTGTCCATTTGCATCCCACCAATCCTGTTAAAGATGATGGCTCTGTGGCCACCCTCAACTGCTCAAACACACACAGCATATGAGATTAACCAGCATAATTATGGCAAAAGTCACACAAATTTAAACTAAAAGCAAACACAGATCCAAGAAATTATCTTTTAGCTCTGCTGTTTTGGAACTTAATCATCAGTGTAACAAAATGAAGCTGAACAAACAAAAGATGTGTAAATATAATAAATGTGAAATTATTGTTGCATAAGGACAGATGGGATCATTAGTCCACTTTGCAGAGAGTCGAACATTTTTAAAAATCTGTATAATTAATTGTTTACACTCTCAACCAAAAACTATAACTGCCCAATCGATGTATTCTGCATGAGCAGTCACATTATATCATTGGTCAATGGCATCATCATATACCCTGGTAGTTTTTGGTGGTTATGAGGAACATGAGTGCTCTGCATGCTATAGTCAAATATCATGACCTTGGTACAAATCTGTTTACCTGTGTAGGTGGCTTCTTTGACACCATATACCAATGCACCAGCTCCAAGCAGCAGCTTCAGTCCTAGCCCTGCCCCTTTGCCCCCAGATGAGGACATCCGACCAGCTAGATCTCTGATGTGCTGGACAAAACGCTAAGGTTTGGAGGAGGCAGAAAATGACAGAGACACAGTGTGTGAGTCTTTACATTACATTTTGAAATGATGCTGAAAAAAACAGTTTTAGAAAAACGGTTCTCCGGTTTATGCCTCTCTTATTTCCTCTCTTTTACATCATCATTTAGTAGTTATACAAAACATTACCTATGGAGACAACTTTGTGGCTTGAAGTATGAATTTCTTAAAAGGTTGTTTTTCGTGCACAGGTGTGTGTAATCAGGTACATAGAGACAAAACAGTTATTAGCCTGTGTGTTTTTTATTAGAATAAATACAATGTGTGTATTTGTGCATACACAATCAGCTGTCTGAGCAGATTGACAGTTGACTGATCATCAGCTGATGCTGTCATCACAAACGGACATAGTTGGTCGGACTAGATTAACCTATACTGGAATATATGATTGGCTCAACCGATAGAAACACAGAAAGCCAATTGATCAGTTCCAATAAATAGCAATAATCGACTACACGGGGCTATTATGATACTACTCAGTTATAACTGATGCACGAGCTAGCCGAACTGTCGACTAATGCAACATGCTAACTGGTGACCTGAGACTAATGCTGCGTCTTCTTCACTACCTACTAGCTGATAAAAAGGATTAGCATATACTCATCTGTAGACCACGTGCCTGTTTAGTAGACCTACTAGACAGACATATCCGCACTACCCAACTCTGCTCTAAACTCAAAAATAAAACACATTTAGCTTTTAGATTACTTACATTGGGCTCCTTGTTCGCCATGCTGTTGTGCGTCAAACTCCAAGGTCGGGTCAGTCCTCCAATCCTCATGGACCGCAAAGACTGATGGGATATGTAGTTTATTACATTGTCCTACTAGTTTTAGTGAAATAATCACGTTTACATGCTTATGAAGGGTGAAAGCGACAATAAATAAATCAACTATGAAAGGGGTTTGAAGAAAATTGTTGCATTTTGATGAAAATAGTGGCAAATGTTATAATTTTGTCTGTTTTCATCTATCATTAACAGTTCAAACATTTTCATTTAAGGAAAGAGCCCTAAGGTGAAAGTGAAAGTAACAAAAATGCAAATGTATGTGATCTGACTTAGTAAGCGTCAAAAACGTGTGTGATAACCCAGTAATTAAATAATCTGTTTTTATATTTTATAACATTTAATTTTTGTAACTTCGAGTTTTATTATTTTTGTGACCTTCAGCTTGAAAAAACTTTACGCTTCAGCTCAACTCTGGACTTAAATGTCTGTATCTTTCCAGCTGTGATGGAGTGTTTTTGTACTTTGTCATCATTAAATGAACTTTTGGGATTATCGTTTCAAGAATTTTGACATTGAATTAGGAATGGGATGCTTTTGCCGGCTGCTTTGGTCCGGGCCACTCATGGGCAGGAGATTTTTCTGATGGGTTTGCTGGCTTACTTCACCTGGCTGAGCCTGGAGTTTGGCATTTCTGAAAAGAAAAATTGGATCAAATTTCCAGTTTGGTGTCAAAAATGTCCAGTTCAATGAAAAAAAAAAAAAAAAAAAAAAAAACAAGAGTTAAGTAATAATCATATGGAGAGGAAAGAGAAGGCTTCATTATCTACAGCTTAAAGACATGTTATAAACTAGCAAAACTAGACCAGTTCAGAATTTGGAACAGAACAAAGACAGCCTGTAGCTGACACTGAAAGCTCATTTTGTTTATTGCCTCTGTCATCAATTGTGCATTATATACACATAATTGTGTATTATTTTTTGCTGTTTTCAAAATTCTTTTTGAAAAACAAGAATCAGAAAACATAAAGTGCTAATTTTTGTTTCTGTTTTTTTTTAATGTCCAATTTAAAATGAACTGCCTGGGCCAAGGGAACTTTTTTCTCTGTGTTTGGTTTTCCTATTTTTCAATAGTAACTGGGAAACAGCTTGTTTCTTGATTCTGGATTTCTCATTTAAATTGAAAATCAGCTGACCACAAAGTACATCGACTGTCACAGTGTGAAGATCTCAGCTATTTAGCTTTAGTTCATATTATAACATGGCAGGACCCCTGTTTAATTCATTCAATAGCTGAGCAAAAAACTAAACTAACTATACCATTGATTTCCCACAAAATAACAATAGGCTTTCCAAAACTCTTCTAATGAAGTGTCCATGGTTTGTCAAAAAGGCATATTTACCTCTTAATTAAACATTTAGCCTTTTTCATCCCTTTTTCCCACCAATTTTGCCACTTTTAACAGTTTTTGCAACTTTAAAAACCCACTACAAACACTTTCTATCACTTTTCCCTACCCGTTTTGCCATTTCTTAACCAATTTTTGCCACGTTCTGGCTAATTTTGCTTTGGTTGCCCCATTATTAATACTATTAACCCATTTTCACCACTTATTATGCTTTTTTTTTTAACCACATTTCACTACATATTATGCCCATTTTTTTTACATGTCACTATATATTATGCCCCCTCTTTTTTTAACCATATATAACTATATATTATGCCCCCTCTTTTTTTTAGCCACATATCGCCATATATTATGCCCCCCCCCCCCCTTTTTTTTAACCACATATCACTATATATTAAGCCCATTTTTCTGCCTCAATTAACCCAGTTTCAGTTAATCACATTTTAACACCTTTTCCACCCATTTTTGCCACTTTTAAGCCAATATTACCACTGTTATCCAATTTCACCATGTTTTATGTTTATCTTTGCCATGTGAACTAATTTTTGCCACTTGCCCTTTTTTGACTAAAATCCTATTTCACCACCTTTCCCACAAATTATTGCCATTTTTTTTAACCCATTTTAATAATTTGGAACTTATTTTGATTCTGTTTTTAAGACAAGGATTTACATTTTTAAGAAGGCTATATACTACAGCACAAATGAACAAAAAATGTTGCTTTGATAAAAGTTTGTGGGGGGGCGTTAGATAAAAAAAAAAATGTAGATCACATTTAACTTTTCAATGGATCATGATTCTGCTGACTTAATGGGCTCCCAGTTTTGCTGGGCCCCAGAGATCTCTCCCCTTCATCTCCCCTTATAGATGGCCTTGTCTGCACATGCCTATTGTAGATTGTGCATGGCTGTGTTTAACTACCTTCAGGTACAGTAGGGGTCCCCGGTCTCTGGCACCTTTATTTTGGGGGTCGCAGGCTAAAAAGTTTGAGAACTCCTAGTCTATACCATATGTTTAATCTCAGTTATAATCCTCAGGAAAAGAAATACTTAAACTGAATTCCAAAATCCGATCGTGCCATTCCAATGTATCTCAAATTCCTAAAGACTGTAGTTTAAATTAACTGTTCTACTGCGATCATGTTTATATAAGTAAGACCATAGAGATTCACACACACACACACACAAGCACATCATTTTATTACAACATTCGATAATTTTAATTCACAACTTCAGCCATATTAAATCACAAGTCTATTTTACAGAGCTAAGTTAGCTGCTAAGAAAAACAAACATTGACATGAACACAGTAAACTGGATGGAAAGTCATAATTACAGTTTAAGTCTAGGCAGGATGTACAAAGCAGAACTAGTTGAACACCTGTAAGCTGTTAACATCTGTGAATTGTTGGGATAAAACCAACCAATGGTTAACTATTGAGAATAAATTATGCATGTCCTCGTCTCCACCTTAACAAGATGAAGTAGCTGAAAGTTCAATGTAATAACTCAGACAGTCAAATACATGCATGTAACAAAACCCTATCCTGTTTATAGATGAATGTTCCTTGGAAACAGTGTTTTTAAAACACAAGTCATCATGACAACTTGTACAGGTTTTCATTCCAAGCAGTACAAGAAGCAGCCCAACCTAATCCCTTCCTGCTCTGGTTTGCTGTAATAAAAACAGTAAAAACAGGAAACTCCCACCAACGATAAACCTAGAAGTACTGTTTTATACAATTTCATACAATTTGAAACTGGGATATGTTTAGTTGGTACAAGCTGTGTCCCACTTCAGAGAATGTCTGCAAAGCTACATCAGCAGTTCCTTACTTGGCCTCACAGAGACCACAATTATTAGTGCATTCAGGCAGTCCTTATCAACTGTGAGTTTTTGGCCAGCAAAGTCAGAATACATCTGCTTAACTTCCTTCTCTCTCTTAAACAATAAACTGGCTTTACAATTTGGCAAAAACTGAGCTGATTTAGAGATGTTACAGACTTCCCACCCCAGTTGTATTATTCAATATTTGCTAAATTTGCTAAAAGGAATAAGCATTTTTACAGGGACAGAGATTTGGACACAAATGATGAAGGCAGTCTCTGTAATAGGACACAGCTAGAGGAGATGTTCTGTAGAGTTAAAAATGCTGACCTTTTTGAATGTACCTCAGTGAAACAGAATAAAGAAGGTGAGATCAGACAGGTAAGAAGTCTGGTGTGATGTTCCTGAGTAAATACAACCTTAGAGTGCAAGAGGATCGATTTTTTAAACAGCGCATATCATGTAATTTCAAAGTGTCTCCCTGGCCAACTTAAAATTAGAGGTAATGTATTTTCAGTGGAACAGTATGATGGGAATATTTTGGAGAGAGATGATCTTGGAATAAAGGAAAACAATAGTACCATCTTCTCCTATTCTTTTCCCTCCAAAGGTCTAGGCCATGTCGAAACAAAACAAGTTACAAAACTTAACTCACTGACTGGAGGACTGCAGCTGGTTCTCCAAAATGTGCAGATCCCAAATCAGCAGTGAGCTATTTACTGCTGCAAAATTGTGTCTAACCTTGGTAAATTACAGACCTTGGCATGACATCAGCATTTTGGAAGGTAGGAACAGGGGTCAGCGGTCAGGGGGATCAGACGTAGAAAAGTCGTACCCTTGAGGTACTAACGTGGAGGTCATCGTCGTAGAACTTGGTCTCTATGATCACATTACCACTGGAATAAAAACAAATAATATTTAACTCATATCAAACATTTATTACAATTCACTACTATCATCATCAGAAAAATCCACATTTTCATCAAACTTAAAATTATTCTGCATATTTGAACTGCTTTTGTTTCCAAGACAACATAAAATAATTTAGCCAAAAGCAATGGGTTCCTGTTCCTGTTACCCTGCCTATGAAAGGTTTATACCCACTAGGATGTTTCACCCTTTTATTGACTTTATAATTTAACATAGTCATTATAATGAGCCTTTTTTGACAAAAAAAAACCCCAAAACATCTCTTTAATGTCAAAGCAAGAACAGATTTCTAAAAATGTAAATGACATTAAATATGTCATGTAAAATAAGTGACTGCATAAATGCTGAGAAGCATCCCCACAGCATGATGCTGCTACCACTGTGCTTCACAGCAGGGATGATTGATTGATTGATTGTACTTAATTTATATGTCATGCACAAAAAGTGCCCAACCCCTGTGGGTTTTATAAGACACCAGAAATACAATTGCAGTATTCTAAAAAAAAAACCCAAGTCATTACAAGCCATTACAGAGTTGCATGATGTTTTCCTAGTTCAGTAATAAACAAGCTATTATGCCTTTTCTCCCGCGCATTGCAGATAAAATCTGCCATTAAAAAGGTTCATTTTCTGAATCAAAACTCAAGTTTTTCATAATCATCCAACCTAAAAAGACAGAATTAACCAAAGACATTTTCCTAAAAAGTGCATACCTTAATAAATCTGTGTAAATTGGACAGTAAAACATGAAATGATTTTCATTCTCAGTTTCAAACATATTCTGCCTCCTTTGGAGTGGCATTAAACCTGAGCGTATCTGTGTACATAATGATATTTGTCTTCTAGTTAGATTATACTCAACATAGGGCTGAACATTGTAACTATTCTTTATAAGACACTAGTGTGTTTGTAGTTTTGGATTGCGCTATATATCAACATACAGAAAGCTGTTTTCACTTTAAAAAGTTTTTATTCTTTTGTCAAAAATCCTAATCATATTGACTATGACTGATTTATAAAATCAATAAAAGGGGGTAAAAAAATTTTTATAGGTACTGTACATGCACATGTATAGCTGTTTTATTTCAAAAGGGTGAATGCTTCGATAAAGCTCAATGCTCTTAGTAAAACTGAATTAGTACTGTGCAGGATTTATACAAACATGAGAAATAAGATACACTCAGTGTTTAACACAGAAAAATAACACAAAAAGTCAAAATGAGCTGCAAAGAAACTCACGTTAGGACATTAGCTGGCATCATCTGGGACTCTGGAGCTGCTTCTATCAGAGACTGCCATGTGTTGGTGGAGTTTGGGATAACAAAACCAAACTCAAAGAACCATTCTGCAAAGAGAGTCAGAAACAGACCAAGAGTTAAGTTCTGGGTGAACAATATACAAAGTCCTGGATTTTAGCAATGTGTTAGTTTAAAGTAATCCAAATACTGTTTTAGACACCTCTCCCTCTCTGGTGGAAACTAGCAACACAAACATGTTGTGTTGTGTTGTGTTGATGTGGATTGTGTTGACTCCTGGGGCTCTCTGTACAGCGGTGCCCCAGGGACAGCACTCCAAATACATACAAGCAGAGAATAACATGACTTAACCTAACGGCTCGCTTTACAAGCAGCTTTACAATAAAACACATTAAAAAACAGAAAGGCCATAATAAAAAGCATAAAAGACCTTTTTTATAACCCTGTACTAAAACATAGTTTTTTGAAAGATAAGAGTTTGCATTCCTGACCTCCTCTAGCATGTCATTGTATACCAACTACTAACCGTTCCACCACCAATATTTCACAATTTAAACCTTGCAACAACTAGGAGGGGGACATCTGACGATCACTGGGGGCAGGACAGGGCATGGACAAGATAAGATTTTCAGTTTGGCCTCTCAGAACTTCATAAGTGATGATATTTGTATTTAAAGCCAAAACGTGGCAAATTAAGAAAGCCAGAAATGGTGAAAGACTTATGGCATTTTCAGTCAGTATCCTAGAAGTCTGGAAGAGCTGTGTTAAAAGTATCCTTTAAAAATCCTGGTAAATACATACATCATTTGGTTTTCATTATTTTTTATCATAGAATAGTTGAAAAAAATCTAGTTTAACATGCAGAGGGGAACTACAGGGTCTTGTCTGCTGAAGACTCCTTATAAGTTTGGGTTTCTTGCTAATTTCAGTTTTCAGTCTCTTGCTGAAATCTGCTTCAGCACCAAAATTTGAGAGACCTAAGAGGCGTTTCTGTTTGGATAGAGGGCCATGTATTAAAACTACCACCATATGCTATGTATTTCTAGGCTATGCAAATACACTTAAATGGAAATAGCCGTCAGGCCAAGGCAAGTCAGAAAATCAGTATGGATGTTGAATGTAGAGTTAGATTTAAAAGCAGAGGATGGGTCAACCACCTGAACCACCTCAACTTGCTCCTTTATAGGAAGGAGCAGCAGCTCTACCCAGGCTCCTGCCAGATGTCTGAGCTCCCCACCGTACCACTAAAGCTGAGTCGAGACACCCTCCTGAAGATCTCAGTTCAACCGCTTGAACCTTCAATCTCAGTCTTTTGGTCATTACTCAAAATTCATGACCATAGGTGAGGGTTGGAATGAAGATTGACCGGTAAATTGAGAGCTTTGTCCTCTAGCTCAGCTCCCTCTACACCATGATGGTCCGTTACAACATCTGCAATAGCGCTGATGCTGCACCAATCCACCTGTCGATCTTACAGTCCATTCTACCCTCACTCGGGAACAAGACCCCCAGATACTTGAACTCCTTCACTTTGAGCAGACACCCTCCACACATGGAGGGAGCACAGGGAACATGTCCGACTAAGGGGGCAAACACAACTCACTTTGGTTATACAGGGACACAATGGGCCACCAGAGCGGTCCCTGGGACTCCATATTCCAGGGGCCAGGGGCCAGGACGGAATCTGCATTGTTCCTCCTGTATCCGAGGTTTGACAATCGGCCGCAGTCTCCTTTCCAGCACCCTAGATAAAACTTTCCCTAGGAGGCTGAGTAGTGTGTTATACCCTGATTATTGGAGCATGCCCTCTGGTCTCCCTTTATAAAATAGGAACCACCAGCCAAGTCTGCCACCCCACAGGTACTGTCCCAGTCTAAAGAATAACCTAAACAACTGAAATTGCACCCATGCACTGATCAAGCAATTGATCGTTCTTTTTTTTTTTTTTTAAACACCTGCACATTTTTAATCCAGATCAACTTTATTTATTTGAAATTCAGACAAAATATCTTAGGATTGTTTTTTATTATCAATATTTCACTAACAAATAACAGAACCCACTCTTTCTAGCCCTAGCTGTGAAATTTTCAAACAGAAATTTTGTCCTGATTGCATGCAAGGTCAACTGAAAAGAAGTCCTCTGGTTGATAGATATAGTAACCTTTTGGACCATGAGACATCACTGTCTCTCTCCTCCTGCTCTCCATCTGTATGCACTGTAACCATAGCACAGCCAGAAGGAGAGACTCTGAGTGTACCTCAGAAAAACTGGGTGTTCAAAATTGATTTTTTCTACAATACATGAGTAGGTTAGATTGACATGCACCTCTAGACTAAAATAACCTGTAAAACAGTATAAATAGCTCCCAACTCTATCAAAAAAAGTCAAAATAGTAAAAAGTAACCAGACAACATCTTTATTCTTTCCAGCACAGAAAGGTAGCAATGCATGACTGAACCTCTGAGCGTGACTAAATATACAATACAAACTGAATCAGTTGACAAATATGTGTTCAAACTATTTAAGTCTGTTAACTTGAGAGCAGATTGAGAGCAGGGGAGAAAAAGACATGCTGGCAGTGTTTCCACTGCATGTTATATTGATAACGTCAATTTCCAGACATGCTGGTTGGTTATAATCTGATATCAATGTTCTGAGTTCTTCAGTGGTGAGCTGTTACACACAGTCCAGGTTCATATTAGTTAAGTTGTTTGGAGAAAAATGTCAAACTTCCTGATATATCCTACCTTTTAATACAGAAGTCTAAAATGCATTTCCTTTTAGAATCTAAAATTTTATTCAGTCTCCTCTCCAGAATTTCCTCTGTTTTCAGTATGTACAGTTAAAAGTTTTTCTGATTAAATCTCCCACAATATTTGCTGTAATAACATTACTGTGCACAAGGTATTTTTCTAATCACTGAAAGCAGCCTCAGTAATCTTTAAAGCACCTCTGTCAAGAAAGCATTAATCATTTAATAAAAGTTAATTTACAGATTTAAAAAAAGTAAACTACTTAGATAGTATTATGACTTGACCACATTAGCTTATGTTAAAAATAAAATGTTTTAGCAGGACTAAAACAGAATTCTGCATCTGTTTTTTCCGTGTGCCGGCTGGTACTTTGTTTGGCACCAGCACACCATGGCACATCTGAATATGTATTTGCACATCTGAATGTGTATTTCATAAACTGGATAGGCACCCATCCATTCAAATGCATGGTCATGGCACTAAAGGGGTTTAAATTTCAAGCAGTGCCTTGAACTGGTCTACCATCTGCTTTCCCATAGCCCTTTAAGATCTGCAGGAGCACCGGCGCTCCCAATGTATATCTATTTTTAACCCCAGGTATAATTGCAACCAAATGAGACAGAGCAATAATTCTTATTGCATATAAAACTGGAGGAGTAACACTAACATATCACACTTTCAATGTGTCCCTGAGTACTGTTTCCCTCTAGAAATATCCTTCCTTCTTTTGCAGAAATAGTAAAAAGTGCACACATTAAAAACAATATTCTATAATGTGATCCAGAAGTCTGCCTTTTACAGCACCTCCTACTTTATGAGTACGTGATGATCTCATTTTCCTGCAGGTCACAAGTCACACTTGTTATTGTTTCAGCATGGTCTTCTGCAAACACATGTATGCTCAAAAGTATCTGGCACACTTACAGATCTGACTGCACTACTTTAAATAGTTTATTTTTTATAAACATGCTGTCTTTGCAAATTGAGCACAATTTCATTTCATCTTCATTTTTGCCTACTGTAGTAGGTCATAAAGGGTTACAGCAGTGTTTTAGCTCATTACCTTCTAGGCACTGTCCTTTGAAGAAAACTTTCTGCTCCAGTCTGAACTTCTCCAGTTTCTCTGAGGAAGAGAAGTTCAGTTCTCTTGACACTGCTTTACACTTCAGAATCTTCTTTGGGACACGGGCTGCAGAAACACAACAAGAAAAAATAACTGTCTTAATAAAAAGCTATAACAGGATTTCAGATGAGGAAATAATGTGTCAATGCTTACAATCCTTTACATTTTTTTCAATTTGGGAATTTGATTGCCTCAGGCATAAAGACACTGAGGACTCTGCTAGGGTTGTATCATCTTGGTAGTGACACAGAAACAAGCAACAGTTTCTTTTAATGTTGGGTCATGGAACCAACCTAGCACAAGTTTGAGAGAGTAGTCCATCACTAAGCCTATGACTGCTGGATGATTGTTCTAAACATGTATTTGATCAACACACAAACAGTGTTTATAAAAAAGTATTCACCCCTTTAGATGTTTTACCCTTTTATTGATTTTATAAATCAATCATTGTCAATATAATATGGCTTTAAAAAAAAAGAAATTAAAAAATCTCTTAAATGTTAAAGTAAAAACAGATTTCTACAAAGAAATGTCAATTAATCAAAAATATGTTATGCACAATAAGTAACTGCATAAATATTGATCTCATTTAAAGTGACTGACCTAATTCAGCAAACTGGTGCTTGTAGTCTCACAATTGGTGAAATGGGGATCACCTCAGGGCCCTCAATTTGTCTCGAGTGACTATAGTATAAAAACACTTGTGTCTATAATAAGTCAGGGGAGGGATTCAAAAAACTGTCCAAAGCACTGAACATCCCCCTGAGTTCAGTTAAACCCATCATAAAGAAATAGAAGAAATATGGCGCATGTGTCAATCTGCCTCAAGAACATCCAAGGGGGTGAATGCTTTTCATAGGCAGTGTATCAGCAATGAAACTGACAGCTATTTTTCTAACTGAAATGAATGATAAGCAACACTCTGAAAAAAATATAAAACTAAAACTTGTCAAAATAAGATAATGTATTGTCTTTCATTGATAGAATGCACAGAGAAAATGTGAGTCCAAACTTAAATTCAGCATGTGATTATACCTTCATGTTCTACACCAGGTACAGAGAGGTCATCAGTC
This sequence comes from Cheilinus undulatus, assembly GCF_018320785.1. NCBI lineage: Eukaryota > Metazoa > Chordata > Actinopteri > Labriformes > Labridae > Cheilinus > Cheilinus undulatus. Next base: position 36,844,900 of record NC_054871.1, read on the forward strand.
CCCTGCCATAAGACTTTGCCCGTTTCTGCATCTCGAAGATTCATCCAGTTACTGACGGAAAAAAGTTAAGCAACTACAACCAAGCAAAAGTACAATAAAATAAAACAATAGAACAAATAAAGGAATTAGATTATTATTATTGCAATCATAATATGTTGTCTGCATAGTGATAGATACACTGGTTTTCTGCAATATTTGACATTTACAGAGCTTAATATTCTTGCAGAAAATGTGACATCACTTTCACAACAGGACTCAAAAAGTAGTTTATGAAGATCTTACACTTTAAAAACATTTTATGACCAACTTAGACCATAGTGGCTTAAATTACTGTGGTGAAATGCCTCATGTCATATACATATTTGCACCCATTAACCTGTTACCATACTAATTAGGGATGTAATGTATATACTGTACTCAGATGTTGAAGTAATGAATCTTTTCACTGTAACTGAGATGCTGTAAGAAGGCTCCATCGCCTCATATGCAGTTTGCACTAATCAACTGTGTGAAATGATCTTATCTCATATAAAGCTGCCCACACCCTTACATATTTTATACTCTGTCATGTCTAGTCAGCAGTCTTGCACCCTTTATACATCTTGCAACCATGCTATCAATACACACAGACCTGTATATACCAAAAAACTGTAACAAAGTTGTTGTATGCGTATTTTTTCTCTTTTAAACAGTGCTATGTAGCTTTAGCACAGGTTTTATTATTGTACAGTTCAAATTGTATGTTTGCTTTGAATTGTATACAGGCTCATTTGTGTTCATCTGAGAAAATATGTAATTTTTTGGTCTTTAATTGTATATTCAACTTTTGGTTATAGTACAATTTGTAATTTTAGATTTATGTACAAATTTTACTTTGGTGAAGCTTTTCACTTCTGTGTAAAAGTTTGTGTAAATTATTTTTTGTTTAATGGGGGGCTTAAATGTAGGACACGTCTCATGTCGTGTTTGTAAGCTGCAACTGGATACCTTGTTTTTCCTTTGGGAAAGCAGATATATCTATCTGTCTGTCACCATCCACTCACCCTAGCCCTGGCTGGCTAGCAAGAGCTGAGAATAAAGGTTTGGATTCAGTGATGTGGAGCCGTGTTTCCAAAAGAGTTACCCTGTCTTCCAGAGCTACAAATAAATTACCTTTAATACATGTACCATTATCAGTAAGGAGGATGGGGGAAAACTGAACATCTGGCACACTGATTAGGAGAGGCAGAGCAGCCGAGGCTAAGCTAGGCTAAGTTGTTGTAAAAGAGGAAAGGGAGTCTAAGAGAAAAGCAGCTTAGCCACAAGGGTGCTTGTAGTTAACTATACGTACGTGTAAGCGCACAACAGCTATAAAGCAGATGTGATTAGAAGTACAAAGAGTGAAAAACTGAACTGGAGCTCGTTCCACGCCATGATGGACGCTCAGAAAAGAGAAAGTGACACAATACGCTGACCATACGCCACCACGTCAGTCGTATTGGTGGATGGGGGCGTGAGGGGAAGCAAACTGAAGCGGAAAAACAGCAATGTTTGAGTTTTATACAAAATCTATACATATTTATGATTTTGTCATGCTCCAATTTCGAACCAGTCTATCCAAGAATTCCTCTTAGAGGTATAAAGACAATTGGAGCAACAGGAAGGTTTGCAAGTCTAGATAGACAGACATCCAGACAGACAGCTCTCCAATTATAGTAGTAAGATATTAACCATATTAAACCAATTGTTTTAAATAAATTAGTTGTTATTTCAAAGAGATTAGCTGGTACTTTAACAAATAAGATGAATGAGATGGAACGAGGATAGTATTTTTTTTGGTAAAACAAACAAAACCATCATCTGACAGAGTTTACAATGGGAATAAAAACTAAAGGCTTAAACTTGCATTTTCACCAAAGTAATAATCTTAATTGACTATAGATAAAAAAAAGATGAACCCCCCCCCCCCAAACAATTTGTCTCTCTGGTTGAGTAACATAGTAACACTGCATTTAGAGGCATCATATGTAAACAAACACAATACGTAATAACACTAACATGCGTCAACTTGAGAGGGATACCAAAAGGGTTCCATAACTCCCTAGCTCTGCTGGGTTGAATTATCTGAATGCTAATTGCACAAATATTGCAGGCAGTTTGTATATCTAACCTTAAGATGTTGTGCAAATAAAAAGAGGAAACTGGAGAAGTCCTTGTGTGGATGATGCTGGCTGTTAGCTGTCCTACCAGTCTGTCATTTAGTCAGCTGTACCTGACCTCTGCATTCAAGATAAGCACAATACAACTGTCAATCACAGAGCATTTGAGGACCTTATCAGTGAATCTACTGTAGGTTACAGCTTCTCAATCTTTTAATAACTATGACCATACTTACTATCAGCCCTATGGGGCACAAATACATCATTTTACACACCTTGCCACTTTTGTACCATTATAATTTTTAAAATGAAAGGGTATTTTTGGAAGAAAAAAAAACAAGAATTAGCTGTCAATATTTTTCATAAGCTCCAAATCCCAATATACAAAGCAGTTCTAGCCTTTGGGACCCACATCAGTCCGCTTTAAGTGATGCCTGTGTTTAAAGAAGTGCAAGTACAGCTGTTTAAGGATTAACAGCTTAACAATCACACATCATAAAAATGACCTCTGTGGGTAGTAAATAATAGTTGATCAACGTGTTTAAATTACACTAAAAGGATTAATTTTATCTGCATGATCTATTTTAACAGTAACTGTTGCTGCACAAATAAACTTAAACTCTGCCTAAAAACACTGGGTAGGTACTGCAAGATAAAAATGTGTCATCACTCGTTCTCTGTCTGTTGGATTGTTGGACTAATTGGAGTGACATCGGGCTTGGTGTGCCATTAGTGTTGAAGACTGGTCGTTTATTTGTGTTTCATTCAATTATAAAGAACTGAGCATATGGATTAGTTGGATAAATTACAAAATTAGTCAGGTAGTGTCATGACTTTATGTTGAGGGTTTTTTTAGTTTGTATTTTACTGGTTTTCTGGGAAGTTCCTAGAATGTCTCACAGCAATAACTAAGAAAGAGGTCAGCTGTTAAAGTAAAGACATCTAGATTTGTCCAACAATATAACCTACACATTTACAAATATGAATACATGTTTTCACATCAAAGTATGCATTTGAGGATCTGCTTATGTAACTGTTTTGCAACAATAAATTCTTATGCTCAACTTACTTTTTGCTCGAAATTGCTTTAAAAAGGACATTCTACACTCAGAAAATGAAATGATTGGATTGTAACCTTTTCCATTTTCAGTTTACATAAAGCAATAATCCATAAACTTTGTTTTTCCAGAAAAAAAAATTGTAACTTTCATTGGACACTTAAAGATTCTCTTTAAAAATAACTTGTGATCCATTTATCAAAATAGCTGATATATGTAAGTCCCTTATGACCAACCAGGGCTCCCCTGACATCTGACTGGCCTCCTTAAAATCCTTGAAATGACTATTGTCAGCTATTAACAAGCCATTTAAGCATATCCAATCACTAAGCATATCTTTACCTAAATAAGACTGAATTTACCAAAGGTTTTCCGATGATCCTACTAACTTTAAAATGATACACTTTAATACAATTTTCTTATTTCAAAGATTTCAACCACACAATTATGCCAATGTGTTGTGTTTTGAGTTTCTCACGATTAAAAAGCCATTTAACAGTGTCTGTATTCTGTTTATTTACTCCACTGTCACGCCACCTGACATGTTTTTAGGGTCTGAGATGCCAAAATATGAAATCAAATATGTAATTCAAATATACTGAAAACGTATTCAAACAAAGTAAGTTTTATATAAAAAATTGATACATTGGTTGATCTTGGGAAAATAAAAGTACACATGATCCATATACGGTACTAATGACAAATGGGGAAAAACGTGGTAGCCAGCAGTGTACATTGCAACCACTTAAGAAGACATTTTGCTTATCTTTAACGTTTTTCCTTTTTATTTCTGAATCAGTCAAAACATTGTGTTTTTCAGTAAATAAGCAGCATCATATGATGTAGCTGCTTTCCAGAAATAGTAACAGTCTACTATAGCTTTGTTTTCAAGCCTTTGCTTCTGTTGAAAACGGACCAATATGCTATGCAAAGTATGCTAGGGACACTAAAAATGGCAAAACATGAGTGCATTGGCCAGTTTGGCCAATAAATCATGCATTGGCCAAACTGGCCAAAACACTTCTTACTGGTTCTTTATGAAAGCAGTAGCACACTGCAGAAAAATCAAGTAAGATGTGGGGAATTCTACTGCAGCATTTGTTCATGTAGACAATCATACATATTTGCAGTTTTGTTAATTTATTGATTACAAACTTGCCATAAACACTGAATGGACGTTTAAAACAAAAGGTGGTAAGCTGAACATCAACATTTTCCCCTCAGATTTCAGCCTGATGGTTAAGAACCATAGCCTCACAGACCTTTGTTACTGAAGTCTCTACACACAGTGTCCTGTCAGACTCAGATACTACTTAGTGTCACACACACACAGCTCCCAACCATCTGTGAAGCCCCTTATCTCACCCCACAACTACCAGTGGCCTGAAAAAACACAGCTACTAGAGGACACTGTAACATGAGTGAAGAAAGCTGCATACTTGATTATAAAACTGTCATTTCAGTAGGCATAATGACTCTATTTTATCTTAAACTATTGAATCTTCAAGTTACTCATGCAATTACTCAGAAAGTTGTTGAGCAGATCTTAATGTACTTTATATGTAGAAGAAACATTTCTGCAAGTTCCTCCAGAGTACGACCCAAGCTCTGCACCACATTGAAGGTCATTTTATATTGTATAAAGTAGATAACAAAGATGAAACTGTCACTGTCTTTGCTGAATTTTCTTAAAACCGCTGTTGAGTTTATTATAGAAACAGTTGTTCATAAATGGAAAATCACTGATTGATTAAAATTGATTTTTTTAATAAGATGATGTGACATTTAATTTAATAATTTTAAACAACTACTATTAACATAGATTAGATTAACAGATTTTAGTCCGACAAAAGCCCACCAAGCCCAACCCCTCCCTCTGGTTTTCTAGTAAAGTGTGCTGAGTAGAATGGTTTCTCTAATCCTCTCAAGTCTAACTAATTCCAACCTCCTACATAAACCCCATCATCCTCCACACCTTCTAGAATAATCCAGGCCACACTGCAATGTCACTGAGGAAAAATTCCCAAGTAACAGCTGAAGAATCAGAACAGACGAAAAGACCAAGATGCCTTTTGGATGATTAAATCACAGGTGGAAGTTTGAAAAAAAAAATTATTAACATCTGGGATTGGAATGTGATGATCAGCATTCACTTTCCCATTCTATAAATAAACATGTACACCATTCTAATTATAACAGACATCAATTAATAAAGTGTTATGCAGACTTACACTAGAAGGACACTGAGAAAAATCATGTGACTATGTAGGAGAGTCTAAATATGGAAACGTGTTGACGTGATATAAAAAACTTATTTTGATTATTTTACTATACTGTTGTGTGATTTAACATCAATGCTAATAATTGATTAGGACTATCTGTTAATTATGACAAACAGATGGATCATCATAGGATATTTGAAACATTTCTTCCCCCATCATGCTAAAGTCACTTTAAACCAAGGTTATAATAGTTTCTGATTTTTCATTAGTTTTTATTTTTAGTAGTTTTTACTGCTGGTTTGATAGTTGAGTTCAGTTTTTATTTTGAAAAATGATTTGTTTTAGTTGCTTTTATTAGTTTTGTTGTTAGTTTTTTTCAGCAATAAGGGATATTTGTCAGGGTTGAGACCCCAAAGGCTCAGAAAAAGTAAACATATAACTTTTAAGGGCTGTCAAAAGATAAGACATTTAAGTCGTTTAATTTGATGATTTCTGTAATTAATCACGATTAATTGTAACCTTTTAATGCATATTAAAACTCTGCTTTTTTGCACACAGTGCACTAACTGTGGATCATAGTTAATCGCGGTAATGTGGTTATCCTTAACAGCCCAAATAACTTTTAAAAAGGCATTCAAACAGGCTAATCTTCACTTTTATTTTTTATTAAAATTTGATACATAAATGATTTTCTACACTCTCCATGCTTGGTCATACATGTCAGGCAGTCTCCTGCTGTCAAAGACCAAAACTAAAGTAATACTGTCCCCAATTTTACTTCATTTTAGTAAGCTTCGTTAGCTATAATAATTGATCCCAATGTCTTCCAATTTGTTTAAACTTTTCTGAGGAAACCACTAATACTAGTTTGGAATGACTAAAAACTGAGTTCATGTGGCATACATGACAAATATCAAAGTATTCAAGAGTGACTGTCGTTTTCACCCTGGCAGCCCTCCCCTGTGACCTAAGGACATTCAAGTACAACCTGCTAAAAGAGTATAACCGTAGAAAGCTAATACCTACTCAGAATGTGGTCTAAACATTGGATTCCAAAGTTGACTTTGAGCTTATATGCTAACCATCAGGTTATTAACTGATTCTTTCTCAAACCAGCTGCTTACAGACAAACAAAACTAATACAGGAAATGATTTAAGCTCCAACTCCACCCAACAAGGTTGTACTATTGCCTTCTCAAGACCAGCTGCAGGTTGTGTATATGTAAACCACCAGGGTGCATGCACAAATCTGTCAGAAGACACACACCAGTTAATGAGTCCCAAGTGAAAAGCTACTGTCAGTGTTTAGTCTGCATTCATGTTTAAAGACATCTTAATGGCTCAAAGTAACCGTAGTTTTGAACAATCAACCAGTTAAACACAGTACCCCAACAACCACCAACTGCTGCGGTCATATCCTGATTCAATACTTCATAAATCCAGAGCTTTCTTTATTAATTCTTCTTTTATATTACAAGGAGGCACTCGTGCAATTTAGAAATCTCTGTTAAAAGATAGACCTGGCCAAGGTAGCACCCATACAAAAAACATGCACAAACACATTAAACTTAAATGTCTCTTTAAATAACTCAACATGAGAAAGTCAAACAATTTTAAAAAGATTCTAATACACAGTGGCCTTTCATGAAAAACAGCCACAGTCCTCTGTCAGCATATCTTTACTGTACTCTTAAAATACAGCTATGAGATATTAGTGTTATAATTTTAGGTCTTTTTGAAAATTATTCCATGCTCAAGGTGCACTATACAAGAATAAATGAAAGCTTTCCCCCTGATCTGTCAAAACACAGGGAAGATCAGAGGATCATAACTAGTGCGCAGTAGAGGGTGGAAGAAGTTCTTGCATTGCCATTCATTCAATGTTTAGGCAAAATTTCAACATTATTGGTAAAATACTGCAGTAAAACTCTATGTCAAGTCTCAACATTCCTTTAGTAGGGCTTTTTCTCACTTTAATCAGTCATAATAACTATACTAGATGTTCTGGGTTTGAGGAATATAGACCGTGTTGCTTTTTTTATTCATATAGATTAAACTCCGTTTTTACATTAAAATGACTGGTAAATCATTTTATGAAGAAAGATTTCAGACAACAGTCAAACCAGTTATAATCATCTCAGAGACGCTCCAGCTGAAGGTAGAAATTATTTAACACTTAGAAATTTATTGAGGAAACTTCATATTATATGTATGTTCTCATTTGTCTTTGCTATTTTGTTGACATCACAATTACATTCATGGGTTTGTCTTTAACATAATCTTTATAAAGATTTTGGATAACATATGTAGGAGAGTTAAACTTAAAATCTAGATAAGAATGAAAATATGTACAGTTTGGCCTCTAGTATTTGTTTGATTGTCCAATTACTAGTCAATCTGGGATGGTGTTCATCTGTGGAATGTGGATTTTAACCATAAAAGTATAGAAATTAAGAGCACAGAGAATTATTTTGTGTTCCAATTGAAGTTACAGAGCTACTTTAGCTGTTTTTCCAATGGCATCGGAGTGTGATTAATCAGCATAAATTTTCAAATCCCATTTTCACCCCTGTGATTAATTCATCAAGAAATTTGACAGCAAAAATTTAAGTTAAAATCCCAAAACATTTTAAAAATTGGAATGAGGTTAGCTGTAATACAGGGGATAAATAGACTTCTACTGATCACTGACTTTCTAACCCTAAACCAACTTCTCTCAACAGTGGTGCTGTGGCACCCTGGGGTGCCTTCTGGCATCATCAGGGGTGCCTTCAAAAAGCTTTAACCAAAAATTACCACGAATATACTGATTACTGGCTATCCTAGCATGATCAAAATTGACACATATGCTCCTGAAATCGCATCAGTGTATGGGTCATGCGTTTATTTTTATTTGGTTTGGCAGGTGTTTGTGTAGTGAGAAACAAACAAAAAGTGTTTCTTTATGTCTACAAGACCATTATGCATTTCATCCAAGGCATTTAAGTTGTTTTGCAAGTGTGCTTTAGAGATTTACCTCATATATTATATTACTACATAAATCCCTTGGCAGTCAAAGTGATGTAAAATGCTTCTTTTCTTTTCTTTTTTTTTTTGTATGGGTGACGTAGGAATTTTTTTTTTCAATTGTAAAGGACACCTTGACAGAAAAAGGTTGAGAAACGCTGCCCTAAATAAAACACTTTAGGCTATAGGCAAATACAAGTATGAATGGAGAACATTTATCCAATGTGTGTCAAAAGTAGCAGTAAGATTAGAGAAAATAAGCAAGACAATAACATGTTAAAGTCAAGTGTTAAAAGCATTCCAGAGGTCTAAAGCACACACAGTACAAATACAACAACACAGCTCTGATTCCAAGCCCACTTCAATCATTATGTTGTGCTCAAGGGCTGAAATACACCTCATTCAAGGGCTTTCTAGTTAATGCAAGCTTACTGAAATCTCAATGCATCTCCACAAAACAATAACATAACAGAGGATAAACACCTGATTCAGTTTAATGTCATCTCTATGCCTATTGAGTTCTGCTAGGATTTGAAAACTGTCCTCATGAACGGGGTTATCACAGGTTATCATTATAAAATTAACACAAGTCCCATTTTTGGTTATACTGACTAAATTAAAACGGTCTACGCTGTAGGCATCAAACTTAACATTGCCTTCAGTCTCTTCTGAAACACCCATAACTTATCGGTACAGCTGCTACCAGACCCACACTGATCAGTTAGCTAAACAAGTTAGCAAAAGGGCTAAGCCCTCATTTTAGCTGGTAGGCCATCGTTTAGATGAGAACTTTCGTTCGCTTGGTTCGTGACAACAAATCTGTCTCATCTTTATGTCAAACAAATACGAGGCTCAGTTATATGTCTGTCGCTAAGAATTGAAACGTGAAACTGATATGTTAGCCACTACTGCTTAGCTCGAGCACCGTTGGACTCAAAACAGCCACAATCTCAATGATAGATGACGTTACATGGTAATAAACGCGAGATAACGCTAGCACAATGCTATGTGCCCAACCTTCGTAGGACATCCATAAAGACCTCGACAGCAAAAAGGATACAGTTTGAAGCCCCTTAAAATCTCCTTGGCCCTGTCTTCGTCTGAAGACATTTCAGAAACCGTCAGTCTTCGGTCCTGAAAAGAAACCCAAGATCTTGCAAAATAACAACGCCTCCGTATACGCTAGCTAGACTTATCAGCTACGTACATTGAAAGTCAGTGTTTGCGAAAAATAGCATAAACTATGTGTACTTCAGTAATTGTTGGACTGCAGTTTAAATCCGATCCGATAATGCAATCAGCTTAATATACCAAGCTAACTAACGACAGCTAGCCTGGCCAGTCAAAGAGGCAGAGTAAATCGTAAGAACCAATCAAAGATCGAGCATAAGAAACATGGGCGGGTCTAAAATGGATAGAGACGCGTCACCAGGGGCAACGCCGCACACGATTTGAGAGCATGAGTTCGTGTCAACACCCCTTTCTTTTCTTCTTCGCACACACCTCTAGCACACATGCAGATTACGAGAAGACTGCATACAAGTTCGATTTTTTGAAAGCAAAACTCACTTTCTGCAAACAAGATGAACCGTGCAGGCCATCCACATCAAGAGAGAAAACAAGTCAAAAGTGTCGAAAAGTATTTTAAAACACGTTATTAGGTTAATTAATATTTTTTTGCAATAAGAAAAAAATAACTTGATGAAATAGATGCACTCAGAGATTTCAGACCATATTCACCTTTTTCGAATTTGTTATGTTGCAGCCTGATGCTACAATTAAAAACGTGTATTTTCATTCTCACTGACCTACACTCAGTACCCCACCAAGACAAAGTGAAACAGAACCTTTTTTGCGCATGTACTAAAAATAAAAACTGGAATGTCACATTGAAATAAGTATTCAGACCCCTTCAGAAACACTTGAAATTTAGCTCCCATTTCTCTTGATCTTTGCTGAGATACAGCTACACCTTGATTCCTTGAGTCTACCTGTGTTAAGTTACACTGATTGGACATGATTCAGAAAGGCACAAACTTCCCTATAGAAGGCTTCACAGGCAACACATATAAAGCAAAAAGATTAGAAGGTTTCCAAGAGCACAGTGATTTAATTCTTAAATGGAAAAAGTCTGTTATAACCAGGACTCCTTGGAGAACTGGTCTACCGGCCAAACTGAGCAAGTGGAGAAGGGCCTTAGTAAGAGAGGTGACCAAGAACTCAATGATCACTCTCCAGAGCTCCTGTGTGGAGATGGGAAGATGATCCAGAAGGACAACCATCACTGCAGTCCTCCTCTGATCTGGGTTTCTGGCAGGGTGGTTAGATAGACACCTCTTCTCAGAGTGAAACACAGGATAGCTGACTTTGCTTTCACATAGAGTTTTTGCAAACTCCAAAGAGGGCGTTCAGGTGTTTTGCACAGAGGAGCAGCTTCCATTTAGCCATTCTGCCATAAGCCTAGATTGTTGGGGTCTACAATGGTAGCTGTCCCTCTGGAACTGGCACATTATTGTAAAATATTGTTATAATGGAATTTTCAGCTTAATAAAAACAGTTTAGAGTAATACTTCAGCAGACCAAAAGATAGAATGCTCTGGATTTTGGACTGTCATATTTTGTTCTATGTATATCATTGTATCTCCCTTGTATCCATCAAAAAAATATCTTAGGTAAAACCTAAAAGACAGCTAGTGGCTTCTTCTGCACAAATTACTGCTTTAATGGGGCAGGGCATGGCGGCAGTCTGTGGCACTGCTGTGGTGTTATGGAAGCCCAGGTTGCTCTGATAGCAGTATTCAACTCGTCTGTCTTGTTGAGTCTTTCAGGTTCCTCTTGACATTTCCCCAGAATTCTCTTCTGGGTTCAGGTCAGGCCAGTTGGCTGGTCAATCTAATGCAGTAATACCAGTCAGCAAACCAAGTCAGCAAGTCTCCATAAAACTTCTCATCAGGTGGAAGCATGAAGTGCTGTAAAATCTCTTGACAGTTGTGTTGACTCTAAACTTGATGAAGCACAGTGGAGCAACAGCAGCAGATGACACTAGCGCCCCAAACCATCGCTGACTATGGAAACTGAAAACACTGGACTTCGAACGCCTTGGTTTCTGTGCATCTGCAATCTTCCTCTGGGTGCTGGGACTGATTTCCAAATGAAATGCAAAATTGACTTTAATCTGAAAACAGGACTTTGGACCACTGGGGAATGGTACATTTCTTTATCTCCTTATCCCAAATACCAAGCTTATGATGTCAGCAGTTCAGGAGGGATTTCAGACTAGGAAAATGGCACATTTCTTGTACATATCTGTGTAGTGGCTCTTCATACACTCACTCTGGCCTAGCCCACTCCTTTTGAAGCTCCCTTAAGTTCTTGAATATGCTTTTTGACAACCCTCTGAAGGCTGAGCTCATCCCTGTTGCTGAAATCAAAACAGGACGACTTTGGTGAGAGGATTTCAGATTAAACCTGGAAGACGGCAATAGAGGGAGCCCACTCACCCTCAATGTGTCAGACAATATTCAGTTCAAAATATTTCACATAGTCAAAGTCAAGGTCTAGACTTGCACAATTCTTCCCTGAATTTGATCAAAACGGTCAGTGGTGTAATCAGGACCCAGCAATTTTTTCCACTCATTTTCAGTGTCCCCATGCCCAAGACATTTTGGAACAAGATCTTTGAAACATCAGCCTGGAGCCACAGTTTGGCAATATTTGGTGTTGCTCTAACATATGTGCTTTTCAAAGGTTTTTACCCAAGGTAAACCTAATATCAAGCTAAAATCTCCAGAGACATGTCAATATCTGTGCAAAATAGCCACTGTAAAACACGTAACAGTATCTTTTGTTGTTATATAGTTGTAGTAATAATAATGTATGGTTGTACAAATTCCTAAGACACACCTAGACTTGCCTCTTATCAAACATTTGAGAACCACTGCTCTAAGGCTACATTCACAATGCAGTTTAAAGTGACCTGAATCTGAGTTTTTGCTCACGTGACTTGTATCTGATTTTTTTCTGGCAGTGTGAACAGCGCAAGTTGAGTCTGACCCTTCTGAATCAGATACATAGCTGATCTTTTGGAAATTGAGTTCAGTGTGAACAGGCAAACAAAAAAATCAGATCTGAGTAAAGATCAGAATTTAGCATTAAGGCCGGAAGTGTGAATGTAGCCTAAGAGATTTGGGTCTTACCAATGCTCAATCCTGTGCTTTAGCATTTTCATCACTATTTGCAAGATGCCTCATCTTGTTCAACTGGAAGTCTAACTGGCCACTGCTCTAAAAGCACTGGGTCAATGTCATGGTTCACTTGCAGCTGGAAAAGATCAGACATATGACTTGAAGATCAAATGATGCAGTGATTCCCAAACGCTTCTATCAGGTCCCCCTTTGGCAGTTGGACATATTTTCAGCCCCCCCGTACCCCTCACCGTGCGTATCCACATGTAAAAACATGTAAATAAACAACAAACTTTTAGTCACAATTTTTGTAAATGGTTTTGTTTTTTAGAATTTACCACAACATAAAACCTAAAATTTTTGAGTTTTTCAAATGAATAAAGACCTTAAGCTGAAGAGGGCCATTGGTCCAGCCTATAACTCCACTAACTTGTTTGTTCATACGGCCAAACAGCTGATAAACAGATTTTTATAAAGAAAATATTAGTTTTAAACATTGGCAGGTTAAAGCTTAAAAACCTAATGGAGCAAGAATCCAGGGATGAAGAAAGACCATAACTATGGATTTTGTAGTTTAACAAACATTTTAATTAAGTGACAGATTAGTCTTTCTTAGCGGCAGCCTTCCTCATGGCAGCCAGCACGTTGCTCAGCTCCTCTCTCTTTCTCTTGGCCCGGATGTGGGTACCAATCTGGAGAAGAAACAAAGACACACTTAGTGCTTGGTAAATCAAGATTACCCTCTTCAAGTTGTATCTAATGCTACAAATAAATATGAGAGAGTGACACTAGAAAAAGTGAAAGGCGTAACTCAGTTTGGTTGTTAACCTGCTTTTCATTCCGTGCCCCACAATATCAGTTTCCAACATATCATTCTGAATCAAAAATATCCAAAATGTGGTGTTTTGTTATTTAATCAGTACACTGGCACCATTTAATCTGAGGGTAGGAGAAAGGCCATTGTACGCACACCACCACCCAGCTGAAAAAACATACATGCATGCTTAGCAAAAAGCAATGTTTATACAAAAAATATATGTGTCTGCAAGAAAAAAGGAAATATGAAGCACATGGAGCTATATTTCAAAAACAATGTTATGGATGCTGAAGAGGAAACCAGAAGTCAACTTCTATAACCAGCGCCCTGAAACTGAGACTGTTAACACTCCCAGCACTTAAGGCGAGCAATGGACACAAGCCCTTACTCACTGTAACAAATTATGAGCTGTTTAATGTGTCTGTTGTCTCAAAAATGCAATTGACAAAACAATGAACTCACCCTCTTCTTAATGAACTTGAGTGCTCTCTTGTCCTTTGACACCTTCAGCAGCTCCATGGCTCTCCTCTCATAGGGAGCAAAGCCACACACCTCACGGATCGTGTCCCGAACAAACTTGCTGTGTTTGGTCAGGCGCTAAAGAGGAAATAAAAAAATTAACTAAGAAATACTTTTGAATATAAACAACTTTCTTGAAAGCCAGACCATTTCAAACTCCAAAGGTTATTGTAGTGTTCAAATAGCACATATTAACCGTAATGTTCCAAATCTAAAGAAAGCAGGATTACACAGGATAAACATTGGCTTTCTAGAAGAAAACTTAAGGGATTTGGTCAAGAAAGTAAATAAGACATAAGTCAAAACAATATTGAAACCTTCCACGTTAATAGCTTAGATAACCATCAAGACATCAATGGTCTGATATAAAAAAAAGACAATTCTCTTATTCTGTGTGCAGGCAGGGCTTACCAACTAAAATAACAAAAAGCTATAATTAGAGAAATGTTGCCTTTCAATAAACTCTGATGCAGAGCTGGATAAGATTCTTCAGTTCATTTTAGTCCATTCTCAAAACTTTGGCATTTATTTCTAACATTTGCTCTTGGACAGTACTGCAAAGGGACATTATGGAGCTCTCTTTTTTTTTTAATACACAGTGCAAATAGTCCAGGTACAGGTAATGTCACTGTGCAAAGAGGGTATGAGAATTTGTGTTACTGTGGCTTGTGATACTCCCTCTGCAAATGAATAACAAGTGTGGAAAAAACCAGGCCAAACTTTTTATTTATTTATTTTTTTAAATCAAATGACCACCAGACCACTAAAACACGATTGCAGCTAGGATATATTGATCTGGAAAACTGACTTGAGTTTGCTTGCCTTTAGTGCTCTCAGCTCAGATATATTGTTGAAAAGTTTTTTTTTCAGTAAATGTAAAAACTAAAATATTCAAAGGAAAGCAAGTTTGTTTTGAGTTGACTGCTTTCTCCCACATATTCAGTACACAAACTGCATTAGCACATCTCTGTGGATCAATAAAATCCACTTGCACAAGCTTCTACAATGGCAACCATAAGTTTAACCATCAATGTGCATCTTTGCTTACTGGTCCTGTCAGGTGACTAAAAAAACTAATGACAGGCTTTGTGATTAATCACATATGGATAATATGAGCAGGACTTCACTACAGATAGTTTTACTGTATAATACTGTTTGTAATTGTAATTTATTTAAATGATCATATGTAGGCAATGTTTTGCTCTGGTCTTCACATTATTAACAGTGAATTCACAATTCACTGTATGTATCTGATCTCAGGTCTACATCTCCTCACAGTCTCCACAGGCTGTCTACCTCCTTGATATTCCTCATGACCAAGTTTTCATTACTCACGAGCGCACGCAGGAAGCTTTTTGTTAGTGACGTCACAAAGTTTGTAACGAAAGAACGTACTTTTGAGCTGCATCTGACCTTTTAACGAAGTTTTCAAGTATCAACACAGGAGTCAACTTTTACACAGGGAATCAGTCATCAGTAGATGAATTCAGCATTTTTGGATATAGTATTTCAGCACAGCTCTGCATGTGGTTGACTGTACTTGTCTGTGCGCACTCTGTAGAAGTGCTCAGAAACACAGACAGGAGGAGAGAGAGACACTACATTGTCTTATTAATCACGGATTGTGTTTCACGTCTTCATCCAGTTTACACTATAGTGGACGGATGCTTAAACACAAACTGCTACAATTTCATGTGGTTACATTTTAATACATTTCTAGCAGCTGTTGGAACTGTTTTGGCCCCATCCTGTTCCCATAGTTGTCCTAACAAATATTTATTGAAAAAGTATGGTGCACTTTGGAAAACCTAAACTGTGGTTGAGCTGTAATAAATGTAATCAATTAGAAATTACATTTATTTTGTCAATTGGACAAAAGAAAATGTCCTCAAGCACTCAAAACAATGTTTTTAAGAGAACACTTACAGATTTTTGTTTCCTAAAGACGCTTACACTAATAAATGATCACTCAAGCCACAGAAAAGCAATAACTATCTAACTGTAAGAACAAACAGTGAATGACCAATTGTTCAAAACTTGACTTAGCGCAGCACTGACTTCGATACACAGGCAACTGAGGAACTACATGACTACAGCACACTTTAGTTGCTCTGAACAGTCACTTTCCTCAGCAGATTGTACTTACCCCGCGTCTGCGGCTGTGTTTTGGAGCAGTGACATTTTTGGTGACTGGATGGCCTTTGTTTAGGCCAACGGCCATGGGGTAGCGAATAGCCATGTCTGTAAAAGACAGAATACAAATACGTCAAGATATGAGCTAACTTTATAGCCAACTTAGTGACACATCAATACAAAGGACAACTTTCAAGCTCATAACGATAACGCATGGTAGAGCAAATGTGCACAAGGGTTGATGCCCAACAGATTATTCGTCCTCCTAACTGTGTAGCATTTTAGTAAACCTGCAAAAGAGTCTTGTTCTAAAATACATTTGAACTGACGTGTTACTAAATAAAAAACAAAAGTAGATCAAGCCTTTATCAGTTGAGTAATTTTAATTAAGCAAATTTCAATCCAGAGAACTGTAGTTATTTAGGTATGATGTTTTTGTACTCTTTTTGGCACAAGAAAAACAAGTGTAAATCGCTTATGCCCTTTTCCCATATCTCCTGTTCAAAGGGGTTGAATTGCCTAAAACTGCACGTTTGGAAACACTACGTTAGTGTTAAAGTTACAAAAGCTTCTGATGCAGAATTAAATATCAATCAAAGGACGGTTAATTGTATTAAATAACTTTTGAAAGATGGCTCCCACCAGAGGTACTTCTTGAAAGCACTCATGGGAATAGGTGCAGGTTTGCCAGTCAACATAATATACGCTACGATTGCAACGCTGTAACTTCTGTCGTCTTAATTATATCAACCAGCAAAAGCACATTACACGACTTTTCTGTCCGTACTAGACAGAATCTCTTAACCAGATAACCACAGCAATGGCGGTGAGCATTCGTTGTAGGGTTTCGTTCAGATGTACTTCTTACGACAGAAGTGTTTTTCATTTCAAACCATTAATACTGGATGAGGTCCGCAGGTTTAAAAAAAATGCAATTGATTTCAGTGGCTATGTTGTACGTTTAATTAAAACAGCTAGGGCTGCCGGAAGGTATGCTCAGACTCGGCTAACTGTCAATTTCTTTAACGTAACTTGTACAATAACGAGCAAAAGGAGTACAGTGAATGTTGTAGCTTGCTTTACTTTGAACTTATTGTACTGAAATCTACGGATGGCAGAGATTTTTCGTGGATTTTGGTTTCTAAGTACCAACATCAAATTCCTACCTGCTATCTGCGATGGCGTTAAGACCGGAAGGACTGTGAGCAGACTGAGGCAGAATGAAGACAGGTTTGACCCGGAAGACACTTCAGCAAAATCAGCAACACAGCGCCCCTGTCGGACTGGAAGAGTGTCCAAAAACCAAAAAAGAGTGTAAACTACTACAGGGCTATTACAACTTATTCTACTATCTAGTGGTAGTCTAATACAAGAAGAAATAGCAAGAACATGGCACAAAAGAGTGGGAGCAAGGGCAGGTTTTGTTTTTCAATACAGCCAACAACTAAAGTCACACTGAGTATAAAAATGGGATGGAGGGACACTGTGGTGATCACAAGGCTGAGGTTTGGGCATTGTGCGCTAAATCACGGACTGGCAATGGTTGGTGAACATCCTGATGGAAGATGCACCTGTGGAGAGGAGGAGAATGTAAGCATGCTCTTACAGCAGGCACCAGCGACCACACAGAGAGAACCCCCATGCAAGCAGATCTGACTGCGACTGGATTCAAGGTTACTGCATATCACTTAAGTCACTTCTCAGCTGGGAACACCATTAAACAACAAAAGCCGTTTTAAAATTTCTCAGTTGGACTAGACTATATGCAAGAATATGAGGTGCCTTAATACCCTGCACTATAGAGACCAGTGGAGGACAAATACACTTGGGTAATGTCTAGTCTGCTGGAAATTCAACAGAAGAAGAACCATCTGGCCTCAGCATTGTTTCATCAGAGGTGGAAAGAGTGCAAGACTGTTGTACCCAGGTGAAAATACAGTTACTGTGGTTAAATTTTACTTAAGTAAAGTAGTACTCATTAATATACTCAAGTAAAAATAGATAGTATTTGAGTCAAAGAAACTTAAATACTCTTTATATACTCTTCCAAGAGCTGGTTGTCCATTTGGCTTTCATATAGAGGTATTTTTGTAAACTCCAAGTGGGATTTCATGTGTTTCAGCTCCTCGAAGAGTCTTGGTTGTGCCAAACTTCTTCCATTTGAGAATAATGGTAAACAGGCTCTTGGGAAACTTCAGTGTAGCAGAACGTTTTTTTTTATAGCTTTCCCTGTCTGTGCCTAAGTTGCAACAATCCTGTCTCTGAGCTCTGCAGGCAGTTCCTTTGACCTTGTCACTTGTTTTTTTACTCTGATATGCATTGTCAACTGTGAGGCCTTCTATAGAGAGGTGTGTGTCTTTCCAAATCATGTCCAATCAGTTTAATTGACGATCAGTGGACTCCAATCAAGGTGTAGAAACATCTCAGCAAAGACTTTGAGAAATAGGAGGAACCTGAGCTAAATTTCAAGTGTTGTTGCAAAGGCTCTGGATACTTATGTCAAAGTGACATTTCAGTTTTGTTTGTTTCTTTATAATACATTTGCACCAAATTCTAAAATTGTGTTTTCACTTTGTCACTGTGGGGTACTGAGTGTAGATTGATGAAGATAAAAATGTTTGTTTATTTCTGACAGTAGCATAAGACTGTTACATAACAGAACTGGCCAACTTCTGGCCAAGAATGTACTTACTTAAACCCATTTCTTTTGCCTTTTTGCTTTGTTTATGTAAATTTAGCTATTAATGTCATTTTTCAGTTTATATCATTATAAACTATATATTGTAATTATTACCTATTTGTTTCTTTATATATATATATATATATATATATATCGTTTTCCATTATTGTATTTTGTCACTTCTGTGCCTTGTTGTTTAAGATGTTTACTGTATTGCAATGCCAAATAGTTTGTATCTGGATTCTTTGTTAAATGGGAACGCTTCTTATTTCTGACTTTAACTCTCCCATCATACATTGCGAGACAGGAAGCATCCTCTGCTTTTGGCGCGGTCCTAAAGCGGTGTCCGCCATCTTGAAATCACTGTTTGAGTTAACTCTCAGAGCCACTGTACGAGCTGACTTCTCATTTGTAGCCGTTATAGTCCTTCGGTAGATACACTGCTTTGTGTCATACATTCACGGACACAGCATATTAACTAGTTTTCATCTGTCCACTGTGTGGTGAAGAAAACTTGAGCTTATTTAAATTAACCGTTATGGCGACTTCTACCCCAAGCCGTGAAGCTGGCCGCTTGGCGGCCTCCACACCTCTCTCCCCGACCCGGATCTCTCGCTTACAAGAGAAACAGGATTTACAGCACCTGAACGACAGGCTGGCCGTGTATATCGACCGTGTGCGGGCATTGGAACTGGAGAACGATCGGCTAATGGTCAAAGTGTCTGAGAAAGAGGAGGTGACTACTAGAGAGGTGAGCTCAAGAGAGAAATAGTCCACTTGTAGACTCAGATTACTCTGCGCCAGTCCCAGCAGAAGCTTTTGGGAAACATCCAGAAATTACTTAAAGAATAATTCCATTACAACTATAATCTACCGCTGCTCACGATGTGTAGTCCATTGTTTGTAAAGTATGAATTAAATATTGGCCACCGGATATAAAACGCACATGTTTTGATTACTTGAATAAAGTATTTGCAGGCAAATTACCAGCATAACTGGAGGTACTATCAGTTTAGCTTTGTAACTTACTATAACTTTGCATATGTGACTGTTTTGATCTGTGTTTAAGCTAACGGAACCAGTGGGTGAATGGGTGATTTGCGCGCCAATTTATGACCTCCGGATGTTTTCATTGTGATGAATGGAGTAGCTTAATTAATGGTGTGTGTTGTGGACAGTGTCTTACCACAAAGCATGGCGATAGGTGGATATAAAGAATATTGATTGGGTTGTACAATAGGTGCATTTAAGTGTTTTATTCAGTTTCCTGGAAAAAATGCAAAGGGTCAATAATTTGATCATTTTGCACGCTCATTCTTTTTTTTTTTTAGCAAAGATACTCCTGTTGACTTGAGCAGCTTTGAATCCATCCATTATCTTCACCGCTTGGCCCGTTCAGGGTGGTGGGGGACTGGAGCCATATATCCAACTGTAAACCACCAATCTTTGAATGATTAACCATGGACTGATGTTTTTTAAAAATCCATTGAATGGTAACCCTGTTGTCCTTTAATGCAAAATGTAAATACAAATATACTTTTCCTAAGTTAAGAATAGGACTGAACAGTAGGGAAACAATCTATGATGCCGATGCAAACAAACCGCAGCTCAACCACTCACTTTGCTGGAAAGATCTGGATCTTACCGTCATGTCATGCAATTCTAGAAGCAGTGTGATACAGATACCTGGGGCAAATACTGTTTTATGAAAAATGAAGACAGGACCTCCAGACATAAATGTTCCAAGTTCCCAAGCTATGAAGAGCAAAATATGAGATGAATATTAAGGGCAAAGACTAGTCCATTGAAATGCTGGGCAACATTAAAGCTAGAGCACAGACTTTTTGAAGACAGACAGAAGTTTACTTGCATAAAATAGCATTAGATTTTACAATAAATGTAATTTTGGGTTCTAAATGCTCATGTTTTTATAGCTCTCTTGATTTCTTTCCAGGAAATTACCTGTTCTTTTTGAACGCACATATTCTTGTGTCTGTGTGTCTCATGTTTATTTCCTGTTATAAAACAGTCCAAACATACAGTGTGTAGACTGACCCCACTTCTATGTTTTTCGCCTCAAACAAGTCTTCCAGAGTAATTTCTATGAGTCGGGGACTTGAAAAACAAATATGTGGGGTTCCTGACCTGATCGTCCACAAAATGGTACTTGTGGTGGGTCCCTACACAACAGGGCTTCATCAAATTTGTGCAGAAATGGCGGCAGAAACGGCTAATCAATATCGTTATAGCAAAGTAAACAGGGGTACTCTGTTTTATTGCACAACCAAAAACTGACCACACCCCCAAAAACCCATAATTGGTATTGCAAATGTATAGAAAATGTTGTATTAAAGGGAATGTTCATTTTTCTGTCATTGTCAATTTGATTAAGAAAAAAATGTAACAAGAAAAGTATGTTTTTGTAAAATATATGAGCATTTAATCAAATTTTTGGTTAATTGCTCACCTAGTTTAGTATTATTATTGATATTGATACTGCATCATGCTTGAAAGTTGAAGCCGAGATGATACTGGTCCGATATTCGTCACCTTATTGATCAGAAACAGGAAGTCCTTAAGGAGTGGTCGCATTTTAATAAGGACAGTTTATTAACAACTTTAAGTGTAAAAAATACACTTAAGTCAGTTTTATGTATTTAATATTCATTTTTGTCTGGGAATTTTTTAGTACAAATGAATATATTTAGTATTCTATATTTAACTGGTAAAATATAGTGTGCTAATGCAAAACTGAGACTCTGGAAGAAGAAAGTACACTTTTAGCGGTATCTTCAATGTCTAATTTGGGGGGAAAAAATTGCTAATCTGTGGTTATTTTAATGTTTTGGTCAATTGTGGCTACATGTAAACATTCAAATTGCAACATTTAAAACATCTGCCATTCATTTGTAACTTGAACCGCTGCCACTCTGAAGGTGCAGCCGATTTTTGATTCTTATGAAGAACAAAAAAATGCAGGTTTTGAATGTTCTGTTTGAGTCATTAATGGTTTAGTAATGGGAGAAATGATCGTTATAGGTGGTCTAACTTGCCCCCTATTGAGAGAAAGCAACGCACTGTGTAGTATTGTAGTCTCTCAGATTAATAGGAATTGTCTCATTTGCTGTGAAACAAAACGGAAACTCTCTTAGCAAAAGATTGATGATGGAAAAATTGTCATCCTTGAGAAGTTGTCTGACTTTCTGGGTAAAAGTTGAGTTCCTGTCCTCCTCTTTTATTGCCCCCTTTCCAACAATAAAATCCTCTTTTCTGCTTCTGGACAAAGTAATGTAACATGTCTGCAAGTGTGACCCAGGCCTGAACTCCCCTAAGGGTTGCATGAAGTTTGCGTGCTTACTGGGGGTGTAACAGTATTAGTATTTGTCATGGTTTGGTGCACATAGTCACACGACAAATATGTCTGAATTCTTTCTACAGTCTGTGGTCTGAATGGAGAAAAACAGCAATGACAGGTGACAGTATTACCCGTCATTCTAGGTGGCAGTAATGCCCTTAACTTTGCCAAACAACCAACAAAAAGAGAAAGAAGCAGGCATAACAAAACACACAAAGAAAAAGGTTAGCAACAGGTGCAGTAACAGGTGAGAGACAGGACCTGCCAGCTTCTTCCTCTGACCAATTCTTTGCCACAAAGCCTCTGGTAGCAGTTGACTGATATTGTTTTTTTTTTGTTTTGTTTTTTTTTAAGTGCAGATACTGATTATTAGTAGTTTATAAGACCAATAACTGATGTTGGAACTGATATGAGTTTATTATGATGCAATAGATGTACATAATGTGACAAAAGTGAAATTGCATTAACAAAAACTTGAAGAAAAAAACAAACGATTTAGCCTAATTCTATCAGCATGAGACACAGAATGGAGCAGCACAGTAGCAACAGGGAAACAGGAAGTGATTCCATGCACTCACTGAGTCAGCGGCACCCAGACTTAAGTTTTGATTGGCTTGTACTCTTGTGACAACTTGCCAATTAGATTATATACAGGACATTTTGTGAGACTGTAGACTGAAAAAAAAAGCCACAGGGGACAACACATCTTACTTTTGAGGCAAAGTGATGCACTTTTTTATTAATTGTTTTTATCCACTATTGGTTACATAACATGCAGGTACTGAAAATTGTCCAAATATTGGTCTCACGTATCAGCTGGGCCGGGGATCAGTACCCCTAGCCTCTGGTTGTGAAAGCAGAGCGCACTAATACATTTAAAGACCGTATGCAAATATGCAGAAGTATAGAGCAGCGACTACAATGCCCCGTCCTGTGTTTACACAAATCATGATTTTGCACAATTAAAATACGCTTTATCTAGTGTTCTCTACCTCTGCATGTCCCTGTATATGCTTTAATATGCGGCTGCCTAGCAACTATGTGATAGCGTCACAATACACTACATAAAACATAAATATGGTATTTATGGCTCTAAAATACACATACTTTATTTTCATTATTGCGTTGTATTAATTTGAAAATCTCAGGAGATATTAGAATATTCATTTTCTTGTGCTGCTTTTTATTTTGCATCTTTTAAATCTGTTTTTTCTTTTTTTCATGTTTTATACAAAACCCGCTGTAAAAGCTATCATAGTGCTGTAGTTGTAAATAACATGAGGATCAAGCTGTAAGCCACACTACTGTCAGTCTAAAGTTAAAGCAATAAATGAAGGAAACCTAGAATTAGGTCTATAATAGTATAATAATGGCTGATGAATTGAACCCTAAAACTGAGGTACCATTCCACCACTAGTGCCAACACAAAGAATCATCTAAAAGTTTCGGTATTGACCCTGTGGGTCAAGTAGCCCTCATAGACATCCGATGCCCATTCTGTTAACCTGTATAGGACACAGAGGTATTTTTACTGCTGATGACTTGCTGTTGTTGTTGTTGTTGGTAGTAGTAGGCATGCTTATTTCCCGTGGCTGAGGCTTGTATTGTAGAAAACTGAATGAATGACCAGAGTTGTCAACTTTACTGTTAACACTGCCTACCACAAACATACTCTCAGCCTGGCTAATACTTTGATGGTCCCTTACACCAGAATCACATTTTCCTAAAAAGCATTGAGGTAATTATAGTACTGAACAGTTTTGAATTATAATTAAAGAAAAAGTTTCAAAATTTGTGTATACCCTGCAACAGCAGTCGTATCTCTGACAGAGTCTTCCAGCTGCATCATCGAACATTTTATCAGTTCAATTTTTTTTAACCAACAAAGCCATTTAATGATGAAACTATGTCATTCTCATCCTTTAGGTGACAGGTCTTAAATCTCTGTATGAGGCAGAGTTGGCCGATGCTCGACGGGTTTTGGATGACACTGCGAAAGATAGAGCCAGGCTACAGATAGACCTTGGCAAAGCCCAGGCTGAACTGGATGAAGTGACTCGCAGGTAACATGGCACCACCATATACAACATTTTCACTCTAAATAGTATAAATCAGATCATTTTTTTGGCTAGGAAAACACCTGAGTCTCCCAGAAAGGCATGTCAGTGGACAGTTTTAACTGTTGGTTCCTTCTCACATTCTTGTATTCCAGTGCCAAGAAGAAGGAAAGTGATCTTGCTGCAGCTTTGTCCAGGGTCAATGGTTTGGAAGGCCAGTTGAACAAAAGTGAAGCAGCTCTTTCTACAGCTTTAGGCCAGAATTCTTCTCTGACCTCTGAGCTGGCTGATGTCAAGAACCTGTTGGCTAAGGTAGGTACTGAAAACTTTATGTGGTAAAAAAGAGGGGAAGAAAATAAATGCTAAAATGCAAGAAATATAGACCAAAATCTTAGTTTAAGACTCTGATGTTAGCAAAGTTCTTACAGGTTTACTGCTTTGGCTACAGATTCAGGATAGGGATTGAGCTCCTGAAACCCAAAAGATAAAGTTGAATCACTCTGCTGCACACAAAGGACACTACAGTCAAAATTCAGGATTGTAGAACAATAATACATAAATACATACCATTATAAAAACCCAGGGGACTGTGTGGCAGTGTTTCATGTCAGTGCTTTCAGATTTCTCAACCACAGCCAGATCTTGATGGGTGATTGCTTATTCTGAAGTTTACTTTTGCGTGAGCATGGAACATGTCTTATGGTCTTTCCTGTGTTACAGGCAGAGGACAGCCATGCTGTTGCGAAGCGACAGTTGGAGGCAGAGACGCTGATGCGTGTAGACTTGGAAAACCGCTGTCAGTCACTGAGTGAAGAGTTGGAGTTCAGGAAGAGCATGTTTGAAGAGGTACAGTGTTTGAGTTACTGGCAAATACCCCAACTCCGTATTTCTAACAAAATTAAGACTACCACTTAAGATCATTGCTTTTGATCTCTCAGATAAAACTGGACCAATTTCAACAGGAAGATTACTTTTTTGAATGCTTACTTGAAATAAAGATTCATGCCCATGCCCTTTTGATATGTATCTTCTCTTGTAGCATTTGTCTTAAATACTCGGTACAACTTTAAATCATAAAATCCTTGAGGAGTGCTGTGCTTTTACTTTTCTCAATGATAACATGATTGGATGATTGAGCATGAGATTTTATAACGGGAGGCAGCTAAAATGGTTGTAATGCAGCATTAGCACAACACTGACAGGCTCCCACATGAATTCCAAGTGCATTACTGTTTTACTTCTTGTGCTCAGGAGGTGCGTGAATCGCGACGTCGACAGGAGCAGAGGATAGTCGAAGTGGACTCTGGTGTCAGGCAGGACTATGAGTTCAAACTGGCACAAGCTCTCCAGGTACGTTTCATATCTACAGATATTTCATATTTCTTTCTGGGTCCTATTATCTGCTCCCTTCTGTGCAACTTTAGAAAAATGAAATACATAGGCATACCAGATGGGGGAGTGTGTGGAGGGACCCTCCCTCTGATGAATAAAGGGCATATCCTAAGTTAATAAAAATAAAACAATTTTATATATGAAGATGATTAAACACCTTTTTATATACATTACTCTTTATTTTTACTAAATTTGTTCTGCTAAATGCTACAAGCCAAAAATTACACACTGTTCCTTTAGGTTACAGAAATTAAGAGTTATTTGACAATAAGCGCTAATCAGGTTCCTCTTATCCCTCAAGGACTTAAGAAAGCAGCACGATGAACAAGTATCTTTTTATAAGGAAGAACTGGAGCAGACCTTCCAGGCTAAGGTGAGACACAGTTATCTTGTCTTTCAGGCATGAAAAGTAACAGACAGTGTGCAAAATGTCAGTTTGTTTGCAGTTTTAGGACTGCGAATTTTTGATGTTTGCTGTTCATGAGCAGAGATGCATCTGATTCAGCTGCACACAGCCTGAAGATGCAAGAAGAACCCTTTCTTACACAGTCTATCTTCCTCCAGTTGGATAATGCCAAGGTTTCTTCAGAGATAAATGACAAGGCAATGAGCACAGCAAGGGAGGAGCTGCAGGAGTCCCGTACAAGAATAGAGGGTCTTGGATTTCAGCTGAATGCACTGCAGAAGCAGGTACTGCATCATGACACCTTAACACACCTTTTCAAAGTCTTTGACAACTACTACTACTACAATTTCAGATACTAATGATGTGTGCGTGTTTGAATTTAAAGCTGGCTGCCTCAGAGGATCGTATTAGAGAGCTGGAGGAAATTCTTTCAGCAGAGCGAGAAAAGCATCGTCGTGCCATTGAAGGAAAAGAACAAGAAATGAGTGAATTAAGAGACCGGATGAATGCCCAGCTCAGTGAATATCAGGAACTACTGGATGTGAAGCTCGCCCTAGACATGGAGATCAATGCATACAGGAAACTATTGGAGGGAGAGGAGCACAGGTAACCCACACCTAGAGTCCTTGAAATTAAGGAGCATCAATAAATTAATAAAAGAGTAAATATACAAATAAAGAAAAATGCTTACCAAATGAGTTTGTAAATAAAATCATTTCCCCATTAAATAATTGGGTTGGAGGTGTCATTGACATCTACGGACTTAAAGGTTTGGTACAGAATAGAGATTTTATTTCCAATTACACAATAGCAGGTTCTGCAGTTTATATTCAGGCCCCAAAGGATGTACTTGAATCAAAAATTTTGGGGATTTTACTACATAAACCAGGCTAGGGAGAACTGGGTTGTAGAGATCCTAGGGATTTATTTTTGTAGGTATAGTTCCAGTTGTAACTATCATCACTTTCTCGTTGAAATTTCAGGAAGAGACTATTTATTTTGCTGAAAGTCAGACCTGGTTGTGTGTCAATCATATGACTCATAGAGACATGTATAAACATTTATTACTTGTTGGTGATTTTTTTCAGGCTGAAGTTGTCCCCCAGCCCATCCACTCGAGTCACAGTTTCCAGGATAACAGGATCTTCCTCCTCCCGCTCCAAGAGAAAGAGAGTTGAAGTGGAGGCTCAGGATATGTCCGAAGGGGAAAGAGGAGAGGGGCAGCTACGGTTTTCAGAAGAGGCCACAGCTAGTGGAGCAGTTACCATATCCCCTACTGACATGGATGGAAACGCAGTCACACTGACCAACGATACTGATCAGGTGTGCTTGACTTTAATAAAACTACAAGTGCAACTGTTTGGAATTTCCTGTCTCCTGTTTGTATATGACCAGTAATAGGTGAGGGGAAAAATAGAAAATATAGCTTTTAAAAGATTGGATGTTTTCCTTATTTGGTTAAGCCTATTTGTGGTTTATTGCCCAACCGTGTTTAAATAGATTATTCTGTTTTTATTTTGCAGGACCAGCCACTGGGCAACTGGAGGTTGAAGAGACAGGTTGATGACAATGATGAGATAACCTACAAGTTCTCCCCAAAGTTTGTTCTCAAGGCTGGACAGTCAGTCACGGTGAGAGTACAAAATAGCAAGAGGTTTTGTGTTCCTGTGTGCAAAAAACAACTTCAATGCACCTTGTGGCTTTTCAGTTGGTTTCAAAGTGGTTTTCAAAACTTCCTAGATGCACTTAAAGGCACTTGGACTAACTTTTCCTTAAGACGTTCAAGCAAATTATCCAGGTCTAAATAACTACCATTTTTTAGCTTCTGCATTTTGCCTGAGGGTATTTCAAAGCAAACATAAGGATAGAAGTGCTCAATTAAAATAGTCAACTTTTACTGCTAAAAATAGAAGATTAAGGCACTCATCCAAAGAAAAGTAAACTGCAGATTTGTTGAACATAACTTCAGGGTGACGCAGAAGTGTATGTATTTAAAAATTAAGTTTGATCAAGCTTGTACCAATTAGAAAATATTTAGGGGTTGGCAACCTCTAACTGTTATTTTTGATATTCTGTTTGTCTGTTAAACTGATAAAATGACAGTCGTTGGTTTATTGAACTGGGCATTGAAAAGATTTGTTTTTTGTTTTGTTTTCAGAAAGAAATGACAAAGTTTGACTAAATAGCTAAGACAAGCCTTTTATCTGTCAGTCATTATGTATACATAGTTTACCTCCTCTTGTATTGTTGGCATATAAAATGCAATGTATTTAAAGCAAAATAGCTGGTTGTAATATATTACTGATTTTTATTAGAAAATCTGATTACTGTCTCTAGTTTTTTGCTCCTTGGAAGCTTTACTGCATGCACAGTTTCTTTATATGACAGCGTTTTTTTTTTTTTTTTTTGCCTTCTCTGTACAGGTGTGGTCTGCTGATGCTGGTGTGGCCCACAGTCCACCATCTGACTTGTTATGGAAGAGCCAGGCGTCCTGGGGCACAGGGAATGAAATGATCACCGTTTTAGTTAACGCTGATGGCGAGGTAAAGACACCCATCCTAAACTAATTATAAAGGGAAACTGCACTCAGCTGGTTTTATTCTTATCTTTTTACAGCAAACCCTTTTGTTTACCATAGGTAATCATTCCTCTATCTCTAATTTTACCTATGGTGTACCACAAGGTTCGGTTCAAGGCCTGATTTTATTTTCTATTTATATGCTGCCCCTTGGCAAAATCTTTCAGGGCCACAAAGTCTCCTTTCACTACTATGCAAACGACACAGATATTCTTTCCCCTGAGACCTGATGACCTTGGAAGCCTAGCCGCTGTCATACACTGTCTGAATGATATAACCTGCTGGATGGCGGAATTTTCTTGACCTCAGCAACTCCAAAATAATACTATTCAACACTCAGAATTCCACCTCATACAGTCCAGTCTTGGTGCCCTTTCAGAGAACAACAGACCCACAGCCAGAAATCTTGCTGATATTTACAGATTCATTTTAGCTGATATCGATACTGTTATTTAAACATGTTTTACATCACTAAAAACTCAGTCCTTTAAACAAAATTTAAGGTTTTAGGGTGAAAAAAGAAATAACTTTTTTTTTTCTTAAAACACTTTAAAGTTTAAAAAATGAGGATGAATAAAGAAAAAGATCTCAACTTACGTAGGTCTGTTGGTACAGCCTAAAACTCCACTAATTTATTAGTATATATGGCAAAATTTTACAGTCGAGATATGCTGATATTCATGGCCAAATTACATGGGATGTAAATATCAGCAGAAATTTTGAGATCTGCTAACACTAATATTTTCTTTTTTTAGCAAATATCTGCTGATACTGATATCACGCCGTTGATATCGTACATCCCACTCTTATTGCCGCTATGTCTTCCCTTATTTGATTCCAGAGCCTTAACCCCCTCCCTCCACTTTACTGTTATTTTCCCCCCCTCTTTTCTCTATTTTTACCTGATTATTATTATTGTTGTAATTATTGTTAAATTACTTAACACCTTCTTGGTTTTCAATTTTCTATTCTGATTTATTAATCTCCTCATTTTATTTTTTATTTTTACAGTTTAATTTCTGTTCTATTGTCCTTTTTTAAAATCTTGTTGGCTGGTGTTGCCTGGCTTCATCCATGTTATTCTGGGTCTTTTCATTTTTTTTTCATTATTAACACTGGTTTTATGTTTCTGGGTTTTTATGTCTTTCTTAGATGTTATATCCTTGAGTTTTTATAATGTGTCTCCTGGATTGTTATGTTGTTGGGGTTACAATGTTGGTTGAAGATCAAAACAAATGCTGTTCTTGTTTGATATATCTTGGCACTAAAGGTTTTCCACTGTGATTCTAAGTGTCCTGATTTACTGCCCTGCAGGACGTGGCAAGTAGGAGAGTATCCAAAACTCAGGTGGAAGTAGAGAACGGAGAGGAAGAGGAAGAGGTGGTGGAACAAACAGTTAGTATATTTATTTGCCTTTGTGAAAACCTAATAAAAACTGAGTTTATTTTTCTTGTATGATTGTCTTTTTTAACTTTTACTTACTGCAATGCTTTTAGAAGTAGATAGTGTATTTATTTTTAAAATCAGCTTATGAAATTGTTGCAGTAAGCTTAGATACTTATTTTTTAATTGGAATTAACTTAAAACATTTCACTAATTTTATTCAGTCTGCTTTTCTGTCCTACATTAAATTGTGCATGGTGAATTCTATTAAGTTCTTACGGAGGTTCTTACTTTTTTAAATTATTTTTTAAGCTACCAAATAAATACCCTACACCAGATTATAGATCAGTGTATTAAGATTTTGCAAGTGGTTGTCACAAACACAGCTTTCTAACTTCATTGGTAATTAATAAAGTGATACATTAAATAATAATCTTTTTTTTCTCTGTGTTTTCCCCCTCAGGGCAAGGTGTCATCCAGAGAGTGTGCCATCATGTAAAGCCTTTCAGTCGACATTTGGTTTGATGTCATCTTTTTTTGCTCCAAGGCTACTCAGATATAATTATGTCCATTGCAATTGTTGTTTAATCATTCATGATAATGTAAGACTTTTTGGACTAATGGACTTTCTGATTTCTGGACCCATTTATATGAGTCACTTTTTAGACATCATAACCTATTTCCCATCATCTCTGAACACACAAAGACAATGGATCCAAATGCTTGGTCAAGCAGTGGGTTATAGGAGAAAAGTTTAACCCCTTTTGAAAGTACTTCAGAAGTCAGTCATTTATTTCACTTATGTTAAATCACTCAAAACATTTGGTTTCACTCCTCATGTACAGGGCAGATATATATGGGTTGCAAAAATGTGTTATTGGAGTTACAGTGACTCTAAAAAGTTTACATATCCCTTGTCTCATTTTGTAACAATAAATGAGGCCAAGAAATATTTTAACTTTTTCCACCTTTATTGTAACAGTAACATACACATTTAAGTTGAAATACAACCCAAATATTTTAGGGGGAATTGGTAAAAAAAATATTTTGAAATTAGCAAAAACCTGGTTGCATAAATATGCACACCCCTAGACTAATATTTTATTGAAGCACCTTTGATTCCATCACAGCAATCAGTCTTTTTTTGTACAAGTCTACCAGAGAAACCTGTCCAGACCTTATAAAATTTGCCCACTCTTCCTTGCAGAAGCTCTCAAAATCTGTCTGATTACGAGGGCACTTTCTGTGCACAGCCCCCCTCGGGTCACCCCACAGATTTTCTGCAGGATGTTCATCTTCTTCTGGTGAAGCTGTTCTTTTGTTGATTTAACATCACAAAGTGGGACACACAACAGGAGTGTATAGACTTTTAGAGCCCCCTCAGTTAAGAGTCAACGTGCTCATAAATGGGATTTTGATTGGATATAAGTTTTTATTTCTTTTTTCAAAGGATGCTCCGGTGCTTTAGTTGAACATGGGTATTGTCTGCTGTCAGCCCTGTTGACAAACATCAACCATGTGGCTTTAACAAATGTCAGTAGTCAGTGTTTATCTGTTCTGTCATGTCAATGTTGGCATCTTGTTCAACTGCTAATTCAAATAAGAAATCACAGGTTTGACAAACTTTTTATTTTTTATGGTCAGACACAAGAGAAAATGCTGGCATACTGGGAGTCTTACACCAAAGGTAGTAAACAAAAGAAAGTATTGGTACCAGCACAGCTTAATTTATTTTTAACATCATAAGGCCCTGATTTCACAATCAGTGCATCTCTACTTTTTCCAAAATCAATAATTAAGGTCTTATTTATGACTTTTCATACCTAGGATTTGTTCATGTGGTGACCCACATTGATTTTGCATGGCAGGACAGTCACTTCTGTCTTGGCTATTTTTTCATTCCTCTGAAATATCTACATTCAAAATTAAAGGCAGTTTGGAAAAAAATCCAGGCACACTGGATTGTTGCAAATCCTGATCACATTCATGAGGCTGTAGTCTCACCTCCCGCTAAATCAGCAACCTTGGTTAAATGTTTTCTAAGATGGTAACTGAATATTGTTCATTTTGTTTCATTTCACTTAATAGATATAAATATAGAATTTAAAGACAAAACAGTTGCAATTTGACTGCAAAGTTTTGTAAGGACTTGATTGGAGCCATGTGCATTTTTATCTGCAGGTTCCTTGTTAAAATTGCGATTTTCAGCCAAGTGTTTGGGGCTAAAAGCAGCCTGCACGCCTCTTTAAAAGAAACACTACAGGTTTGCAGACAACCGTTTATTTCAAGAAAGAGATTGGTTATCTTTTCAGCCTTTGTTCCAACTTAGTGAAAATGTCTGACTCCATTAAAAAGCCAAACCAAAATGTAAAATTTCGAATATAGGAGCACTCTTTTTAAAACATAAAAACCAGAGGAATAAGTTGTGAGCCAGTTGCATTGGCAGTTGATTCTCAGTAAGATACATTTGAGGGCCTTCAAGACAAACTAATATTTAAGATCCTTAACAGTAAAATCCCTGAGAGTACAGGAGAGTTTCTGTTTTAAAGATGATCATTTTCATGCTTTTCCTCTGACATGAAAAAGTCCCTTGCAGTCTTCTGCCTCTCACTTACCACAGTACCAGTAGTATGACTAGGAGCCAAATACCAGTGGCTCTCAGTCTTGTTAGATGTCTACTCTTTGTGATCCAGGTCCTGAGCAGAACTTGCACATAGAGTTGCTAGCCAGACCACTCTGGGAAGAAATAGAGTTTGGGCAATTTATCAAGATTACTGCCCTTGTTCTAGTTATACATGCACTGCAGGAAAATTAATTTATTGATTGGAGCATGTCTAATTGTTGCGATAGGTGGATGTATGCCCCCCCTTCAGCTAGTTAGTACAGACCTCCTAGTTTACCTTACTGACAACACTGCAGCAGCTAACTAGTTGTAGGTCTAACAGTAAAAACATTGACAAACCTTATAGCTCTATACGTTTCATACAACTTAATGCCCAGTTTTCATACAAACAAAATGAAACCTACCTCTAATTTTGGTGATAACTTAAGCCAGAGAGCATATGGCTCATGTAAAGCTTAGCATTTATGCCATTAATATTCAGCCTGAAGCAGTGGGGATGTTTGTGAACAAGCCAGCTGTGCATGCCTGCTCTTTAATGTGAACAATGGAAGTTGACTCCTGTTTGAGAGTTGAGTGAAATTTATACACACATGTGAGTCATAGGTCACAATATAGTTGCTATTTTAATGAAGCCATCAGTTTACAAATGAACAGCCAAAGAGCAGACGCTGAGCTGATCCAAATTATCTGACTAAATTAAAAGAGCCACTTCCACGACTACATTATGGAGACTGTGAGCATGTGCAGAGTGCCTAGTTGAGTCTGCTCTACTTGAGACGTATGCAAGTGTTCTGTTTTACATACAATTTATGCAGTCACCAGGTATCTCTGCTAGGTTATAGTCAAAGTCTAGCCCACATTGACCCCACACTCAATGCAAAGTAGCGTCTGTGCTACACAACAATGGCTGAATTTGGCGACAGTTATAACCTGTTGGGTTTGATTTTTTTGTCTTAACTTGGTTGCTATATTTACATATTGAAAGTAGCCTTCTGACTGGCTGTCAACCTGAAATATATCATTGCCAGTGTTTTTTAAGTCTATAGATTGAACAGTGAAGCAAAACTTTGAACTTGTATAAGATGAAATTGTTATGAGTAACATTTTCTCTCTCTGTAATCCTCCATGTTTGTATGAGTGTTGCTCACAGCGTGTGGGCCCTTTGGGAAACTAATTTTTCTTGAGTGTTTGTATGCTGTGCTTTAAACCGCTAGTTATTTTTCTATAGATTTTTGTCTGTGTAATCAATTTGTTGAAATTAAATATATTGTATTCATTCTTTTTAGGATTATCTTGGTTGATTAAGGTTGACATTTTATTGACCTTAAGAGAAGACTAAGTCTGTTTTGGCTTTAAGTATATTCATGGACTGTGACAGGGATAAAAATGTGTATTCCTGTAATTTTCTACTGAGTTTAAAATCTTCCCTTGGTAAAAGCAGGATGTCAAATATAATTTTTTTTTATTTTTTTGAAGGGGCAATGGGGTTAAAGGATCAGTGTTTCATTACTAAAACCTTCAAATTCAGTTTATCAATACTTTACAAATTTTCAAAGGGACTAAATAGGTATTTTATTTGTTCCTCTCAGCTCTCATTGCATATTGGTATGAATCATCCTTGTTTTTTGGTCACCTTTTACTATAAGGATTGTAAAAGACCTGTATATGAAAAATGAAATGTTCTGCAACAATGTAGATGTGACTAATAGTTTAGTCGAGAACTTTATAATAGCCAAGATTTAACCACTGAATTTGAGGGGGGCGGGGATGTTTTCATGTGTTTTACTGTTGCATTTATTTCTTTTTTTACACACAATAAATGTTTTACATATACATTTGATTTGGTTGTGTGTTAATTTGGAATGCGTACAAAAACATTGTCATTTTACACACGCTAGCAGCTTTTCCTCAATGTTTGTGGATATAATACTTTTGCAGACAATATAATGCCTTAGAGGAAGAATCACATCTGTTAAGGAGAACTAGATTTCATGTCATTGGACTGATAGTCAGTGTACAGATTAAGAGGTGTGTTAAAGGGCTGCACTATGTTTAAATATACCTGATTTAAATGAAGCTCCTTTGTGAGGAAAAAAGAGTATGGTTTGATATGTTATCAAAAATAGCATCTGTGAGGCCTCTCTTTTATTTCCTTTCTTCTTTTCTTTCCTCTTTTAGCTTTTGTTTTCATAGCTTCCTTTAATGGCAATGTAAAGTGCATCCATAAAGTATTCAGACTCCCTTCACTTATTCCAATTTTGTTATGTTGCTGCCTGATGCTAGACTCATTTTTCTCATTAATTTACACCCAGTACCCTATAATGGCAAGTGAAAACAATTTTATTTATTCATTTATACTTATTTATATTTATGAAAGATGAAAAAGTGAAATATCACACTGACATAAGTATTCAGATCTCGCACTTTCAGGCCTCACAGCTGACAATGCATACTACAGCAAAAACCAATCCATGAGGTCAAAGGAACTGCCTGCAGAGCTCAGAGACAGGATTGTTGTCAGGCACAGATGTGGAGAAGGCTAAAAAAACATTTCTGCTGCACCAAGCATTCTTAAGAGCACAGTGGCCTCCATAATTCGCAATTGAAAGAACAACCAGGACTCTTTCAAGAGCTGATTGCCCGGCCAAACGGAGCAATCTGGGTAGAAAGGTCTTAGTAAGAGAGGTGACCAAGAACCTGGTGTTCACTGACTGAACTCCAAAAGGTCCAGTGTGGCGGTAGGACAAAGCTCCAGAAGGGCAACCATCACTGCAACCCTCCACCATTCTGGGCTTTATTGCAGAGTGGATAGATAGAAGCTCCTCCTCAGTGCAAAACACATGAAAGCCTGCTTGGAGTTTGCAAAAAAAACAAAACAAAACAAAACCTCCACATTTAAGCCAAGCAGAGTCTGCATGTATCATCTGTTGCCCAGGTTCTTCACCAAAGATTTATGGGAGAGTGGCGAAGAAAAAGCCACTGGTGAAGAAAACTATTAAATCTTCAGGTGAATTCACCAGAAGGTATGTGGGAGACTCCATGGTCAAGTGGGAAAAAATTCACCACAAAGGCAATGTCCCCACTGTGAAGCACGGTGGTGGCAGCATCATGCTTTAAGGATGCTTCTCAGCAGCCGTCCCTGGAAGGTTTGTAAAGGTAGAGGATAAAATGATTGCGGAAAATCCTGGAGATCAGTCTTATTCAAGATCCAATCTATGCCAGCGGCTTGGGAGATTTATTTTCCAGCAAGACAATGACAATGAAGCATTCAGCGAAAGCTATAAAGAAAGGGTTTGAAGACTGTTAACAAAATGAATGTTCTGGAGTTGCTGAGTCAAAGCCCAGACCTCAATCCAATAGAGAATTTGTGGCCGGACTTGAAAGAGGCTGTTCATGCAGATCTGCGGGCAGCCTGAAAGAACTTGAGCAGTTTTGCAAAGAAGAATTGAGTAAAA
The DNA here is from genome assembly GCF_018320785.1 of Cheilinus undulatus. NCBI lineage: Eukaryota > Metazoa > Chordata > Actinopteri > Labriformes > Labridae > Cheilinus > Cheilinus undulatus. The sequence goes on from NC_054871.1 coordinate 36,880,906, forward strand.
TTGTAGTGTCCACATTTGCAAGCCTGATTGAGACCAGTCCACACAGACTCAGTGCTTTTAAAAATACATCTGCTAAATACTGACTTGAAGGGGGTGAATATTAAAGCTGTTACTTATTTTACATTACATATATTTGTTTAATTGACATTACTTTGTAGCGATCTTTTTCCACTTTGACATGAAAGAGTTTTTTATGTAAAAACGCCTAATTATATTGACCATGATTGATTTATAAAATCAATAACAACGGTTAAAGTTCAAGGCTCTGAATGCTGCACTGTAACGAGAACACTGTAAGTTATCTTTATATCCAGTAGTCGGCGGTAATGCAACTCCTCGGACACCAGCTGCCTGTAAAACCAACAAAGAAGAAGAACGTGTCGGCAGCACAGACTGTAGTAGGCGGTAGTGAAACATTTGCTATGTTGACTGGCGTTAAAGATCAGCGAAAAAGAGTGGCTAATGTCCAGTCTTCCGCTTTTATGGATATGATTTATCTTGACTTTTAAACTGTTTCCAGTGTACCTTTGTCCACAATGCTGCTTGTTTTGTCTGAAGATCATAAAGAACACCTCTCCTTCCTACCAAAGGTTGACGCATCAGGTAACTAAACACTATTCTGTCACAGGTTTAGTAGGGCTTAACATTCAGGATGCTGACAGTGATGAGAATCCTAACATTTACCCGCTGACTGTCAGCTGAGTGCACTGATCGTAATCGTGGGATGGAAAGCTTGTAATGACGGCACTTTACAAAATAAGTAGTTTGTGTGAAACATCGCTAGTCTAACGTTAATGCACATAAACAACAATAGACCAGTATCAACCTTACAGCGTGTCGAGTTTTATGTCACATCAGCAATAAAAGCTCATTTATATCTGAGAAAGGGGGTCGGACGAAGTGAATGAACTACATTATTGGAGAACCAGAGACGCTTTTATATACGAAAACCTCTCTGTTGGCGTCCTCATTTTCTTGTAAATAGTTCTCATAGTATTAAAGGAAAGCTGATTTGAGTACCCCCTGTGTGAGTGTTTAATAACATGAAGCTTGTTTTGGCTACGAGTAGCTAAAATCAACTAGAATTGTACTTGTACAATTAGGCTATACATAGTACAATGTGATGTGTTACATGGCTGTGAGACTGCTTTGAGATACAGTGCCAGTAAAAAGTATTCACCCACATGCATTTACCCTTTTATTGATTGGATAAGTCAGTGATGGCCAGTATAATTTGGCTTTTAGACAAAAAAATACAAAAAAACCCCCAAACAAACAAACAAACAAACCAAAAAACCAAACAGATTCCTACAAAGTAATGTGACTGAAGTGAGAATATGTCAGTTAAAATAAGTGACTGCATAAATATTCACCCCCTTCAGGTCACTATAGCAGATGCACCTTTTGCTGCAATCACAGCACTGAGTCTGTGTGGATAGATCTCAATCAGGCCTGCACCTTTGGGCACAACAATTTTACTTCTCTCCTCTTTGAAAAACAGCCCTTTTCAAGTCCAGCCACAAATTCTCTATTGGATTGAGGTCTGGGATTGACTTGGCTACTCCAGATTTCCCTTTGTTGTCTTTAAACAATTTCTGTGTAGCTTTTGCTGTATGCTTTGGGTTTTTGTCTTGCTGGGAAAGAAAAACCTTTTTCTCCCAGTCTTCTCCAGGATTTTCCTATATTTTGCCACGTTATTTTAACCCTTTACCTTCACAAGCATTCATGGGCTGGCTGCTAAGAAGCATCCCCACCAAAAACCCACCTCCATGCTTCACAGTGGTGGGTTTTTGGTGATGTGCAGTGTGTTTGGTGTCAAACATAGCATTTGGTCCGATGGCCAAAAAGCATGATTTTGGTCTCATCACACCTAAGAACTTTATCCCACTTGACTATGGTGTCTCCCACATGCCCTCTGATAAACTCCAGTCAAGATTTAATATGAGTTGTCTTCAACAGTGGCTTTCTCTTTTTGTGAAAGTGGCAAAAAGGCGTGAAAGTGGAAGAAAATAGGTTTATATTGGGGGGGCAAAGGGTTAAAGTGGTAGAAAGGGGCACAATGGGCAAAAGATGGCAACAAATTGGTTAAAAAGAAAAAGGAAAAGAAGTGGCAAAAAAGGGTTAGAACTGGAAAAGATGAGTCAAAAATGGGGGGGAGTAAATGTGAGAGAAAAAAGTTTTAAACAATGGCAAAAAGCTTCAAAATGGGTTAAGGGTGACAAAAAGAAGTGGTCAAATGGTTAAAAAAGTTTTTTTTTTTTTTTTTAAAAGGCGAAGAATTGGTCAAATGGCAAAATAAAAGGTTTTAAAAAAGTGTCATAAAAGTAGAAAAAAACTGCTTGTCACTGCCATTTTCATGCAATATTAACTGCATTTTCATTTATTTTAGGTTTTTTCAAGCTTGAGTCTGTAAACTACTGTCTGTGAGAACTCAGATAGCACCTAAAGAAAAGCTTAGCTTGATAGAAGATCCTCTCATCTGCAACTAAGAATCTGTACACAGTTATGAGGGTTAATGAATAAGATTTGAAACCAAGGTTCTGACACCACAGCCTTGATTTGTAAAAGAGATGTTTATGAAAATGAAATGGAAGATAGAAAACATACATGCCTCATAGGGTCATCAGTTTTCCAAGTACTGTCTCTGATAAATATGTCCTTAGTGTATAGTAGTTGCATTATTGGTCATTACACATAAAGTCAAATTCTTTATCTATATTTTTAAATCTCAAAAATGAATTTAACAGAGATGTTTTTTGTGTTTAGTAAACTAAGGATATGTGTCTCATGTTTTTTCCTAGTGGTTGGAGAGTTTGGTCGCATAGCGCTAGAGTTTCTTCGGAGAGGAACCAGCACCAGGATTTATGAGGGAGCAGCCAGTAAGACTTCTCTTATTTGCTACTCAAGCATCGACTTTTATAATTGAACTACTGCTGAAAACACGTCTACAAAATGGGCTAGAGTTGAATTCATCGTGGACAGCATGTCTTAATACAACCTCACATTTATACTTCTTTTTATTAATGCATAATGTAAATACACTATTTATTAAAGTTTCTAGAACTAAAGTATTATTGAGTGACAGGGGCACACAACGTATGTACATTGTGTTAGATTTGCATGTTATGGTGTGACTTGGACAGCATGGGTAGGTGGTTCATCCCACAATTGTCTTTTCTTTAATTATCTTTCAAATTTCTCTCACTATCATCTTCCTGTAGTAACTGTCATCTTTGAGATTAAAAATTTCTTGGCTGAGGAGGCCTGGAAAAACATAGTTTCTTTTTTACTAGCAGAATTTCAAAGCCAAATAAAAATCCTAATTATGGACTGCTTGCAGGAAAGCTGAGTGTTCCTGTTGAAATGGTACAGCATGGAGTTGAAGGCCTGATGTTTCTGATGACAGAGAGCTCCAAACACATGGTGACTTGCACACTCTCACACTTCTTTCTGCACATGTAGTGGTTCATCAATTCTGTTTGTTATTGTCTAGATTACCGTGAATTTTTATTCCTCTGAATTTAAGATTCTAAGACTCTATACATTTTTTCATTGTGATACATAGAAAGTTTCTTAAAATTTTGGATAGAAAGTTTAGTTAAAAAAAAATCAGAAATGAACAGGGGCATTGCCATAACCTTGACATGAGTCTAGTTTTACAGGTGTGCCTACAGGTAAGGCTCCTTGCATAACTGATGGATTGGCCAGGATCCTTGTCTGTCACCCAATGGATCCATTTTTCAAAGCTTCATGCTTACGGGGCCTATATAAGGTTTTCTCCCCCTTGTATATTTTAGCTTTTTACTGATTTATAAATCAATCATGGTCAACATAATTTTGCTGTTTGACAAAAAATACAATCTCTTGTACCTTTTTACAAAGTAATGTCAATAAAATAAGATTTTGCAAGGTACAATAAGTGATCACATAAATATTCAACCCCTTCAAGTCAGTGGCTGCAATCACAGCACTGAGTCTGTGTGGATAGGTCTCAGTCAGGCTTACACGTCTGGACACTGCAATTTTACTCCGTTCTTCTTTGTAAAACTGCTCAGGTTAGACAGGGATGGGGCATGAAAAGCCCCGGATAAGTCCAGCCACAAATTCTCTGCTGGATTGAAGTCTAAGTGTAGTGTTTGGTCTGATGGCCAAAAAAATGTCCAGTTTCACTAATTGTGAGACTACCAGCTCCGATTGACTGGACCTTTGTTGAACATTAAAGAGGGTTATATTGACCGTGATTGATCTATAAAATCAATAAGGGTAAAACATCCAAGGGGGTGAATGCTTTTTATATGCCCTGTAAAATGCCCTGAAATAACTTAACTCACAATTTTTATATATAACACCAAATATTAATTCATGTTTGTCCCATTCAAATAAATGCTACATCTCAGTCTGACTGCTTAAATTGTGTCCATTAACCTTGCCTTTGTTATGTTCTTTAATATCTTTGCACATGCATTGTATGGTCAGATAAAGATGTGTGCACCTTGACTGACTGGCTGAGGCAAACAACTACAAGGAGTTTTTCTGTGTTCTTCATGTCATGCTAAAAGTTAAAATGCCAAAAATCTAAATTTCAAAGGGCTTTTAGAGTCATTAAACAATCTAAGGGCGCAAGTGTTTCAAAAGTAATTGTTGCATGTCTGTGTGTGCTTGTGTGTTTTAGATCTCTGAAGTGGATTTCTTGGACTCTGTGTTGGTTTTGGGGTTTGGTGAAGAGCTTAACCAGTTACTCCTAAAGGTAACATCTAATTATTTAATTAATCTCAGATATTGGATCATTGCTGCACACTTGTTAATCATGGAGTTTTTGTTGCAGCTCTACCTGCAGCACCACAGTCAGATTCGCAGCGTCCTGAGTCAGCTTCCTACCAGTGTGCCTGCATATCACAACTTGGAATGGAGACTGGATGTACAGGTAGGAATTTTGTGTGTGCATGTATTTTGAAACATGATTTTAAGCAGCTGGAAGCTGCTAATGAGAATTTTTATGTTATACTCTACTGTGTGCTGTCTAGATATGTAATTGTTTACCCACATTTCTCGAAATGAAAACCCCCCCACAATGTACACTATTTCATGAGACGGGTGCATAAGAGGGCAGGAAAACTCCAAGTAAACTTCCACTTACTGTCTTAGAAAATAATCAGTAATCTGCCACATTTTGGTGCTGGACCTTTATGCCTGGTGAAGGTTTATATTTAGAACAAGAACACATGCACTGCATTCCTGAGAATGTCCCAGTGCTGTAAGGGAAAGATGCATGTGCAAAGTGCAGACTACCAGCAGATGTTTTCCTGCCAGCTCTCCACCAAAAAGTCTGCATGCAATCAGGATGAGTTGATGCAAGAAGTGATATAGCAATGTTGTTTATAATAAGCCTATATTTGTTTATTTTTGCTTACCTTCACTAATTTTTGCTCACTTTAAATACTCTTTACTACTTACCTCAGTTTTTTGCACTGCACAGGACTTAAATGTCATGTATTGTTTAATCATTATTTTTTTTCTTTGTTTTTATTCCACTTCTCTTCTTCTGCTTTTATCTCCTTCCTGCCAGTTGGCGAGTCGTTCAATCCGTCATCAGGTTGTTCCTAAATTGACAATGCGTCTGCTCCTAACAAGAGGCAGCGACAGCAGAAGTGATCACAGCAGCAGAGTTCTCCAGACGGACCCAAGTACCCTCCTTCACCTCATCACCACACTGGAGATTGCTCTGGCTGCCATGAAAACCAGCCATGCTCGGCGCATATTACGGAACATCAAATAACTCTGTGCCATTCTACAAGTAAGAAGAGTGCCCCTTGCCAACAGAAAATCATCACATTGATGCCTCTAATCTGGAATATAGCAATGTCTCTTTATATAGTACTTCAGTGTTTTTTTATGTTAAAATAGGCTTTTGCCTATTTGATCTGTCATAACTTTTATTATCCTTGAGTTTGAATCCTTTCAGCATTGTATTGATTGTTGACAGTTGTGCTCTACAGTGCTCCTGATGTTCTATTAAAGTGTTTGGCAGAAACGAGTATCCTGTAATATTTATCAAACTCAAGTAAGAAGTTACTGGCAGATTTGATCTATAGAGAGCTCATTCTTAGGGACCTACATGCAGACAGCAATCAGTGGTTAAGATTTTTGTCGCTAGGGCAAGTTTCAATGTGTATCAGTAGCTCATCCCTGCTTTGGAGAGGTCAAGAAGGCACACAGATGTTATCAAGTCTGGGTTTTAATAACCTCCTGAGAGCGTAGCTTTTTGTTTAGTTTGCATTTTTAGTTTCTCCCACTTATGTGGGATAATTGGGACCTGATGAGTTCAAACGCTCCACCTTGTCTTTGAACAGGAAGGTTTCTGCAGAAAATACAACACTAGATAGATTTCAGATATTTTGAGTGTTGGCCAGTTTTGGGGGGTCTTCAGTCAGTCAGTCAGGAATGGTGTCAGTCATTGGGAGGGGGGGGTCATTTTGGTGATTGACCACGAACAAAATTTACTCAGAAATTTTAAAATCATCAGAAATTTTCCTTTCCAAAATCTAGAGAATGTCCCTAAACTTTCTGTGAATTCTTAAACCTCCTTTATAAGTATCATGTAAATTCCTGCAAAACTTCAAGAAAATTGCCCCCAAGAATTCTTCTTCAAAATTCCATAAAAGGGTACATTCTCTAAAATTCCATAAATTACTCGATAAAATGATAAAATGGCTCTACTTAACTTAGAAACGGTTTTTACCAGATATCAAACCAGGGAAGATTCTCATTACCCCATTGTATAGGGAACTTTGACAATGGATTAGCCAACTCAAAATCAAGTTTAAAGTAGGCACATTGCTTTGAAAAACGGAAGTTGTCGCAGTGGTTGTTTGCGCTGAATTCATCGGTCTGCGACGCTATTTGATTAGTTATTTCAGTATATGTTGGTCCCATTGCAAACAAACATTTCAGAGCCAGTTTTAAGGCTAAGATTTTTCACACTTTTGCTTAGAAGGAGACCAAATTTTACAATTAACACACTCTGCCTGCAACTCTTGTTCAATCTAGGCTTCCGTGCTTTTACCATAAAGTCCCAAATACACGCGCACTCAAAAACGAGGTGGTTTTTGTGACCACCTAAATGTGGGGGGAACGCTGGGGTGAAGTTTCCTGTGGGATTAATCTGATTGTGGGCTAACACCCGCTTAAGTAAACTTATCCTACAAGTAAGGCAGTTAACTAGATATCCTGCACACATGCTTTGTCTTTTTATTTATTTTTCTGTCTTCTCGGCCAATGCGTATGGTCACATAACGCAGGACGTAGACGACGGGATCTGAGTGCGTCAGGCATCACCTGATCGTCTCAATTCTACACAGGAAGTGGATTTCCAATTTCAACATGGCTGCGGTCTGAAAATAAAGGAGGAGTTGTTTTAAGCAATGAAATAATCTGGGTCTTTTAAACTACAGGACAGTAAACTTAGTACAGTGTGTTAGGTAGTTCTGACGCTGGTCCAAGATGGCTCAATGTGTGCAGTCAGTGCAGGAGTTTGTTCAAGACTCGTTCGTTCCGATGGTTGCCGTCTTGTGCAGTGAAGAAGCGGAGAGAGTGACTCGCAAGAACAACCTGAATTTCGCTGAGCTTCTAAGGCCTTTCTGCAGACTGACGTCCGAAGGTAAGAACGGCGTTTTTGAACTCATGACGGTCCTACATGACAGACACAGTCATAACTGTCATTAACCGTTCTGAGTTAGGCGTTTATAGCCCTAACGGGCTGAAGTTGATATTAGCATTGCGCTACTAGCTGCCAAGCTGACTGTATTGTAACAAAGCAGCTGTGAGGTGACAGGAGGACAGATGTTTGTTCAGACTTTGACATTTGAGAAGACCGAGTGACACCCGAACATTCAGCTTTTGAGAACTTCTTTCAGCCATTACCTTTAAATTGCCGTTTATGTCAGCAGATGCTGAAGAACCCTGAACAAGTTAATAGGCTAACGTTAATAGGTTTAGTTTCAGTGACACATGGAGGCAATTTTCTACCTGTGTCTCCATCTCCTGTCAGTGACTGAAATAGCTCTAGTCAACACGGAGAAATTGCTTTGTCAGCATGCTTTGATGTACAAAACGTTTGGAAAAAAGTTAATGGATCAAACTACTCACCCTCAGGGCCGGAGTTGAACTCCTTTTTACCCCAGGATTTCCATGGTTTGGACCAGCCCACTTTAGCTGACAGCCTTGCACTGATAACTGTGGGTTTATTTTAATCATCATAAAGGCGTTTAACTATTAATACACATTTCAATGGCTTAAAATGCAATTATTCATGATACTTGAACTAATTTTATCTTGTGCGATTGTTCACACACTGTAGGATAACAGCTAGCCTCAACCCTGTGTGTAACTGACAGCAACAATCTCAACCAGCTTAATGTTGGGCCTGGCACTGCTGCTGAAATAAAATAAATATTTAGAAAATTCTAAGAATTATTTTCTCAAGACAATGAAAGGCCGTTTAATACAAAAAATCATTTCACAGTTTTGACTAAATCATCATTATGACTTATCAAGGCATTCTTGTTTTAGAGGACAGTTTTTTGTGGGGCAGTTCAGGTCTGTAAGGCTCGACCGATATGGATGTTTGGGGGTCAATGTCGATATCAATATTAGGGAATAAAACATTGCAATAACAGATATGTCAGCTGATTAAAATACATAACATTTTTTAAAACTAGTGAATAAATAAAATATGTCGCTTCTTCTGATTCCTTTAAATACAGGTTTCAAAGATATAAGTTGAAGGCAGAACATTTTACTATTTTCAGTCACTTTTATAATCAAAAGAAAACTATCATGATCAAAATACTTTGCAGAAATGCTTTAACGTCTGGGAAATAGAGATGTTATTGGTATGCATTACACTGCACACGTGTCTAATGAAGTGATCAGTGAGTGTATTTACAAATGATGAATTTATTATTAATTAAAGGTAATGGGGGGCTGCAGGGAGTTAGTAAGTTCTCCCTGTGCATGCGTGGGTTCTCTCCAGGTACTCCAACTTCCTCCAACCACCAACGACATGCTTGTTAGGTTAATATGTGACTCTAAACTGGCTGTAGGTATGAGCGTGCCTGCTTGCCTACATTCACACTGCAAGCCTTAATGCTCAATTCTGATCTTTTCTCAGATCTGATTTTTTTTGTTTGCCTGTTCACACTGCTGTCAACTTTCAAAAGATCAGATCCGTATCTGATTCAGAACCACATAAGAAAGTGGCCTGAATCTGATTAGAAAAGGTCAGATTTAATGTGACTTGTGCTGTTCACACTGTCAGGAAAAAAATCAGGTACAGGTCACTTTTAACTGCAGTGTGAACACAGCCATTGTTAGCCCTGTGACTGACTGTACCCTGCCTCTCCCTGACCAGATACGCCACCGCACCCACCCTGTAACTTGTTTTATTCTAATTCCCTCTGGTCTTGTCTGGCCCCATGTGGCTGCCTGAGTCTGCATTGTATTGCTGTGAGGTACTGCACTATTACATTCATGGTGTGTCATTGGGAAAGTTTATAGCTAGCTAATATTAAGCTAGTTATCATAGCTTGCTAAAATAAATAGATAAGCGTGACTGACACAACAAGGCATGACATGAGTCATGGACAGTAGGGTTAAATTGAAACAGGAGACTTATGGAGTTATTGTTTATTTCACAAACTAGATATAAACTTACCATTGAGGGAAACCATTTCATTCAACAAATTCGATACTCAGCAAAGTTTCTCTGGGCTCAAGTCCACTCTGCTGAAGAGGCAAATATGGCGCATTTGACATAAAAGGAGTCAGAGCACCCCCTACTGGATAAATAATAATAAAGAACACAGAACTCGTCCAGCAGATTAATCAGTTGGGCCCTTTACTTTTACTTTTTAAACATTTACATTAGGGGGGATGGTCCCTGCCCACTCTCATGGCTTGTGCTTGTAAGTGGGGGTGGCACTTCCTCACTCACTCAGTCAGCAGCAAACTGTTTGAGGGGCAGCAGCTGCTGCTTTACACTAAGTTCTTGTAAAAAATCCAATACTTGCACAGAGTTTAGCTATTTGTATTGTATACTTATAAGTTAAGTTGTTATAGAGGTAAAACCATATAATTCGATTCACAAGGTTTGGCAGTGGTTAACATGCTTTCTGTTTGGTTTTGTGTGCATATCTGACTCTGCTACCTTACCTGTGTCATCTCCACATGATGCATTTACACTGAGCTTCAATCTTTTAATAAAAAAGGTTCTGCACAAAAAGCTGTGTCAAGTTTGAAAGATTGCCATTTCTTAATCTAGCCATTTTGCCAACTTTGCTCTAGTTATTATCCATATTTCTTTCTTGATTATCACCTTGACTGCCTTGGGTCAACGCTTAACTGTAGTCAAGGTGCACACAGAAACATGTTATGGTAATGCTTCCAGTCGGATAGACATGGACGAACCTTCCCGGCTTGTGCGTGTGTGTGTAGCCGTCACTGCAGGTCCATCCAAGTTAGACTCTCCCGAGCTGTTTGTCAGCTTTATGTATGCATTTAATGACATGAAACAGCGTGTGTACATGCATATGGGATTGGCAAATAAATTGGTACAAGCTGGTTGCTGGTCATGGCCAAGGAGGCCCAAAATCTGCCTGTTCACTCCTCAGCTAATGTATTTGTGCAACTTTAAATCTGTAATGTGGAAAAGTTTGGGAAGGTTTATTGGTATTAAAAATTGCATACTGCCAAATCTTACTAAGTAACTAACGTCACAGATTAGTTATGTGAGGTAGCTTTTGAAATATGTAATCCTCCCCAGAGCTAGGAAAGTCATGCATAGATGGTACGCTTTGGGTTTGTAGATAAACTATAATGAGGCTGTTCCACACTGTAATGACATACAAACAGCTTGCAGCATAGATGTATCTATACTTTTGGATGTGGTTCCTTGACCCCATGTGCTTTGTCCATGTAATAGGTCAGCTCTGGTGACTACAGTTGTCTCACATTCACTAACAGTGCAGCTTTAATTTAACACATTTTCTGTTGTTGCCCTCTGGTGCAGTTTGGTTTCCTTTTTTTGCTTGAAGGCAGGGATGTAATCCAGAGCTCATTAAACCTTGATGCTTTGGTCCTTTATTACTGTCATATGTACACTGTTAGAAAAACACTTGTTCATCGACAATGCTGGAGATCAATAGTGTTTGTAGTTAATAGCTAAAACTTGATGACAGATAGCTTAGACAACATGGGTGAAGCCTTAAACTCTATAACTTTTCCTGTTCTTTAAATTTTCTTCCATTTAAGTTCCCTGTTAGCAGAGGAACTGCCATTTTTATTGCCTCTTACTGTTTCTGTTCTTTTTCTGTGTTATGTATTTTGCACCCAAGCACCAAGTCAGATTCCTATGTGAAAATATACTTCGCAGTAAAACTAGATTCTGACTCTAATTCTAAACCAGCTGCTGTCAAAGCACAAAATATAAGTGATATCAGTACCAGTGATTGGCAGATCTCACTTGTAGGCAGGGCTTGACATTTACACCCACAAACTGGCCAAATGCAAGTGGATTTCAGCCATGGTGGGAACAGCAGTGACTCCAACTACCCACTTTCCGGGTGGAAATGATCATTGTCACGACCTGTGTTTGACTCTAACCATGCATGTCTATCAATGAAAGTGTTTATGATTTAGCAGTTTGTTGTAATGAGGCTGATCTGTGCATACAAGGGTCAGATGTCCTCCAAAAACCTGCAGAGTGGCTCAGTCTATGCATATTTATGCAGCAGCAACAGCTTTCATGCCATATAAACAGTGACATACACAAACGCAACACACACACACCACTCCCACACTGACAAACTCATGCTAACGTGTCAGCCGTGTAGCCTGACGGCTTATGTTGAGGGCAAAAGTTTAAGAATAATAGATCTGAACTTTCTCCCCTCTGCTTTAAAGCTCCTCTCTGTCCATGGAGGATCAGCGTATCAGCGCTGCTTGTGTGTATGTGCGCTCCAGCTGTGAATGTCTCTGTCACTCATATGAACCAGGGTGTGCACTATGATTAATATTCCTTTGATATCATATGTTTATGGAGGGACACATAAGTGTTAACTCATGCATATACTTGCATTAATAAACGTTAGTGAAAGGTTTGACAATCATGTATTTGCAGGGACTGTTTTAGATTTTTGATTTATTGATAAATAACAGATATAAAAGAAACTCTAAAACTTAAAATACTGCTCCCCAAGGCATTGAGAACTGTGGAGGCCTGGAAGGGACATGGAGGAAAAACTAAAACTGATAATGGAAAATAAATTTTGGATACATTTTGCAATTCATCAAAAGCTAATCACTGGCTTCACTGGAGTTGCTGAGAAATTTGCATCCATCAGACAATCGTATATGATTAAGTTGAGCTCACAAGGAGGCTTACACTAAGACAGTCCTTTTGATAAAGGTTTAGTTCAACAGCTGTGTAGTTACTTCAGTGATGGTTATAATGTTATTCTGCATTTTTTCCTGTCTTGGATGACCAAAAAAATTGTTTTCTGTCTTCTTCTCTAGGTCATATTCGTGACCCCAACAACCAGATGCAAGTTGTGAAAAACCTGCGCATCTGTGTGAACAATGTGTCAACAAGTCTAAGCACAGCATCGGCTGCCCTCACCCCTGCCCAGCGCCAGATGCTCAATGAAGTGGTGTTATCCTGCCAGCCACAAGAGGGAGCTTTGACCAATGTGATAACTGCAGGAGATTATAACCTCAATTTCAGTGGTAAGGTCAAGAGCCTGAGCAGTGCAAGATTTATGAAGTCGGTTTGCCTTGTGTTAACAACATTTTCAGTTGACTTGTAGCCTAACTGATAAATGAAATAAATGTTTGACCAATTGCATATAAAGGGAATCCTCTCACATAGAACCAGCCTTGCACAATTTAGAGTCTACTTGAAAGGTCATACTAGCGTAGTGACAACAGCAGCGTCAGGCAGTAGCCTGATGTAAGGAGGAGACACAAAAGACTTTTGGCTTAAATCAAAAGCACAGAAGCAGCAGCATGGCGTTAACCAGGCTACCTGACTGTTGCATGTCTTTGCGATGTGTCTACTGTGCATGTGCACATCGCATTCACCATAGAAATACAATATATTGTTCAGCCCTATGTCCAACAGACTGACATGATCCCATGACAAACATGACAAACAAGGTCTGCTTGAAATAATTCACAGGTGTTTCACTTAAGTACGAGTTTGCGACTGTGTAAAATAAATACCCAAGCTCCCCAACATTCAAGCCGGGCTTCCATTTCTGTTTTCAGTTCACTGATGCGGGGTTAAAGTGACTGGGTTAGCACTAGAGTTGTCACAATATCAAAATTTTGATTTCTGATACAATACTAGCGCAAATCAAACAATATCAATACCTGTTGACTGACTCCATGGTAACTAAAATGACTTCCTGGGCACCCAAAACTAGTTAATATAGTTATTTTTACATTGGAAAAAGCCACTTAAGACATACCATGGGGTGTGCATACTTAAACCCCACAAATTATTGCCGTTTTTACAAGTCCTGATGCACCTTTTTTTTTTTTTTTTTTTTTTTTTAAGCACAAAATGGAGCATAAGAGCTGTGTTAACAATCCGGCAGTAGGCTGATATTTTGGATCCTCCAGTCTCATTGAGTCTCACAGTTACAGACACATCCTCTCTCCTCCAAAAGCATCCACAGCTCCTATTTAACCTTAATATGATGATCAATGATCTAATGTAACAATACAATCAACGTACGATTGGATACTATCAAAATGCTGGGTACTTGTGATTGTCTCATGATACAGTTGTTCTGTGTAGAGATGAAATTTAAGTCAAATTATGAATTACTTATTTTATTTCAATTCTCTGACAGAAAAATGACAATTATAGTCTCTTACAATGACAGTGTCTGCATTTCTAGTATACCTGCACTGAAATTTCTGGTGGGAAAGTATCTAAGTCTAAATATTTTACAAAGCTTTTGATTTTTCCACTTTAATCATTAGTTACATGGAGCAGGGGGGTTTGACTGGCTGCTCCGTGTGACTTAAGAGGAAGACTTGGAAAAAAAAGTTGGGTGCTCTGGTTGAAACGTTTTTTTAGACATTTCCTTCTTTCCTTCCTCATTTTTTACATCATTTGTGTGTTTGGAGTGCCTGGTTTCCTCTTTTGATATTGATCATTAGTTAATTCTCACTAAAACTATAGAAATGGGTTGTTTCTAACATCACTGCTGGCTCTCTGCTTCCACCTGTTGGATCACTCTTTTAAAGCTAACCTCCCCTGGTTCAATGCCTGGAGAGAAACACTGGGGAAACTCAGCAACTCAGAGCACTATACAGGTATCGTTGTTCCCTGGTCAATTCATAGTTTTTCTTATGTCCCCCCAGCTCTGCCACACATGCCCTGCTCCACTCCCTCTAGGTCCCTCAGCAGCCCTACCTCGTCGCCATATCTGTGCTTTTGAAACAAAGTGGTGGTGGATGATTTATGGATGTATTGACATTGCCAAAAGCAGGAAGTTACAGCTCTCTGTTTTTGGACTGGGGGTAGAATTTATCAGCAATGCAAATGCAAGAAATTATACTGGAATTTACTCATGTTATTCACACTCCTGAATTACATACACTCAGTTTTCAGGGAAGCTGATATTACGGTGATGACATCGCTTATCCCCCCACCAAATGATAGGGTTAAAAAAGTTTTTCAAGCAGTAAGTACTTAAAGTAACTTTAAACTATAAAGTGTGTTAAAATATGAGTACAGGAAATGACTTATTAATCCTCTTTGTGACAATTTATTATCACAATAAAACCGGTTTATAATTGATGGTGATATAAAGCTGTATGTCATGAAACCATTGGTGTTTTAAAAATCCACAAGCACACTAAACCGCAGACATCTCAATTCTCACAACTGTTAGAGCAGCCACAAATATCATTATGCCAGCAATATTAAAATTCTACATATGGCTTACTGGGAATGCCTGATTTGTATACTTGCATTTATTTCCATAGATTTGGGGAATTTGGTGAAGGTAATCTCTTCCAGTGAATACTCAGTGGAGGTCATGTATTTCTCATCAGCCAAGCTGGTTGAGACATAACCTATGATTAAGTGCTGAACTTAACCATAAATGTCTGTTAGAAACACACTATCTCCTTTTCTTTCTTTTTAAGAACACTTACATTGAAAAAATAAAATGCTGTTGGACAGCGATACTCAACCTCTGCCTGTGTGTTGTGTAGTAGTGGCTCTTTTTAGTTCAACTCTGAAAAAAAGGAAAACATTGTCAGCAAAGTGATTCATTGCAAGTCACATCAATCAATTTGTTTCCCAGACATAGATGAGGCAATATCATCTTTGTCATTTGGTAATTGCATGCCTTTTTTTTAAATCTATGAGTATATATCACTGTCTCCTGTGCTTGAGAGGAAACGAGAGAGAGAAGTCCACTGGTGTGTCTCTTTAATGTAGGGCTGGCAACATTAATTGCATTTAACGCTATAATTTGTGCATTCATTTCAAAAATTGTGATTAATTGCACCCTCTAGCTAAGCCATGTCAGCATCTCACAGCAGCTGTAGTGATGTAAAATCAGTCCACCACCGCTCCTTAGTGTCTCATTTCACTTAAAAACCCTCTCAGCTTAGTGAAAAGTCAAAAGTCATCTGAACCTTGTGTTATCAAACATTTACCTTTTCCTTTGCCTTATTTCCTACATGAACAAGTTCCTTTTTCTGTGGTGAAGTTAATGTCATTATTTTTAATCCACCTTTAAAAGCAGGTATGTACCCTAACAGGAAATCAGTTACCCTTAGTTTAAAAGTAGAAAAAAATCCAAAATGGCACAAAAACAGTTGCAATGGAAAATATGTAATTAATCACCATTGATCACAGAAAATCTGAAATAATTGCAATCAGAAATGTTCATGTCTGCCAGTATTTGACTTTTAGGCATATATATGTGGATGCCAGTATCATCCTTTAAGTTACTCAGAAAGAAGCCTTTGCTTAGTCATATTAGGGCACAGAAAACAAATGTTTTCTAATTCAGGATCAAAAACACAGTTTCCTATCATATATCATTCCCAGTTATCAGAGGATTTTCTCCCCTAAAATCTAAAAAGCATTGTTTAAATAATTGTGTAACTCATTTTGTGTTTGTTTTCTAGCTACCACACCCTGGTTTGAAACCTATAGAGAGAACTTCCTACAGTGTATGCCTGCCTCTGACCATGAGTTTCTCAATCACTACCTCGCCTGTATCCTTTTAACAGAACTGAATTCTGTCCAAAAAGGCAAGTCATTAAAAAAGGTTACACTATGTCCTGGTTCAGATATGTCAAAGTTTCTGTTAAATTATAACACTGACTGCATGCTTTTCATCTGTTAGTATAAAACATAGGCTTTCAATATCAAGTTTATTGCAACAAACCCATCCTGACAGGAATGTGTAGAAGAAGATCTACAATATCTCTGCACACAAGGTGGTCTTTAGCATTTTAGTTGGGCTTAAACCTGCATTATTGATCCACTTGGAATAAGTTTAGGTTGTTGATGTAGAATGGATTGTCTTTTATTCTTGATTAATCCTTCTGGGTACATTGGATCTGCTCTTCTTTGTTGGGTCTCATTATTTTCAGTTGTGTCCTTGACTAATGGTCCTTGTAGGCCTGCTGGTTGTGTCCTCCACAGAGTCTGTTCCTGTGGAGCAATTCCTCAAGCTTTCCCAGGAGCAGCACAGGATCCAACACAGTGGAGAATATGCAAACCCGAAGTGGTTTATACCCAACACACTCAAGTATTACGTCTTACTGCATGACATGAGTGAGGGGGATGAACAGAGGTACTGAAAGTATAAGTTCATTAGTGTGTTTATAGAGGATTGAAAATGAGCCTTTTTTGCTGTACTTGACAGTTTTGCATGCTGTGTAAAAGTATCAGTCTTCTTGGCTTAAGTAATAACTAAATGTTACTGTAATAATCAATGTATCATTTCTCTGATTAAGAAGTAAAAAGTCTTCTAGTTTGAAGAAAATGTAATATAAAAAGGGTCCTTTTTTTGATTAATGGTTGGTGTTCTCATCCTCTTCAGGGCAGAAACAGTGTATGAGGATATGAAACAGAGATATGGCTCTCAGGGCTGCTACCTTCTGAAAATGAACTCTCGTACCCTCTCAGATCAAGTAGATGAACAGATTCCCGACCCCTGGAGTCAGTACCTTCACAGGAGTTATCTGCAAAACCAGGCAAGTACTGAAGCTTCCTGGGCATGCTTTGACTGAAAAAAGCAGTGCAGTTGGAAAGTACCCCCCCCCCCTTCACTTTTTTCAATTTTATGTTGCAGCCTGATGCTACAGTCTCAAAAATTCATATTTATTTGTGTGAATCTAAATTCAGTACCCCATCATGATAAATGGAAAACTGAATTAGAAAATGTATCAAATTTATGAAAAATAAAAAACTGAAATATTATATGAAGGGGGTCTGAATAATTTGCAAATGCACTGTAGCTGTCACAGGATTTAGTCTGATGTGATTCCAGTAAAGCTGAGCATGTGATGATATCTTAATCCTTTTTTGCAGGAGAATTCTGATGATGTAATCCCAAGTATCAACAGCGCTGCCCATGAGAATAATATCAGCACAGCTGAAGTGGAGTGCAATCAATCAACAGAAAAAGGTCAGGCAGTTCAGAACCTCTGCTAGCTTAAAGGTCTATGACGGTGACAACATTACAATCTATAAAGAGGCAGTAAACTCACCACCTGTCTTTTTCAGGGAATATAACCTGCTTGCACTAGATATGAACTACAAACATAGAAATCAGAAATATCAAAAGATAACCTGATGTCAAACACATTGATCTACTTGCCTCTATATTCTCTCCAGAAAACACAGTATTAAGTTAGCCATTGCTAAGTACCGTCACCACTGGCCAACAGCACCCCCACATCCAATGGTTTCTTTGCACAGGGTTGCTTGGCATTACAAATAAAAGATCTGAAAAGAAATGAGTGAAAGACATAGTTCACTGTGCCATTAATGAACATCGTTTGCAACACTGTTTACCACCAGATGGCGTGTCCAACAGTCTAGAAAGCCATCCTCTGCAGCTTGACACAGTTAACACCTCTGGGAGCCTCTACACGCTTGGTGCTGTAAACACAGACCCGAAGAAAGGCACAAAAGATCCAGAAAGCCTGCAGGGAGGATCAGGAAGCCATGGGGCATGCCTGACCCTAAATGACCATGACCACATCAGACAGTTCATCCAGGAGTTCACCTTCAGAGGCCTGCTGCCACACATAGAGAAGAACATCAGACAGCTCAATGACCAGGTAAAACTCATGACAGCCAACATATTTTAACACATTTATGATTGTGGGAACAAGATTTATGCCAGGTCTATGCTAATGTTAACTTATTTTAGATAATTGGTTTTTTGGGGGGCACAAGCTAACTACTAGGTCATTTGCACCCCTCTGCATTTCAATTTAATTTGATTCCCAGTGCGAATGCTTTAACTGCTTACTGTCTGACAGTTGAATCAACCTAAACTTGGCACAAAAAGTAATGAAGTTTCTGTTTGGTGGATTATTTCTTTGTTGTAACAATGTTTATGGTAATAAATCTTAAACTGTTGGAAAGCCTGTTTATATCTCTTTAAATGCTGCCACATTAGTAAGGAACATACATGTGTGGGATGAGCAGCAGAGCTGAGTATGTGGGTTGCACCAATGAAATTCCAAAAAGAGACAGATGGATATGCTCAACCCACAGGAAAGTAGCAAAAGGCATTAAAAAATGATCAAGGCATCCTGGAAAGTGAAACTGAATAAGTCTGTTTTTCCTGCTCTTTAAGATAAATCCTGAACTTTCAATTCATAACTAAACATGCAATTTACATACTAAATGAAATGCATATTTAAATACCTATGTCCATATTATCAGGAAGCAATCTGAGAGTTCTTCACACATTTACAAATATGAGTGTGCATATTTTTTATTGATTTTAAGTATCACAACTTCCCACACATATTTTAAAATAACTTTGCCACAATGATCTCTGGATATCTTATGAGAGGAACCGAAGTTATTTCAGCAAAAAATAATGTTTAATTTGCAGCTGAACGTCTCTAAACACATGTGATCCTGCTCTCTACCCACAGCTGGTCTCCAGGAAAGGTCTGAGTCGGTCTCTGTTCACAGCCACCAAGAAGTGGTTTGGCGGTGGTAAAGTTCCAGAGAAGAGCATCAGCGAACCAAAGAGCACAAGTGGTGTTATGTAAGCTCCCTTTCACACAACATTATAAAAGTCAAATTTCAGTTAACATTTTGGCTGATTTAACTTCTCTCATGTATAATATTAGATATCCCCCAGAAGCCCCAGAGCTGCAGATCAGGAAGATGGCTGACCTCTGCTTTCTAGTTCAGCACTATGAGCTGGCCTACAGCTGTTACCACACTGCCAAGAAAGATTTCCTGTCAGATCAGGCCATGCTCTATGCTGCAGGAGCGTTGGTGAGAATCAGACACTCTAACACTAACTTAAAAATAAACAATAAAACCATGAAAACAACCAAACACCGTGTGCAGTAGGTGTAGTAGCTGTGAAGTTCATCCCTATATGTTCTTGTTTTCTGATTTTTCTCCATTTATTCCTCTGAACTCTGTAGGAAATGGCTGCAGTGTCAGCCTTTCTGCAGGCTGGAGCTCCCAGACCATATCCAGCCCACTACATGGATACTGCTATACAGACTTACAGAGATGTCTGCAAGTATGACCCAACAGACATTTTTTATCTGCATTTGCAAAATGAAGTCAGTTTGATTATCAGGTTTCAGCATTTTTGCAGTGTTACTTGGTTTCATAATTTTTTAAGTTAAAATTAATCACATCTTTGGAGTTTTGATCAAGGGATGTTTTGAAGAAGTTTTCTTGCTTTTGACTGTTTTTTAATTTCACAAAAGATCCTAGGTAGTATGATTTATGTTTCTTTGTAAAGACTGTGAATTAGGTTCTTCTAAGTACAGTTGCAGTTCTTCAGGATTTTCAGTATTTTGAATTTATCAGTCCTATCCAAGAATTTTGAGAAATGTATGTTTCTTCAGGTTAATAACTAATCTGATGCTTTATTACAAGATTTTTTGCAGTTTTGATTTTTAGGCTGCCAGTATTGTCCTTACTCCTTACTTAACTGCCTATGGCCAGAGATAAACTTGTTCTTAGCTATGCCTATGCAGGCATCTGTTTGACAACTCAGTTGTGCACATACTCAAAAACTGACAAGGCATGGATGCAATATGCAGTTACACATGGCTGGTAGAGACGGTGTGAAAGCACAGCCTCTAAACACAGCAGCTGAGAAAACTATGACTGAAAGACTGAAAAACAAGCCCACATTTATAACCATCAAAACACTGTGTTGTTGTCACCGCACAGAGACAGTCATGCCTGTCTAATTAGCTGGCAATGTAGAATGTGTAGAGTGTTTAAACCTGTAAAAATAATGAAAAAAAGATCTGTAAGTGACCATGGAAATTTCTTATAATAATAATAATAATAATAATAATAATAATAAACTTTTTTTATACAGCACCTTTGAAAACAAATGTTTACAAAGTGCTTTAACAGACATGACAGCAACAAGAACCCAGGGATTCACAAAAAACAGAGAACAAATCAGCAATAAACCTGACAGAAAAGTCTTGGTAGTCACACAAGAAACAAAACGGACTGAAACACAAAAGAATACGAAAACTGCACAGTTAAAAGGAACAGGAAGTACGTAGATGATCCTGAGGGCATTTAAAATACTAAAAGATGAAATTATCCAGGAAAAGACAGTATGATAAGAAATGAGCGTAAAACTGTATACATACAGTTAAGACGACTTGTATTACCTTAGTTTTTTTATTTAGTACATGTCTGTTTCTAATTTTGCTGACTCCTATGCCAAAAGTCGTAAGTGGACAGCAAACTTTATTGACCATCATTTGGCTTTATAGGCCAGTTTTCTCAGGCTCTATTATTCAGAGCCTTGTTTCAAAATCCACCCAAAAGGTTGGAAATCCTACAAACCAATCGTCACAGTGATTCTGCTTTTTTAGGAAGACTATCATTTAATATTCTTCTTGAACTTATTTGATCCAGACATTTTCTTTGTTTCTGTGCCATTTGTCTTTGTAATTTTGATCTTTTGATCTTTGATCTATTGTCTCTACAGGAACATGGTGCTTGCTGAGCGTTGTGCTTTACTCAGCGCTGAAATTCTGAAGAGTCAGGGCAAATACTCAGAGGCTGCAACTCTTCTCATTAAGATGACCAGTGAGGTGAGAAACGCCCTTTTAACGGTTTTGAAGTATGTCTGGAAGTCCCCGATGCAATAAATACTTAATTTAGGCACACCAGTAGATCAGCCAGTGGTGGTTTTCCTAACATAATTGATTTTTTGATGATCTCTGATGCATGAAACCATGCTGTTCTATGCTGTACACACAGCAAAACACCCACTAACACTACAGCCACACACTCACGTATACTAGCTAAAATGTCAGCATGCATTCATCGCAGGAAAAAACTTTAACATTTTTTGCAAATGGAATACTGTCAACAATTATCACAACATCCAAAATGTTTAGAACATCGGTTTGCTTTTTACATTATTGAGCTCACTTTACAAAATACAGCACTGTCACTAATAGGACATGCATATTTTCATGTTGGTAGCATCGGATGGTAGCATTGATTAACATAACAAAACTCTGATTTGCTGTGGCTTTATTGATCTTGGATCTTTTCATTTAACTTGTTGCATCAGGACTCTGACCTGCGCAGTGCTCTACTATTGGAACAGGCTGCCCACTGCTTTATTAATATGCGTAACCCAATGGTACGCAAGTTTGCTTTCCATATGATCCTGGCTGGTCATCGATTCAGCAAGGCAGGACAGGTAAGCCTTTGGACTATCACTAATCTTTATCTATATGAAAGAACTGTAGAGGTATAAACCAGTTAGTCTCAAAGACAGGATGATATTCCAGTCTGTGGGAACACTTGTTTTTTACTAAATAATGCTTGTGATAACCCAAAACAATGCATCTTTTAACTGTTATTCTTATATGCTAATGTGCAGAGACCACATTACAGGAAGTACAATAGCAGTACTATGTAAATTGAAATATAGCATGCCATTTTCCCAAATAATCATTTCCTGTCTGTTTTGATCAGAACACCGTTTACTGATTTTGTGTTAGTAGAATGTGTGTCTTGTGGCATTAAAATGAAAATTTGCCCTGTTTTGGCTATCTCCTTTACTCTGTTGATTTCTCTGTTTACCTCACATCCTCTTCTTTTACTTTTTCCTTGTCTTTTTGACTCTCCTGCATGTAGAGAAGGCATGCACTACGCTGTTACTGCCAAGCCATGCAGGTATACAAGGAGAGAGGCTGGTCTTTGGCAGAGGACCATATCAACTTCACCATCGGACGTCAGTCCTTTACACTTCGCCAACCAGAGAACGCAGTGATAGCTTTCAGAAAAATCCTGACCAATGACAGCAGGCAAACTGCCACTCAGCAGGGTGCCTTTCTCAGAGAGTATCTCTTTGTTTACAAGGTAATGACAGTTTATAATATGTCAGTATGTTTGACTACAGAATAGAGACAAATGTGTTTTGATCGCTGTTGCTCAAAGGTAGAGTGAGGTGGTTGAGTGTCAAATTAGATCTATTGTTCCTCCTGTCAGTATTTTAATGGACCCTGACTTACTCCCAAAGATAGATCTACAGTGCTGTGAAAAAGTACGTGCCTCTTCCTGAATTATTTTTGCATATTTGTCACACTAAAATGTTTCAGATCATCAAACAAATTTTAGTATAGGACAAAGATAACCCAAGCGAATATAAAATACAGTTTTTAAATGATGATTTCATTTATTAAGGGACAGAATTCCTCCACAGTGATGTGAAAGACTCATCACCAGTTATCACAAACACTTGCTTAGAGGTTTTGCAGCCAAGGGTGGCACAACCAACAATTAGATTTATGGAGAAATTACTTTTTCTCAGAGGGACAGGTAGGTTTGGATGGCATTTTTCCACTGATAAATGAAATCGTCATTTGACAACTGCATTTTGTATTTACTTCAGTTATCTTTGTCTAATAGTGAAAATTGTTTGATAATGTGAAGCATTTAAATGTGTAAATATGCCAAAAATATGAAATCAGGAAAGGGCAAATGCTTTTTCACGTCACTGCATATGTGGTTGCATATGAATATTGTTTTATAAGAGTCTGGTGGGCAGCATGGTAGTCTTTGCATTGCAGCCTTTGCAGTCAGTGTACGAGTGTGTGAAATGGGAAATGGTGGCATTATAACTCAAAACCTAATACTTTACACAGTTCATTGCTGAGAGATACAAAAAAATATATGATTGTAGATTAAGGTAAGACAAAGTCAACAACCATATAAACATGTTAAACGACTTTGGGCGTATAATATATCAGTATATCTCACTTCATATGCATGCTAGGTTCACTTGAAATAGAAATTAAAAACCTGTTTTCTTTTTCAGAGTGTAATTGGGGGAAATGAAGTCAGCCTCCCCGAGCTGCCTCTTCCTTGCATTCTCAGTTCAGCCACAAGAGTTTATTTTGGTCATGAACGCCGCCTCGCAGAAGGTATCAAACATATAAATGATTATTATGCACCTCTGACCAATTGCTTGCAGGTGAAGCTGCAGCAGTATTTCTTTTCTGCCTCTTGAAATGAAAATTTTCACGGTGGATTTGCTAAGTGCTGTTTTTCTTTCTTTTCCTTTTTGGAAAACATGATTAATTTATTTCTGTTTCCCTCTCCTTCTCTCACTTTTTATTTCTCTTTCTTGATTTCTTGCTTTTTGTTTTTTTACTGCTGTTTTTACTGTTTCAAACCCTGTACCAAATATTGCATGGACATGCAGCTATTTGGCTAAACCTGCTGTCATGTTGGAATTAAGTTAGTTCATGGATGTTCATTAACTTGTTCAAAATGACAATAACAAATTCTGACTGATGTCCCAATTCTGTTATATAGAATAAGTAGATATGCACCAATGGTAAAAATTAGAGATGATACCAATTCTGACTGTCGAGGTCTTGTTTATTTAATAATGTAGTTTGGGAACAAATCCTGCTTAAATAGAGGTTAAATGAAAATAAATAAATAAGTTTATGTGATATGCAGTGCCTATAAAATGCCTTGGCTGTTTTACACCTTTATTGGTTTTATTAATCAAACATGGTCAATATAATTTGGCTTTTTGGAAAAAATGGGGCTGCACAGCAGTGCAGGGTTTACCACTGTTGCTTCACAGCAAGATGGTCCCTGGTTCACTTCCCGTTCAGAGCCTTTCTGTGCAGAGTTTGCATGTTCTTCTCGTGCATGCGTGTGTTCTCTCCGGGTACTCCAGCTTATCTCCCACAACCAAAACCCACATTCATTAGGTTAACTGGGGACTTTAAATTGCCCTGTGAGTGTTAGCATGCCTGGTTGTTTGTCTCTATATGTCAGCCCTGCGATTGACTGGCGACCATTCCAGGGTGTACCCCCCTCTCGCCCAATGACAGCTGGGATAGGCTCCAGCCCCCCCGCGACCCCGAACGCGATAAGTGGTATAGAAAAGGGATGGATGGGGGGAAAAAAAACGTAAAAATCCTCTTTAATGTCAAAGTGGAAACAGATTTCTACAAAGTAATATCAATAAAAAATGTATCCCCACTGTGAAGCACAGTGGTGGCAGCATCATGCTGTGGGGATGCCTTTAGTCAGCCGGCACTGGAGGGCTTGTAAAGGTAGAGGGTAAAATGAAAGTGGCAAAATATTTAAAAAATTGTGGAGGACAATCTTATTCAATCTGCGAGAGAACTACGGCTTGGGAGACGATTTATTTTTAGTAAGACTGTGACCTGAAGCATACAGTGAAAGCTACACAGAAATGGTTAAAGGGCAACAAGGTGAAAGTTCTTGAGTGGCTTAGTGAAAACCCAGACCTCAGTCCAATAGAGAATTTGTGGCTGGGCTTGAAAGGGGCTGTTCATACCTGATCCCTGTGCAACCTGACAGAGCTTGAGGAATTTTGCAAAGAAGGATGGAGTAAAATTAGTGTCCAGATATGCAAGCCTGATTGAAACCTATTCACACAGACTCAGAGCTGCGATTGCAGCAAAAGGTCCATCTACTAAATATTGACTTAAATGGAGTGAATATTTATGCAGCTACCTACTTTATATTACACATTTTTATTTGATTGGCATTACTTTGTAGAAATCACTTTTGACAATAAAGAGTTTCTTTTTTTCATAAAAAAGCCAAATTATATTGACTATGATTGAGTTATAAAAGCAACTAGAAAAGCACTCAGAGAGCGCAGACCTCTGCCATTAGTCCTATCTCCCAGTAGTGAAGGATCCTTTAAAAACATTCCTGGATCCAGACGGTGATCTGGATCACTCCCAAAATCTAATTTGCCAATTACTCCCTCCCCGGTGGGGTGGAGACACAGTGAGGCAAAGCATTGGCCTCTGTACATGTGGAAGTCATGGCAGAGGGTGAATATTCCAATATTCCTCTATTCCTCCCAGCATTGTGAGTATTCTCGCTACAATTCGCTTTCTCTCTGTTACGCTCCGACTTGTCTCCTTGGCCAGGCGTGCGTCTTTCAAACTCTATAAACTCCAAAACTTTGAATAAGTTACTCACGTCCGCCATCTCCTGGTGTCAAGTGATAACAGTGCAGACCTCCGCCATTGGCCCTGTCTCCCAATAGTATAGAATCCTTTAAAAAATTCCTGGATCCAGACGGTAATCCGGATCAGTCCCAAAATCAAATCAGTTCTAACTTATGCCATTTCTGACATTTCCTGAAAATTTCATGAAAATCCGTCCATGACTTTTTGAGTTATGTTGCTAACAAACAAACAAACCCACCCGATCACATAACCTCCTTGGCGGAGGTAATAAAAGGGTAAAACATCCAAGGAGGAAAATACTTTTTTATCAGCACTGCATGTGGCATACTACTGAACTGATGTTTTGCTGGGTTAAGTTTTCCCCTATGGTATTCCATTCTATTTTCCACAAAGCATGTAAGCATACAACAAAGATGTTGTTACATGTTTGAGATTAATTCTATTATGGTACTGAAAAAGTCCCAGAAGTAATTTGTGTATATCTTTAAACCCTGTGCACTGAACAGTTAGTAGAAAAAATGTCATTATCTAATCTGAATATACCATGCAACACTGCAGATGTCTAACAAGTCAGATTTTAATTAGTGCCTTCTTGGTTTACTGTTTTTTTGTACTTTAATTGTAATGTCAAAGTCCTTGTGATTTTTCATATTAATTGTCTTCTTTTTGCAGGGGAAAAGCAGGCAGCTACTCATGTATCCCTTGATCAAGAGTATGATCAGGACTTGGCAGCCATGTGGTGCAACCTGGAAGAGCAGCTTGTGGCGGCCTCCAATCGAGGGGTTGTCCCAGTTAACTTCCAACCTACTCAGTGCTGCCTCAACAGCCAGACAGACAACCAGCGCCACCCACTAGCTGTTGTAAAGGGTAATAATAATAATAATAATAATAATAATAATAATAATAATAAACTTTATTTGTATAGCACCTTTAAAAACAGAGGTTTACAAAGTGCTTGGACAACAAGCAGAATCACAGTTACAAAGCAAAACACAAACAACAAAGACATCACAAGAAAGAGAAAACCCCAACAACAGAAGAACCCATGAAAAACTCAGCCAGCAATGTAACTCCAACATCATAAAAACTAGCTGAACATTTTAAAAACAAAATGGTGTCAGCTTATAGAGACATCATAAAAACCCAGATATGAAAAGATTCTGTAATAAAAAGGAAGACCACGAAAAAAAATAAAAATAAAAAAGATGGTTAGATGTGCCACAGTGGACAGAGTGAAATTGTATCCGATTTAAATATTATAACTAAGTAAGTACAAGATATTTTGCTCTTTTTGAAGACATTATTAGGACATGTGGCAGTGCAATCAAATTGGACTGTATTTCAACAGTTCATTTACAACCCCCTATCTGCCTCTTTCTCTGCAGAGCCAATCATAGTTGAGTTGACATTTAAGAACCCTCTCAAGGTTTCTCTGGTTCTTTCAAATTTATCACTGCTGTGGAGATTCACCCCCAATGGCAAGTCTCCATCCAAGAAGATGACTGAAGAATCTGCTATCACCAATGAGGAGACCTTAGCTCAAGGGGTGACTAACCTGAAGCAAATTCTTCTTTTAGACGTTATTATCGTTATTCACGGACAGACAAATGCAGTGAAAAAAGACTAAAGTTATTGCTTTGTTTATTTTTGCAGACGGTACAGAAAGATGATGTTATCACCACTGAGGTCATCCAGGAGTTTCAGATGGGTCCAGAGGAGACCAAAATGGTAAGCTGCTCTTGGGAAACTCTGGGGGTAAACTTTGGGGGAGCAGAGCAGGTGCATTATCTTGTTTGGAGGGCTCGGGTTGTGTTGTGTGATCTACCAGCAGTTTGCCTCAGCAATTTGTTACCTCCCCCAAGGAGGTTATGTGATTGGCAGGGTTAGTTAGTTAGTTAGTTAGTTTGTTAGCAACATAACTCAAAAAGTTATGGACGGATTTTCATGAAATTTTCAGGCAATGTCAGAAATTGTATAAGGAAGAACTGAATCAATTTTGGGACTGATCCGGATCCAGGAATTTTTTAAAGGATTCTTTACTATTGGGAGATAGGGCTAATGGCAGAGGTCTGCGCCCTCCAAGTTTCTAGTTTTAAAATGAAACAAAGTAATTTTTATTATTTTGCCTCTACTGACTACCACAATGATTTTAAACTCAAAGAATCAAGATGTGACTGAACTGTTCACCTTCAGCTTTAATCTTCGGGGTTTGTCAATAATATGGGATATACTAATTAGGAACTACAGCTGGCTTATTTAGAGTACCTCCATTTTCAGGGGTTCAAATGTTTTTGGACAAATTAACATGATATAAAACAGAACCACAGTTTTTTATACTTTGACTGAAAGCCTTTACAAGCAACGACTGCCTGTGTGGAGGCAGTCTTTGACCGTCTAGAGCCCATGGACATCACCATATTTTGAGTAGAGATTACTGCCAGGTCTTTCCTACCTTTGTGGGCCTTTCTGCTTTCAGTTTTGTCTTCAATAACTGGAAAGTGTGCTCCATGGGATTGAGATCAGGTGTACTGTAAAGTGCCATACTTTCGGTTCTGCAGCATTTGGCTGAATTTTAGCAGAGTATAGCCTTCTACCTCTTTCGGCAGTCCAATCATCAATAAACAGCTGTGAGCCCTTTCCATTGGCAGCCGTACATCTCCATGCCACAACACTCCCTCCACCATGTTTGACGGATGACGTAGTATGCTTTGGATCAGGAGCTGTTCTTTTCCTTCTCCATACTTTCCCATCATTCTGCTACAAGTTTAGTTTGGTTCATCTCCCTGAAGAATCTGATTATAGACCTGTGGAGGCCTTTTTAGATTTTTTTTTTTTTTTTTTTTTTTTTGGCAAAGTCTAATCTGACTCTCCGGTTCTTGAATGTTACCCTTGGTTTGCACCTTGTTGTAAAGCCTCTTTATTTACTTTCAAGAATGCATCTTTTCATTGTAGACTTTAACAATGATACATTCCCATCCCCACCTTTTCTGGTCTAGATGTTGTGAATGTTTTTTTTCCCACCAAGGACAGGATTCTGTAATCATTAGGGTTGGGAATCACTAGTGGCCACATGATACAATATTATCACGATTCTTGGGTCACGATTCAATATTATTGGGATTTTAAACATTTTGCAATACAGTGAGCATTGCAATACCATATGCTGCGATCTATACGATTTTTGCAGCTGTTTAGCTGATTTAGTATGAGTGTTATATTAGCCTCATGTTTGCCGTATTTCTGCAGTATTTTATTTTTATGTAGCACTTCTTGCAAACCTCATTTGTGCCCTGCTTGCATTCCCAGTGTCTTTCCTCTGGTGCTGCCATGTATGTTGAACTAACTTTCTCCTGCTGTATGACCCTAACCCTAACCCTACCCTAACCTCTGCTGACCTCACTGGACAAACAATTTATTGTTGCATTTATTTGACTTCAGTTCATATTAGCGATTAATTTGAAAAAATCGATACTTGGTGGATATCACCAGACAAAATATCGTGATACTATGCTGTATCAATTTTTTTCTCCCACCCCTAGTTATCCTCTGTGGTCTCTTAGGCCTTTTAATTCTACTGAGACTGCCAGTGAAAGCTTTTTCTCTTTTAAGAATGCACCACATGGTTTATTCCGCCACCTCTGAAGTTTTTACTCTCTCTAATATACAGGTGCATCTCATGAAATTACAATATTGACTATTAGCTTGATAGTATAGCACTGAAACATAGAAAAGGCTATCAATCAATGTTGCAGTGTTAATAGTCATTATGATCTTGGATCTAGGCTCGACTCCGGCTGCTGCCTCACAGAATAGGCCATCTGAACATTGTTGGTGTGGTGTACAACCTGGCTACGGCCTCATCTGGAGAGAAGGCTCCCAGCACTGAAGGTATTTACCATTGTTATTATTTTGTTTAATTCAGATGATCATCAGCTAAACGATTGTTTTTTCCTTTAGTGTAAGTTGATGCTCATTTTGGTGTCAAAAAGGTCTGTTTTGTGTTTCTTATTAGTTGCAGTTTTACCTATTACCATTGTTGTGCTTTTTTAAGTGTCTCTCCCGTAGGTCTGTTTAAGTGACATTTGAAAAAACACTCATCAAAGGAAATAATTGGTTGATCTATGAGGAGGCTTTGTGTTTTGCTTTCACAGTTACACTCATCGCAAATGTATTTCTGTTTAGGCCAGCAAACACTGGATTTGATAGTTCGAGGCAGACAAGACCTGAAAATCCGTGGTCCCAGACTTAATCAAACCAAAGAGGACAAGATGTTGGTTCGGCATGGTCCTGATCATCGACTGGATCCCATCATAACCCCACCCATGCCCCTAATGGAGGTAACCTAACTCACTTACGATGAAAACATTCATCGTATCCTGTTTTGCAAACAGAGTGGTGCTAAACATGAAGACCAATGATGCGCTGATGTGTTTTGCATTAACTCAGTTTGAGTCCGTTTTTCCGAAGTGCTGATTCTGTCTGCTGCAGATGAAATTCACATCAGATATTTTTCAACGCTTTTAACTGGAATGCTACTCAGATTATATCTAATTGAAGAAATGCCCTGAATTTGCATTAATAAGTATTCATGCATCAATCCAGTAATATCAGTCAGGGGCATATTTCAGCACTGCATTTCCCATACATGCTTTATGTCTACATTTCTCAAAATGCCGTTTGTGTCTGTTTTACTGGGACTTAGAAAATAAAGTAAATGGATGCAAGACAGCTGAAAGCACACAGAATGAACAGCAATAGCTCTATAAAAACACAAGATGTAATTCATTTCTGATACCTGCAGTTATTTATTTATTTAATATGCTATTATGGTATTTGTAAGTCAGTGCTGGCTTTTGCTGACAGTCTATAACTCACATGATTTATTGAAGCCAGCATCACCATAGAGTTCCATTACATTCAGAACGTATTCAGACCCCCTCCACTTTTTTCAATTTTTTTATATTGCAGCCTGATGCTACAACCGTTTGAAGTCATTCATTTCCTCATTAATGTACACTCAATATTCCATCATGACAAAGTAAAAATAACAACTGAAATATCACATTGACATAAGCGCTTTGCAACAACACTTGAAATCAAGCTCAGGTGCCTCCCATTTCTCTGGATCTTTGCTGAGATGTTTGTACACCTTGATTGGAGTCCACCTGTGGTAAATAAAACTGGACATACCTGAAATTATGTTATGTATACATGTATGTGTATGTGTTTTCATATCCATATTTGCATATTCTTGTGTTTCCATTCCAGGTCTTTTTCTTGCAGTTTCCGACTGCTCTGCTCTGTGGTGAGATCAGAAAGGCCTACGTCGAGTTCTGTAACGTCAGCAGTGTTGCGCTGTGTGGCCTTCGAGTGGTATCGACACACCCTGATTTCTTTACCTTTGGTAGTCAGGCCACAACGCCCATCAGCCCCAACTCAACTGAAAATTGCTCAGCCTATAAAACCATCGTCACGCCCCCTGATTCAAACTGCAAGGCATCAGAGATGTTGGTCTCGCCTGAGGACTTCAGCCAACTGTCTGGTGTGATGGAGATACCAATAGAAGGCAACACACTGCAGCCAGGGGAGTCAACACAGCTTCCTCTGTGGCTTAGAGGACCAGACCAGGAGGGAGTTCATGAAATTAATTTCCTATTTTACTATGAGAGCACAGAGAAAGGAACCAAAATCAGGTAATGATAAACTGAAGACTGTGAACTGGCCTGAAGTCATGCATATGATAATTTACGTTTATGTTTAAATAGCCCTGTGTCTTTTTAAGCATTTCCTATGAAGCTCTCCAAAATTACGCCTGGATGAACTGGATCAAAAACATATTCCTGTTTCACATTTTTATAAAGGACTTTGCCTGGGTTCACAGAGATACAAGCTTACTAATTTTTGTGAACAGGAGAGCAATTATATTTGAATTAAGCCTAATTAGACCTATGAAGAACCTATCTAAATCTTTATGTCGGAAATAGTACATGCTTTACATTCAAATTTGTAGTAAGATTCTATCACTATTTAATTTTTTTCAACGGTTAAATACTATATAGTCCCTTTCATGGAAAAAGTGATGCTGGAAAAAAACTGTTTTCAGCTTAGGAGCAAATCTTGAAGTGGAAAGACACAATTTACAGGTGCATCTTAAAAAAAAAAAAAAGTAATATCATTAGAAGTTCATGGCTGTGATTTATTTCCAAAACTGAAACTTCCATGTATTCCAGATAACGTCTCATACAAAGTGAAATATTTAAGACTTTTTCGTTTTGATCTTAATGATTATGGCTCACAGCTCACAAAAATAACTATCTCTAATTATTAGAATAATTTTGGAAAAGTCTAATTTCTTGACAATCACTTCTCTCACCCATAAGTGTCTCACTTGGGCTGAGGAGAAAAGATCTGGACTGTTGCTCAGTGGTCCAAAGTCCTTCTTTAAGATTAAAGTAAATTTCATTTGGAAATCAAGGTCCCAGAGTCTGGAGAAAGATCAGAGAGGCACAGACTCAAAGGTGCTTGGAGTCCAGTGTTCTTGACTTCTGCAGTCAGTGATGGTTTGGGGGTGTCTGTGCCTGATTGGCCAGCCGACTGGTCTGTCCTGAACCCCATAGAGAATCCCTTGGGAAATGTAAAGAGGAAGATGAGAGACACCAGATTCAACAACACAGACGAGCTGCTGTAAGAGCAACCTGGACTTCATAACACCCCAGCAGTGCCACGGACTGATTGGCTCCATACCATGTCACATAGATGTAGTAATTTGTGTGAAAGGAGCCCTGACCAAGTACTGAGTGCATAAATAAGCATCATTTTCCAGAACGTCAACATTTCTGTATTATAAATCCTTTTTTTTGTGCTCTAATATTTTGAGGTCTTGGATTTTACATTTCTGTGAGCTGCAAGTTGTAATTATATGAGAAGACTAGAAGAAATCGATGTTTAACTTTTTGAATTAAATCAGGAAAAATGAACTTTTTTATGATACATGTATTACAGAAATGGCTACAAGTTATACTGCACTAACATTTGTTTAGCAACAGACCTACCACTTTTCTAAGTGCTTTGTGTCAACAGCCAGGTGTCTGTGATTATTCACTGTTACCATTCCATCCAGTTTTGCTGGAGCTTTTATTGAGCATAGCTCACCGCTCTAAGTTTCTGAGTTAAATTCTGGTTGCTTCACACTCCCATTACCAATTTGGTTGAAAATAACTTTTATAGATTTCAAAGAACATATTCTGTTTAACACTGCTGGATTTTAATGCTGTTTTGACCCAGCAGTTATGCAAACAGTACTCTTCTCCTGTTTAATATCCCATCTTCATTGTCTCGTTCTCTTTTTCATGATAAGTCACCGTGTGTTGCGTCACACAGTGTTTATCTGTGCCAGTCGTTCTCTAAGCGTGCAGGCCTCTGCTTGCCGCAGTAGCGGTCCTCCACATCACTGTCTGGATGACAAAGGTAGCAGTGGAACTCTGGTCTTTATTGATGTGGAGAACATCAATACGGTAAGATAAACCAAGAACACACTCTTAGTGCCCAGCTTGTTCTTTTTTGTTGAAGTCCCTGTCACAGCTCATACTTTTTTATTCTTTGGTTCCAGAGTGAAGCTTGTGTGCGAGAATTCCACATTGTCCAGGTGTCAAGCAGCAGTCAACACTGGCGCCTACACAAGTGTATAAACCCTGCCAAGGAAAAAGGTTTGTTTCAGTTTATAGTTAACTATCCATTTGTGAGGAATTTAGCTTTATTCTTAAATTTAGAATTAAGTGGTCCATCTTACCTTTAAGTACAGTGCATTCATAAAGTATTTAGACCTCTTCACTCTTTTTTGGATCTTTTATGTCGCAGCCTGATGCTGTCGTTAAAATTAATTTTTATTCTCATTAATCTACACTCAGTACTCTATTTCTCTGGATTGTTGCTGAGATGTTTCTACACCTTGATTGGAGTCCACTTGTGGTAAATTGAATTGATTGGATATGATTTGGAAAGGCACACAACTCTCTATAAAAGGCCTCGCAGCTGACAATACATATCAGAGCAGAAACCAAGCTATGAGTTTAAAGATCTGCCTGTGAAGCTGAGACAGGATTGGGGAAGGCTACTAAAAATGTCTGCTGCACTAAAGGTTCCCAAGAGCATAGTGGCCTCCATGATTCTCAAGAAGTTTGGCACAACCAGGACTCTTCCCAGAGCTGGTCACCCGGCCAAACTGAGCAATCGGGGGAAAAGGGCCTTAGTAAAGGAGGTGACCAAGAACCAGATGGTCACTCTGATTTAGTAACATTCCCCCCTCTTCCCCCCTTCTTTTTAATGTATTCTGTACTTTCTTGTTTAGATTGTTTGATGCCATTAAATTGTCTACATATAATTTTGTTGCATGCTTGAGACTTAAGCACAGATAAAAATACTTCAAGGATGCCAGATTCAACTTTTCATGAAGCCTCTTTCAGGTTTTAGTTTAAGTAATATCTGACTTGTAGGAATCTATGAAAGTCTTGATTTCCCAACCCATGTTTAGCCTGTAAAGCAAGGTTGTCAAACTCAAGACCTTGGGGCAAATTCTGGCCCATGGTAGAGTTATACCCAGCCTGCTAGGTAATACCATATTTTCATTATAACTGGCCCAGCAGTGTGAGGTCTGCAGATTTCCTCCAGAATAAAAAATTAACCTTAACCTTGATGATTTGAAATATCCTTGAAAATTACTTTGTCTTTTAATTTCATTTATTTTCAATTTTGACCTAACCTTGTGATTTTTGACTTTTTATGTCATATGTTGAACTTTGTCATTCACAATTTTAAATTTGAAGTAATTTTTTTGTTTCAAATGTTATCCCATATTTCTACCTTTAAAACTCACGAGTTCAAATTTTATCTCATATTTTGACTGTTTGAACTCATGATGTCAAATTTTGATTTATATTTTGACCTTTTAAACTCATGATTTTGAATTTATCTCATATTTTGACCTTGTCAAACTCATGATTTCAAATTTTATCTTATGCATTTGCCTTTTAAAAACATTTTTTTGCCTTCAATTTAATTTTTAAAATTTTTTATCTCTCTTGATTTTGAGTCTTTGAACTTATCATTTTGTTTTTTAACTAAATACCTTTTGTCATCAGTGCTAAGTTTTATTTCCCATAAGTCATTACTGGTGAAAATGAGGATGACAGTTTATGGTTAAATGTTGACTCTGTTAGGCTCTCAGGTTAGACCTAAATTCAGAATCTGGCACCTTTGATTGAGTTTCACACCCCTGCTGTACAGCTTCAAATCTCTGGAACGCCCCCTTGTGGACAAATGAATACGGGGAGTTTAACCTCTAGAGATCAGAATTTTAGACAATTCTCCTACTCTGCAGAGTTTTGCTATTTCCTGCCAGGATTTTGGTAGAGTGTCAGATATGGGATCATCTGAGACCATCAGTCAGTCCTGCAGTTTGCTCACATGGCCAAATCTTGACAAATTATTATTATTTAGTCAAGTCACTGACAATTTCAGTCTCACTGCTTCATTCAACAGAAATGGCTTATTTTACTTACTGTGAATCAAGCGTGATGTATTTTAAATCATGACTTGGCCTTCCTTTTCTCCAATAGACTGTAAACTTACCAGCAGAGAAAGAGCCAAGCTGTGTTTCAGGGCCACAAGATGCAAGCCAGTCCAAGGTATCTGATAAAAATATAAGAGACAAGTTTAATGGATGGCACTTAGAGTTACAGTTTTGATTAAGAGCAGATTTGATCATGTTTTGTCTGATGTTTTCAGCTACAGATGCTGTGCAGAAGTATACCTTTGCAGACCTGAATCTGGGGAATGAACAGGTAAATTGAAAGAGGAAAAAAATGTCTGCTATTTAAAATAGTCCAATGTTTGATCTCATTTTTAAACTCTGTAAAGGCAAAACTGTTGTTGCTGATGTTATTATTTCCAGTAGGGGTTGTAGTGGTGATAGTAGTAAAAGCAGTAGTAGTATTATGATCTGTTGACATTTTCAGCATACTTTAAAACTTAGCAAGCAGGCATTGGATGCATTTCACTCTGTCATTATTAATACCTCTTGTAGGATACTGTCAATTGTGGCTGTGCACCATCTGTGTTTAAAAAAAACCAAAAAACTCCCCACTGAAACTTGGAATAAAGCTTTGAGAGTAATAAAGAAAAACACTGTGTCTCTCTCTTACCAACTTCTTCTGTTGCTGTGTTTCTATTTAGATCATCAGTTCCTCCACACCTTGTGGAGATTTCTTTTTCCGTGGGTGTTGGACCTCAGAGTCTCAGCGAGTGAACCTGGCATCATCCAGGACATTATCCAGCAGCAAGAGTCAGGGTTCTGTCTCCACTGAGAATACAGCCTCTGACATTAACAATATAGTAAAGAAGTGTAACGAGCTGGACCTCAACATCATTGTTATTTGGAAGGTACATTTTAAAGACATTGATAATTAACAGTATAATTAAAACTTTAACTCTTTACTCTTTGTTCTTTGCTGTCCTTAGCATTTTACCATATTATTTAGTCTGGTGCATACAGGTGCAACAATTTCCACATATTCTAGATTCATCTCATACAAAGTGAAACATTTCTACACTTTTTTGTTTTAATCCAGTTCTATGGCTAACAGCTCATGAAAATAAGGAATCCAGTCTCTCAAAATATTAGAATATTGTGGAGAACCTGAATTTGCAAAGGTTTCTTAAGCCTTGATTCTCTCATTTGGGTTTGATGCTCACAATCACAATCATGGGGAAGATTGCTGACTTGACAAATGTCCATAAGGCCATCATTTTAAATCCCTACAAGGAGGGTAAGCCACAGAGGGTCACTGCTGAGAGGACAGGCTGTTCTCATCTGCTGAGAAGCTTTATGGAGATACAAATTTCCTTTTCCAGCAGGACTTGGCACCTGTCCACACTGAAGCCAAAAGTGCCAAAAACTGGTTTGCTGACCATAGTATTACTGTATTTAATTGGCCAGCCAACTGGTCTGACCTGGACCCTAAAGAGAATCTCTGATGAAATGTCAGGAGGAAGATGAGAGACAACAGTCAACAATACAGATGAGCTGAAGGCTGCTATCAGAGCAACCTGGGCTTTAAAACATCCAAGCAGTGCCACAGACTGATGGACTCCATGCCAAGTCACATAGATGCAGTGATTTGTGTGAAAGGACCTCCAACACATTACTGCGTGAATAAATAAGCATCATTTTCCAGAAGGTCAACAGTTCTGCATTTAATTTTTTTTTTCAAGTCATGAAATATTTCTCTTTGTAATCATGAATCTAGAATATATGGAAGTTTCACTTCTTGAATTAAATCACAGAAAAAGGAACAAACTTTTCCAGGATATTCTATTCTTTATGTGATGCACCTGTATATGTGTTAGAAAGCAGTTTGACTATGTTAGATGTCACGCAAACATTTCACGCCATATATATTCTGTGAACAAAAATTCAGTTTAAATTATGAAAGCTAATAAACTCAAAAACATGCTTAAAGTTCTTGATCTTGATGTTTTGGATCTGCTTGTTTGTACAGGCTTATGTAGTCGAGGACAACAAACAACTGATTCTGGAGGGCCAGCTCCATGTGGCCTTACAGACCATCGGCAAAGAAGCCAGTTCCCTGATTCCCAGAGAGGTATGGCATAAAACACAGTAGACAATGGTTAGACACTGCAGTCACAAATTTAACCCAAGTTAGTCAGTTAATCCAGAATAAGCTGCCTAGCTTTTAGTTTATTCCAATAAATGCAAAAACATAGCTCTAGTTTTTTCCTGTCCTTCACTGGTTACCAGTTGATTTTGATATTGATTTTTATGTTTTTATCACTTTTTGTTTTTATTTTAACATTTTGATATAATTGCCAAGAACCTGTCTTAATTTTTTATCCACCTGTTTTGACCACTTCATATCTGCATGCGATAGGAGGTACCTTGTAACTTGTTTTGAAAGGGGCATTATAAACAAAGTATTACCATGGATAAGGTTTTATTTCCTATCCAATACTAATAATAGGGTCAAGATAACAAGGTTGTGTTTTCAGTAAAAAGAAATTAATGGGCATTTCAGTAATACTAAAAATTGTATAGGAAAAAAGTACATCTACAGTGGTCAGGATTTACTCTTTGCTATAAGAAAAAATGTCTAATTCTGAATTTCTGTATTTGTGATTTTGTGTTTTTGTTTCAGGAAGCTCAGGAGATGGTGCTCCTCAAGTTTAAATCAGAGCTGCCCCCTCCAGTGGTCCTGCCTTCTGCAGAGCTATCCCAGCTTATCAAAACCAACCTGCACTACCCGGAGACCTACAACCACCCATTTGTCCAGGAGAGGTGGGACATGAACATACATCACACACGCACACATACAATTCAGTTATAACAACCAAATAAAGTAGGGATGAATGGTATATAGTTTTAGCCCAGCTTTTTTCTGCTACTCTAAATGTCAGTGGTACAGATAGATATGATTAATTATAAATGTTTATTTTACAGAAATCATTATTTATAGTTAAACCAAACCATACAATTATTAGACCAGGGGTGCCCAATACGTCAATTGCGATCAACCAGGCGACTATGTGAAGTGCACACTTCGCATGCCTGCAAGTGCTTGGTCTGACCTGGTCCTTGTGTGTTGTGATTTTTAAGTACGTGGGGGTGATAACATATATGAAGAAAAATGTTGGAAAGGTTTAGCTATATTAAACGTTGGATCTTAGTACTGATGGAAACTATGCATAGCATCCTCTGCTGCCTTTAACAATTAAATCTTCCCTTTCTCATACACCTCCCAAGAGGAGAGAAGTTTGATGGTTTTGCTGAAAAACTGCTGGTCATAAAGTTTGCTTGTCTCAGAAGAGGCAAAGTTTTTAAAGAGGCATACATGACATACATTTAGTAGCTATTCTCAAATGTTCTGTAGACTCTCCAGAGAGTTTCAGAACTAGAATGCTAAATAAAGGCAATTATGTCTTAGCTTATAAAGAAACTTCTGTAAAATGATAAACTTTCTTTTTTAAAGATCACATATTTTACCCCTTTAAGACAAGTTTATATTGGTCTCAGAGGTCCCAAAAACATAATGAGCTGTCTGACTCTGCCCCTGACCCCACCCCTCTCATGAAATAGATGTGACTTAATGGATGTGGCTCTCCTGATCCTCCTCTCAGGAGAGGAGGGCAGAACTTTCTTCCAAGTGGAGAGGGCCAACCAAACCTGAAGGCGGGCTAACTACCCACGTGACATTATGAAAGGAAAATCTGAGAATGACTTGTTTTAGCACACATTTTCTGAAAGGTGGAGAAATGGGGGGGGGTCTGATTCTTGAAGGAATGTGGATAGGGCAGGGCACATATTTTTGTTTGAAAAGCCTGAAAAAGTGTATTTTGCATAATATGTGACCCTTAACCCCTTTACAATGAACATCAGCATTTCCTCTGTACAAAGTTCATTTAGAAACACATAAGCTTTAATTGATGATGATTTCTCCCTGTCTGTAGCCTCTGTGTGGTTCCAGTTACACTGACCCTGTCAAACTGCTCATCCGCTCAAGTAGACGTCATAATAGAGTTGCAGCACAAAAGCGCCAGGTTAGTGTACACATGCACACACTCATGCACAAAGACTTTTACTTTGAAACCCTTTTTTTATCCTCTCTCTTTCAATTGTGTCCTTTCAGCCAAGAGTCTCTGGAGGTCCACAGCTCATTCACTTGGGTGGGTCAGACTCAATACAAGCTACAACTAAAGGCTCAAGAGGTGCTGTGCCTGACTCTACGGGCCTGTTTCCTTCAGGCAGGAGTCTACAACCTCAACACTCCGCGAGTCCTTGCGAAGCCAGCCCAGCTGGGCACCATGTGTGAGACAAGTCAGCAGACAGCTAGTCCTGCTCTCATTATCATTAATAATGCCTGAGCAGAGCAACATGGCCTGCAAGGAAGAGGGCTTCGACTCTGTTGAAACAGAAACCCCTGAGCAGTGACTTTACCTGCTTCTCTACACACCTGAACATGTTTTTTTTAAACTATCCCAGACAACAGGAAAACAGATGTTTGTACCACTTAGTAAAATAGAGACAGATTTATTTAAAACAAACTGCTACAGTTTATAGAGTTTGATGAGTTGACACTGTAGAGGAAGTGGTCAAACTGTTTATGAACATTGAAACTCTTACTTTTTTAAGCCAAGAATCAAAAAATTTCATCTGCTTGTTACTTTTTAAAGAGGCCCACCAACACAGAGGTTTATCCTTACTTAGTCTAGCCTTCCTTTCTTCTATTTTTACCCACACTCACAATCACCAGCATCTAAAACGCTCACTTTGTATTTGGAACTGATATGAGGTAAGTCATGTATTAGACAAGTGCTGGTGTTTGACCCAAATTAAGACTGTCTCTCTTACTTTTCTTTAAAGCTTTATATCACACTTATGCTCTTAATTCAGATATGGAGTGTGCCCATGTTGATTTACAAAACACGAGTGCTCACAACAATGAGGTTTAATTTTCTGTGCATTCGAGCTAGTTTAGCTGGACTGGCCAGCATTTCAAGGCCTTCAGGCTATTTCTGTCTGATAGAAGTGAAAACAACTTTTGAATGCTTATATGTGAATATATCCCACTCGAGAGGTATCAGATTCATAAATAACTGAACAGTTCTTTTCAAGTGACATTTACTCTGAAATTCTAACAGGAGCTGTGTACATCCTCTATATTGTATTCCTCACCACCCAACCATCTTTTCATTGAGTCTACATTGTTGGGGCATCAGTCCCCCAGCAATGTAGAGTCCTTGGTAGAAACTACTGACCACTGTGTGACTTCATCATTAAATAACACTCTAGCCGTATTGTCTCATGTACAAGCAGGTCATTTTCTCCAGTCCAGCCAGATCGGCTAACCCCCCTCAATTTTTGTGTTTAAATTAACTGTATTGTGATCAAGCTCTTGTATGCATTGTTTTGACTGCTTTTCTGAAAATTATGCATTATATTTATATAACTAATTGAATGTAAATAGAAAATAAACCATACCTAATGATACCTTTTGCTCTGCAAGACTCTGATTTCTGGATGGTAAAATTCCAACTTGGAGCACTATGATTCAATGCAGAAGACATTATAATGTGACCAGTGTTAGGGGAGAGGTTTGTGGCGTTAGCTGTTAGCCAAAGTCCCAATTGCACGCTTGTTTTCAGACCTGCCTCTCCATATATGTTACACTTACAGTGTCATTTAGCAGACGCTTTTGTCCAAAGAAATGTACATCTAAGAGATGTACAGCACAAGCAAAGATTTAGACAAGAGCAAACAACATTAGTAAGTGCCGTAAAGGGTTTTAAGTCCATTTGGCTGCAGGTGCTGCACATGATGTTTTGCATTGGTTCCCAACCTGGGGTGCGGGAGGTTTACATGTGCATGCCTGTCAGTAATAAGTTGCAGTAGTCAATGCGTGATATGTAGAGGGCCTCATACATAATTATGAATAGGGCCCCACTTTGGCCAGGGGCAACCCTGCTAATTGTGTGTTTTAAAAGCAGGAAAAGGCCAAACTTTGGAACAGTTGATTTTGGTCAAATAGTTGGATTTTGTAACGAAAACTTTGGTTGATGTTAAAATAATAATAATTATGATGATGATTATGAATATAATACAATAAACTTGCATGAATAACTGCATCCTATGTGGTGTGGCATGGTGGCGATCATCCTGCGGTACTGCTGAGGTGTTATGTTAGCCCATTTTTCTGGACACATCTGTGTGTGGTGGCACTTGATCCACTGACTCCAGTTTCAACTCCTCGTGAAGCTCCCCTCAGTTCTTGACTGCTTTGTTTGACAATCCTCTGAAGGCCTCTTCCTACACTTTTCTCTTCCAGTCAACTTTGCTTGAATATTTTTTTCTTTAACAGCCTCTGAGAACAGCCTGCCCTTTCAGCAGTGACCTTCTGTAGCTTACCCTCCTTGTAAAGGATGTCTGATTTTCTTTAAGACAGCTGTCAAGTCAGCAGTCTTCCCTATGACTGCAGTTGCATGAACTGGACCAGATTAATGAAAAAGGTCTTTCACTTTGGTTGAGATGATTCTTCAATATGTGGAAATGTAACTTTCTTAAGTAAATCACAGGAAAAATGAAATTTCACAGGATATTCTTATATTTTTTAGATGCACTTGTAAATATGAACTAAGGCAGACTGCATTTATCTAAAAGCCCATATATGTTTAAAAGCGTAAATCTAAAAAACTGACAATAGCGTTGGTGGAAACAGTGCTTTATTTACATACATAACCATCTGTGAACATCCAGTCCAAACCTAGTGATATTTTGATCATAATTTCCAGAGATGTGAAAAGCTGTCCCTTCTAGAGAAGCTTTCATTTCTCGATTCACAGTTTTTGTAAATATCAAAATACAGTAAGGAGGTGTTAAAGTTGTGAAAAAATACCTTGTATCTCAGTTTTATCTGTTCATTTGCTGTAGGAGGTTGCCACTTTTTTAACAAGAGAAGACTCAGGCAGAGACAGCAAAATATAAAGAACATAGAGTTTGGACTTAAATGTTTTGTTACACAACACACAAACACCAATTTGTACAGAGCCAATATAAGTTAATATTTTTTGTTTGCCAATCTACTAATAAGTCCCTGAAATTGTATTGTTGAAAAAATGCTTAGATTGTAGCTATGATATTCCATTTAATAAAAAGTGTTTGAACTGGCATCATCATAAAGTGCAGATTTTGAGACATCTAAGAAAGAAGGCACACTTTTTTATAACTGTGCTGGAGAAAAAAGGCAGCGTATCATGATGGCCAACTGCTTCAATCAATTGTTGGTGGATCAGATGTGCTTATATAAATCAAATATGTGCTCCCTTGTGATCTTGCTTAGGCAGTCCATCAAAACAGCATGAGTTCAGCTTCAGGTTTCTTGGTCTCTTATAGCTTCATACTGTGGTGGCTGTCTGTAGAGGCAGTAGTGCTGAGTCATAAAGAGGATGTCAAACACCACAGAGAACAGACCAAGGCCAAACTTTGTAGGATCGCCAAATATCAGCCTCCACTCATCTGAGGGGAGAGAAACAGTATGCTTAAGTACAACAATATACCCTGTCAGCCGGATTACATCATGTCTTATGGAAAACACAAGTGCATCAACTCTAACAGGTTAAGGGTTTTTTTTATTCAGTTAAATTGAATTCATTTAAATACAAAAACTTTTTTAACCCCACTAGCGGCAGTTGATTTAGAGCAGCTTGAATACTGCTGTAAAAACAGAGAGGCAGGTCCGAGGGGTATACAAACCCCCACCAAATCTCATAGTCCTAGGTTGAATGTACTGAAGGGGATGAATTTTTTTAAATATTGTACAGGGAAAAACAGCCATTTATCCACCCCCAAAAATAAAACCTATAGGTTCTTATAATTTCTCAAGTGGCCTTGTGTCTACCAATATTAGTGACAGTACAAGTGTTTTAAGCCCCTGAAAAAATGCTTCCTGTTTCATGGCAAACAAAAAATCCCTATGGCTACTGTGTTGGACATAACTGTGCTGGTTGGTGAACATCCTGGACTGGCAGCCAGTTAGTGGCAGAATAAAGACACAAATGACCAAGTACACTCACATTATGGTTGGTGAACATCTTAAGATGTATCTTAACAAATTTGAGTTGAAACTGATGAACAGCACCGGAGTTGTAGGTAACAATAGAGAAGTAGTAACTTCCTGTTAGTAGGTGATACTGACTTATTCAAAAATTTTAAATGGAGATGTTCAAAGGCTGGTAGACATGAAATTTAGTTAGGATATAATGAGTTAGAACAGTTCAAAATTTTATGGTGAGACAAGACATAAATATCAAAGTTCACAGAGCCGCCACACCCAATCCCTCACAGGTTTTGATGTACATCAACTCTTATGTTTTTGAGGGCCTTTAGAGCGATTTGTTCAACAAGCTAGCAGTATCAACATAACATCTAAAGCTACAAAGTGGTGCAATATCTTTAGCTAAAAACTGCATTGTTATTGTGTCTCACACAAAAAAGACAGACTCTGAAAACTACAAATGGTAACAGAGGTACAAAACATTAAACAGAATGAGTTGCAAAACCTACCATTGTTATAAGACTGTAAGATCATCTGAAGAATACTGAAGACTCCACCTGTGAAGTCCAGCAGTACATTGCCAATACTCCAACCCTCAGTGCTTTGTCTTCTGTAGTTCATGACTGCCTTGGGAAAAAACATCAACAATATGATACACAGTAGATAAAAGAAATAAACTGTTTTTCCACACCAAAATAATTGGGAAGTCTGCACACCTGCTTTGTTGAAGTTCTGGTGCATGCTATGTGCCTAAAACATGCTG
Source organism: Cheilinus undulatus (assembly GCF_018320785.1). Classification (NCBI taxonomy): domain Eukaryota; kingdom Metazoa; phylum Chordata; class Actinopteri; order Labriformes; family Labridae; genus Cheilinus; species Cheilinus undulatus. The sequence continues at coordinate 36,925,060 of NC_054871.1, forward strand.
AGGTGTTGAGAGAATAAACATTTTTAAAGACTCTGCTGTTCCATAATAGTGTTTTGTTGTGCAACTATTTCTGTAAAAAATTTGCAAAATCATGATTTCTTGAGGAGGAGTTCTGTGTGTGCACATACTGTAAGGTAGTGTTGTGTAGTTTCTTCACGTCTCTATGAATCATCAATTACAGTTTCTGTTATGCTAAAGAATAGACAGCTGATGTTGGTTTGAGCATTTGAATGCCAAAACTCTTCCTTGCCAAAGGGCTCATAATTTGTCTTACTATAAAGGCATTTCCTGTGCATAGCCCTCTGCAGGGCACCCTGCCATCCAAGACTCTTATCTTCTTCTAGTGAAGCCATTATCTGATAGATTAAGATGTACGCTTTGGGTTAATGTCAAACTGAGAGGTGAAAATCCTATTTATCATCAGCTTACTAGCAGATTCCTGAAGGTTTTGTGCTAAAATTGATTGCTATTCAAAACCGTTCATAATTCCCTCAACCTTAACTAAAAGATTTCCAGCTAAAGAAAAGAGCCACAAAGCATTGAAGCTGCCCACACCATGCTTTGCTGTGAGTAAACAGAGCATTTAAAAAATGATCATATTTACCACAAGCCAGTTATATAGCAATACAGGGTTTTAGTTTGTGTATTTAGGGCTTACCTGCGGTACATATTTGGTCAGAGTGACTCCTAGTTTAATGTAGGAGAAGTAGTAGAGGTATTCCAGCCAGGTGATCTCTTTGGCTACAGCAAGAAACAAGCTAACCAAGGCAAAAATCCAGGCTATTAGCAACAAAACCAAGGCTGTCCAAGACAACTTTTGATTGCCCCTCTGAAAGAGAAAGAACACAGTACAACATATAAATACAGTATGAGGGACAAAACTGTACTGTGCACCAACCTGCATTTCTACAAATTTACAGAAAATCATCAGGTGAAATAACAAACATGAAGCTATTATAAAGATAAGTAGACTTAAAAATGAAGATACATTTTAATGCACTACATTGCCTATAGTAGAAACTTGTGCACACTACTCTATGATAGAAAAACGACTCAAAAATGTCAAAGAAACATAGTCTGACACTTTGAATAATGTTGCTGCCATTATATCAGCCCCATGTGTAGTTCAACATATTCATCATATCAAAAAAAAGTGGAAAATACAAACTGGTGTCCAGACATCACAATAGTTTCTGGAGACAGAGAGAAATAATAGTCACAGGAACTGCACTGGCTGCATGCCAGTTACAAGTTACTCACTCATTGCTAATTTTCCCGAGTATATTCTTCTGCACTCACAAAAAGATGACCCCAGAATACATAGAAATTTACAAGGATGGCAAAAGAAAAAAATGGGTAAAGAGAGAATGAAACATTTGGCTATTTGCATTTGCACTTGCAGCTTACCCCTTAAAATTTTGTGAAGTTGTTAGTTTTGTACAACTTTTGTATAGTTTTAAACATATGAGTATGTGACGGTGCTACATGTCTACACAAAGAGCATAACAGAAGCAGCACAGAGCAAAGGACATTTGGTTCTCTGGTCTACTCAAAATGAATTCAGACATTTGAGTTCAGGCTAAGTTTTCCCCTCGTCTTGACCATGTCTGCATGCCCGCACGCCTACATTGGTTGAGGCCAGGTAATTAGCAGGTTGTCAGTAAGCAGCTGGAAAGGTTTACCTAATGCTGAGTGAATCAGGGTAAATGCAGAATATCTGACATTTGATTCTATACTTTTAAGACATTTTTTAAGACTACTTGAAACATCAATTTCTAACCAATTACATTATTGACATAGAGTTATGTTTTGTGCTGATAGTATGACAAAAACATGAAAAAAATTAAATGAAAATGCTGCTAGTATTTTAACTGTAGTGTGCAAATTAAGCTTTCTTGGAGTATTTTTAAATTGGACTATGACAAAAAAGAACTTGATACCATAAGGTAGCTGAAAGGTCTCATTTTTTTACTCATGTGGCCTAAAAGTAGTTCTACCACAGTTTGGAAGTACCTATTTATATGTTTTGTACTGTGGTTAAGTAAAAGTTAAACAGCCTACAAAAGTTTTAAGAAAAAAACGTAAGAAGAAGAAAAGTATAACTAGTCGTTTTAGGATCCATACAATCTTTAATTCTGATAAAGAGCACTGACGTGTCAATGATCACCTAACTGTCGCAGCTGATCAGCCATAGCTAACACTAACTGAATATAAAAAAAAATTCTGAATATAAAGAATAAACAGGAAAAACTACGTTACAACCATTAAAGATAATTAGGCTATAAAATAAAATAAAGAACTACTAAATTTAAGACCTTATAGTCTTTTATTCATTGTCATTTTAAACAATAAACCTGAGCACACTCCAGTTTTAGTCCATAACAAGTCCCTGCATTTTAGTCATTACCTTTACTCAAAACATTCTCCTTGAACTTAATTATTTGTAAAAATAATCTAACCATAATACTCATATAAAACACTAATTCTATTATTAATTTAACAGACAGTGATGAAAAATCTTACAAACTTTGAATGAAGGTCTTTTAATCTTAGTAGAGGACTTAAAAAATAATTATTTATAGATGTTTGCACCCTCATTGATACTCCTACCCCTACAATTGGAGTCTGTATTGAGAATATTAATAACTTTCTGCTACTTAACTCAGACCAGGCAGGAGTTATTTAGTTTGGCGCTACACCACAGAGATACCTTTTCTGATGATATAACTGCCCATCCACAGCTGCCCAGCTGTGTGTTATAACAGGAAGATAGCAGTCATGGGAACTGAATATATTGTATGTATTTTTTTTCCATCAAAACTTCTGAATATTTTTGATATCCTTTTTTATGAAAGCTAGAGTATAGAAGGATACCTCATATACAGCAGCCTGGATAGCGTAGATCAAACAGAGCAGCACAGCATGGAGACTGAAGAAGACGTCGTTGGCATCAACAGGGTTAATTCCATTTGGATTCTCTTTCAGAAACTCTTCCTAAAAAAAAAGCACACAGCAACTAAATGGATAAAAGAAACTATATGCATCAAAAAAGGAAAAGTGCCCAAGAAAGAAACCTTTTGACCAAATGTATCGATCAAAACATTAAGTTTGTCCGATAGGGAATACAGGAATGTGATTTGTTAATATAACAAACTGTTCAGGTCAAACAGCATTGCTGTGGTCAGTAAGCCATGGGGTTTAAGGTTCTGTTAATGGCTGCTAAAGCACAACTGTTCTATGATCAATTCACCTCTTGATTTCTTCCAGATTGCACAACAAATCTTTATACATGGCTAGTAGACTATACTTCTAAAACCCCAGCTGAGTGCTCCCTTAGAAGATTAGGTCACCTTTGTATAAGGAATCCAGAACAGCCCTATGTTGAAGACACTGTAAGCTGTAAAGCCAGTTAGGTTGAGAGCCAGGAAATCAAAGTTGAGTCCCACAACACTGAAAAAGAAAAACATGTTGTGTAATTGGTTAGTTCATTGGGATTATTTTTCTCATTTTTTCACCTGTAAATGTATGGTTTTTAAAATTTTTTTCAAAGAGGTCAGAAACATACAACCTACCTTTTCCTCCTCCAGTTTTCCCAGGCCTGTGGATAGAAAGACACTGACCAGGCGATAAAGTAAATCCAGCCGATGACCTGACTGATTCCAGAGAGGATGTTGCTACGGACAACCATAAAACGGATCCTGATGGATGAACTGGAGAGTAGAGAGTGTCATGATTATAAATGAAAACCAAAAACGCAACACCAATATACCAACATTATTTGCAGTATCATCATTATTATACCGTGAAAACTGTTTTTGAAATGCATCTCCTCTTGCAATCACAGCACGGGGGGTACAAATATGCAGGAAGTTGACTTTCGCTAAAATCCAGGTTAAATGGAAGAGACCCTGGCATAACTTTCATAGAGAAGCACTATAACGTTGTGCATGCTGTTGCTAAGATTCTCATGAAAGCTGATCTGATGTTTATCCACCAGATTGGCCTCCATAATTGGCTTGTGAGTGCAAAGGCTGCAGAGTTGTAAACGGATCCATCTCATCCATTTGATGGCTATGCTTGTGACTCAGCTTGTTATGTAAATACATAAAAGATATAATTAGATTATTTCAATATAATTTTTATTTGTATTCATAAAGGGGTTAGAAAAAGGTTTATTAACAGACATGAAGCGATGGTGTTAGAGTAACACACAAGCCTGCTGCACAGTGAACGAGAGATAGAGAGCTGCAGACTGGGATCGCTTTGAGTAGCATGCATGTAAATAAATGCGTTGAAATCAATGATTATAGTGTCTAAAATACATTTAATAACTACTGAGGTTGTGGACCTCGCAGACATCATCGCCTCACTGCGTAAAAAGACTCTAGTATTAAAAAGTTTCACTTGTGATCCTTTATCTTGACAGATTAAACTGTGTGGAGAGGTGAAGATTCTTGTTGGTAACTAAGTTTCTGCTTCATTTTCAGCCATGAATCCAAGCTCTGCTGAAGCAGAAGGGAAGGGTGTGAGAGAACATAGATCGATCGATCAATCAATCAATCAATCTGGACTACACTAGACCAACACTGATCACCATGAGCTCAGTACTGGAAGTATTTAACCTTGTTACAGTAGAAAGGAAAACCTTCCCTTTAACAGGCAGGAACCATGAACAGAGCCAGACTCAGGTCTATTCAAGTAAAATGCAGATCTCCTGATTTCTCAGCTTTAGCCGAGCTTGATATGTATTTCTTCATGATCTAAGGTTGTCCTATCGCACAACCCTATCCTTAAAGAGCCAGACAAACCTCCATGTCGTTGATAGTGACTGCAGCAAAGTATAGGATAAAATAATCTCACCTTAATCCAGTTAAGACAGTGGTTCCCAAAGTGGGCTGTATAAATTACAAAAAAAACCCTGCTCTGTTGGCAAATATTGTGACTGACTGTGTTTTTGTCATATGTTTAAATATTATTGAATGCTGATGTTTATGGTTAGGGCTGCCTGTGAATAATTTCATCTGCCAAAGGGGGGGGCCCCACAGGAAAAGACTGGGAACCACTGGCAGCCAAGACATTAGGTATCAGTGCATCCAATGCATTCAAGTTTCCCCACAGACTGCTACCCTTACCCAGGTCTGGACAGTGATCCTCCAGGATACCTCACTCTGACTCTGCATATGCATGCCCAGATACTTCTGGGAGTGCATAAAAGGTTGTTGAATACAATTAATGCAAGTAGGATATTAAACTATTTATTTACAGGTAGCATGCCTGATCACAGTTAATGAACCTTTGGTTTTAAACAAGCCTCTGGTTATTTGACAAGCTGAGTTGCAGGCAACACTAGGAGCTGGCATGAGCTGAAAAGGACCAGCTCACAGAGCTGCATCTTTCTAAAAAGGTTTTGCCTTGTTGCCAGGACGTCCTGGTCTGGCCTTGAGACAGGTAAATAGTAAGAACAGGTCATAGTGCTTTTGAGCTTAAACGCACCTGTTGAAGTCTGTGTCATTGCTCTGTAGGTGTGCAGTCACCTGACCAACATCATGGGAAGTCACATTGAAGGTGACTGAGGCTGCCTCTGCTGGTAGCAACACCTGAACAAAAACAGCAGCAGTAAGCAAAGAGGTTATATAAAAGAGTAGCAGAATAAGTTATGAGCATGAAGAATAAACAGCTACACCGACTCATATTTCATTTGGGTAACTTTTTTTGATCAATTTCAGAATGTTACTACGTTATCTTGCGTAGTCATGTTTTAGGACACTTTTAAATCCCTAATGTGAATAATGTTGGACTGATTAGCCTGATAATGGCACTTTGGGTTAACCAAAACATTAGCATTCATCCACTTCTTTGAGCCATCTATGGTCTAGATCTTTTGGGAAGTGTCTCGTATTTGATCCCTGGATTGTAAAAGGAATTGACAGCAAAAGGTCCCTGCTCTGGGACTATGTAAAGCAAATATCAATGCTGGGTTAGGTTTCAAGTAGCAAGGACTACAACTGCAGCAAAGAACAGTATTAAAGCATGCTGTGTCTCCACTGGTAAGAGCAAGAAAGATTATTGAGTTAATACAGGTAGTGAAAAGCCTGCAATAAATAACACAACCACAAAACAACCAAGACAAGAGAAATATAAACCAAAACAACTTGCATTATGACTGACTCTTGATCTGATTAACAGACTGAAAGTGTGAAAGCATGTTTTATATGCCATTTTTTATTGTTTTATGTGTTACCTGCTCAGGAAGTGTAATTATGGACGTGTAGTTCGGTTTGGAGCTGTATGCTACATCAAACTCAATCACAGCCGACTGGTTGACAGGGGAACTGGGAAAAGACACAAAGATCAAAGAGAAGTTTAGTGGTTGAGGAGACAGAGAATTAGAAAACCTAGTACCTCTTAGTTCTCCTCAGCTATTGATTACCATAGGGTGATCAATAGCTGGCCACCTCCAAAACCTCCCCAAAAGGCTGAAGGCATTTAGTAGATTCAGCAATCCATCAGGGGTGGTGATTGTCTACAAAATGCTCCAACAGGTGATTTTTGGATATTTAAGGTTGCTGCAATGGCACTCTGAGCCTTACTGAGCCAAAAATTCTCATTTGCAACGAAGGAGAACAAAGTCAAAAGGGAGAATACTCAAAAAATTTGACCTCTTAATGTGTACAACCAATAAAGACTTCAAATTTGAGGAGTCAGCACTCAGAAATGTTCTGTAAATTTTTGAGCTTACCTTGAAGTTATGGTGATATTTGCGTTTGAATTCTTCACAAGTGTAACAACATTTGGAGCAGAGAAAAACAGTTTCGACTCTGGTGGACAAACAGAGAAACAAGGAACAGAAACATCAGCATCATCAATCAGTGGTTTAAACTCATGGCAGAGCTATCATGACTTAACAAAAACACATTTCCATCCATCATATTCATCAAGAAATCACTTTAACTAAGCAGGTCTAACATTTTCAAAATGTATACATCCTTGACATGCTTTCTATTTATTGGTTAAGTATTTTAAACACAGCAAAGCTTACATTTTAAAAACCACATCCCTTTTAGGACCATGTCAGCTGAAAATGTCTTTTTTCAAGAAAAGCTGAATCATCAGAGTAAAAAGCAGTAAAAGTCAATTCACCAGAGATATTGGTCAGCATCCAGAGCAGTAGAAGTTGAGTTGGCAGCCATCTTTTTCTCAAAAACAGACCTGACATCTCTGCAAAATGAATACTTCAACCTGAAGGACACAAGGCGAAAAAACAATGCCAATTATATCAATAATCTAACATAATCCAATCTTAGACAGCTGTTTTTGCAGCTGCTTAAAATGCCCAAACTTTTAGCACCTCATTTTCTCAGCACAGAGCTATGCTATGAAATGTAATTATTTTAATATGAAGACGAGGAGCTGGGAGGCAAGATCTAGACCAGTGGTTTTCAAAGTGTGAGGCAGACCTCCCCTGGGGGGTGCCACAGAGCTTCAGGGGAGGCGCGGAACCATAAACATGAAAAAAGGTGATCTGCTTTGCGAAACTCTGCTGTGCATGGAGCAAAATGGGTAAACTTATAGTTACTATAGGGACTATGCTATAGAGCAGTGTTACTCAACCAAAGAGCCAAATTATCGAAAATACCTTTGCAAAAGCCACAATCTATGAGGTGAAAAGTGGCAAAAACAGCTTGAAGTAGCATAAAAATAGGTTAAAGATGGCAAAAATGGTCAGAAAGCAGCAAAAAAAATGGATGAAAGTGGGGAGAAAAAGTGGAAAAATGGTCAGAAAGTAGCAAAAATTGTGAGAAGTGACAAAAAATTAGCGGAAAGTGACTTAAATGTGCAAAAAGCAGTTAAGAGTGACAAAAATGGGCAAAAAGAGGAAACAAGTGGTATGTAATGGCAAAGGGCTGTTTAAATGGACAAAAAGTGGCAAAAAATTGTTTAAAAAAATGGTAAAACTTGGGAAAAAATGACAAAACGACATTGTAAAAATGAGCAAAAAAATCGGAGAAAAAAAAGGGATATTTGATGATGAACAGCAGCCTTAATGGGTAAAAAGGTGATTGAGGGCAAAAATGGGATAAAAGTGGTAAAAATGGGGAAAAAGAAGCAGAAGAAGTTGTAAAATGGCCCAAAAAATATGAAAAGGGGTATTTAACTGCATTATAACTGAATAAGAGGGAAAGGCAGATGTTTAAGGACATTTTCAAACCAAAATGTCCAAAATATATATTAATATTAAAATGTTAAAGATTAGACATAAATGTTTGAAATGTTGTTGTTTAATTTTTTTTTTAATTTGAATCCTTTTGTGGGTGGGGATCCACCAAATGAATAAGTTCTTCTTAGGGGAGGCTCACTCTCACACACTTTGAAAACCCGTGGTCTAGACCATAAACACCTATGCCCTGCCAGTGAGCAGATACATGGATGCATGGAGGATTTCACCCTCATTCCAGCACCCTGAGACTAGGACAGTGGTAGACTGAGGACTAGAGGGCATGAGAGCCACCATACAGGATGAAACAGCAAATATCCAAGAGTTCATCAGGCAGTTGGCCCCCAGTGACAGCCTGCTAAGTAAATGCCTCAGGTAGGAGAAACCCAAGTGGGAGGAAGAGGAGCCAGAGGAGCTGTCCAGGAAGGGCACGTCCCTGCACAGCATGTACCACCACCAGCATGTACCACCAGCAGATTGAAGACTTGGCTGATATGAAAAAGACTTACTGCCGAACTGAAGGGCAGCACAGAGGCACTAATCATGGCTGTACAAGAACAGGCCCTAAGCACTAGATCGATAGAGGCCAGGGTCTTCCACATCTGACCGGACCCCAGGTGAAGACTGCAAAGAAGCCCCTGTAGGATGCTGGCAGTCAAGGCATGCAAGGAATGAAATAACCAAGTGGCTGGTATGGTACACAGAAACATCTCTGCTGAGTATGGGCTGGAGGTTCCAGGATCAAGATGGAAAACACCCCCAAAGGATGGTAACCGAGCCAAGGTCCAGTGGGACTTCAGGATCCAAACTGACAAACAGGTGGTGGCTAATCAACCAGACATCGAGGTGGTCAATAAACAGCAGAAGAAGGCAGTGGTGACAGATGTAGCAACCCCAAGTGACAGCAACATCAGAAAGACAGACGTTGAGAAGCTGAAAGAACATCTATAGAAGAAAAGGGGAGCGAAGGCAACTGTGGTACCAGTGGTGACTGGAGCTCTTGGGGCTGTAACCCCCCAAAATGGTAGTGGCTCCAACAGACTCCAGGAAAAAACATCTCTGTCCAGAAGAGCTCGACACTAGGAACTCGGGCTCCCAGGGCTCCGGTGGAGGACCCAAGCTTGAAGGAGACACAAGGACGCTCGGGAAGGGCATGAGAAGATTTTACATGTCATCATTGCATACAGGAGAATATTATCACAGAAAATCTGGTTTTGTGCCAGCTTCTAAAACCATCAGAATCGACCCACTGTCGGGATTAAACGCTTCTTGGATAGTATGACAGTGTAGGGCCACTTTAAGTGTACTAAAGGAAATGGAAAAATCCCTTCTTTTGTCGAGTATTTACAACATCATCAGCTGTATGAAGCGTATTGAGCTAAAGACTGAAAACTGAAACCTAAACCTACCACATTAAATTTCAACCTTTTGGTCGATGAAGAGACGTTAAAACTAAACCACAGACTTAGTCACCTACATTAAAGATGTATGCAACATACGTAAATGTGAATAATCTGATTAAGAAAAAGTAATTAGGTCTACTTAGCCTACACAAGCTCCGTTGTTTCGACCGCTTCCTCATTCCCACGTCACGAGACAAGCTTCTTCTTTTTCTCTTCAGTTTCCGGCAGACTTTACGCGGCTATGTCGTACTGCTGCCCCCTACAGGTCAGAAATTATTGGTACCCTGCCGTTAAAGAAAGCCCACAATGGTCACAGAACTAACCCTTATCCTCTTCCGTAGTGTGCCTGAAACTGAAAAAAGTAATAATAAATAAAAAATGAATAAAAATTAATTCGTGAAAATCAGACATTGTTTTTGAATTGTGGTAATCATTTTACAAAACACACTAATGAAACTGGCCTGGACAAAAATGACGGTACCCTTAATATTTTGTTGCACAACCTTTTTGAGGCAATCACTGCGATCAAGCAATTTCTGTATCTCTCTGTGAGACTTTTGCACCTGTCCATAGTCACTTTGGCCAACTCCTCGTGAGCAAACTGCTCCAGCTGTCTCAGATTTGAAGGGTGCCTTCTCCAGACTGCATGTTTGAGCTCCTTCCAGTGATGTTCAATAGGATTTAGATCAGGGCTCATAGAAGGCCACTTCAGAATAGTCCAATGTTTTGTTCCTAACTATTCTTGGCTGTTACAGCTGTGTGTTTTGGGTCATTATCCTGTTGGAGGACCCACGACACTGGGTAGCACATTTTACTCCAGAATGCCTTCATTGTACCCTGAATAGATTCAAGAAACCCTGAGCCAGAAGCAGCAAAGCAGCGCCAGAACATAAGCCTCCTCTGTATTTCACAGTAGGCAATTGTGTGCTTAAACTAATACCACACAAATAATTAATATTTTACGTCTTTATCAAACACAGCCGTTAACCACTCACAATGCTGCAGGAAAAAAGTAAGTGAACCCTGGTTTTAATAACTGGTTGAACCTCCTTTGGCAGCAATCAACCAAGCATTTCTGATAGCTGCTGATCAGACCTGCACAATGTTCAGGAGGAATTTTGGGCCATTCTTCCATACAGATGCTTCAGCTCACCCATATTCTTAGGCTGTCTGGTGTGAATGGCTCCCTTGAGGTCATTCCACGGCATCTCTGTTGGATTCAGGTTTGGGCTCTGAGTGAGCCACTCCAAAAGGTGGATTTTCTTTTTTTTTTTTTTTTGAAGCCATGCTGTAGTAATTACTTTGATGTTTACTGTCATTTTCTGTATCACCCAGCATCTTCTAGCTCTAGTTCTTTTTCTCACAAATTGGGTGTGGTAATATGGAGATTAGATCCTGGCAGTTTGACATTCCTCATTCCTGTTCAAAATAGGAAAATGTGGAGAGCTCACTGAAAATGAAAGAGTCCGCATTAAAGCACTTCATGATGCTGGATGGTCTCTGAGACAAATATGACAGGTGGTCTAATAAATTTATTTAGCACTGTATGTATTCAGTTCACAGTTTTGCGGGGCTGCAGAGACGGTTACGGTTTTATGCATCAGAATTTCAATAAGACTATTTTTAAATCATCTTGAATGTATTTCTTATTCAAATAACAACACATGCTTATTCTTTCTCCTCTTGTATCATGCCCATGTTATTAAATGCAATTATGAAGTTGTTATTGTTATCATATGTGTGACTGTGACTCAGCTCCATGCAAAAGCCAAGCTTGATGATAATCTTCTGCCTACAGTGTGCACAAGGCTTCTGCTGAGTTGCAGACCTGTGGATTAAGGAGTGGCCTTTAAAACATCCTCCACATCGTCTGCTGCCTCCCCTCCTTTAGTTTGTTTCTTTTCTCTGCTGCTGGAGCTGCAAGACAAACACTAACACAGCACGATGAACCAGAAGGTGGTACTCATCACGGGCTGCTCCTCTGGGATTGGCCTCGCATTGGCTGCCCGCCTAGCGAAGGATGAGAAGAAAAGGTTCATGGGTAAATTTACATCCTTTCACAAAGTCAGTGTCTTACATTTTCCATAATTTTCTTTTTGAATCAGTTTGTGGTACTTCAATGTAAATATGTCGATGAGTGAAAAGAGAAATGAGGGAAAACTCCTTGTTTATGCATTGTATGAAACAAACTCAGAGCAATGAAAAAAAAAATATTTATCACAGTCACACTTGTGAGGAGCTCTGAAAATTGCTTGTTCTGGGACTATCAGAGAGTACAATGTTAAGCATTAAGCTTCAGATCATTTTGCAACCTCACTGTGATTTAGTCAAGAATCCTTTTCCTAAACACCAACAAAATAGCCACATTCAAGGGTCAATGATCTGGTTTGCATGCAATTTGTAATTTTTCTAAGCCTAAAACTGTAATGATAACATCTTAAGAAGATCATCTCTCTCCATGGACAGCACTACTTTGGATAATTCCCACCTCAGACTTTCAGCAGTTTTTATAAGGACAGCTGTCTAGGAAAGAAAAGTTAATATGACAACAGATTATTATTATGGTGGCCCAGAGGGACAACTGCAAAACATTTGATGAAACACAAAAGCAGTTTGTGCAACACATGTGCAAGCAAAGTCTGGGGCAGTTCATACTATGTGTGTTTAAGATACACTAACTTCCTGTTTTATGGCGAGAAATTAAACTTTGACAAACTGCCACATCTATGCCCGGTAACACCTGCAAATGAAATAACTGCACAGGAACAGAAAAGACCAAATGGGATGAAAAATGAAAACTGTGATTATTGTTTGTTGTAGCCTTTTTATAACTACCCATGGGCTCAAGTCAGCTTAAACTTGAGTCTGGTGGCTGGATTGAAGGCCCTTAATACCAGGAACCCCAGTTCCAGATGTATGTTGCTTTTGATGAAAGTGTTTGCTCAATGACATTGCAACATTGTAAGTCACATCAAAAAACTAAGTCATTGCAAATTTTTTGTTCGCCATGAAACAGGAAGGTTTTTCTTTCCAGACTCATAGAGCCGTGAATCTTGGCACAGAATTTTGGAATGAGAAAAGGAAAAATGGATTTCAATTTTTGAAAAATTCTGCATAATTAAAGGCGTTCCTCTTGAATTAAACCAGAACAGGGGGTTCACCTGATCTGAATACTAGTATTTTTTTTCAGTTCATAGTGAGCTAAAAAAAAAATTCTGCATGTGACCAAGACTCACATGCAGAAAAGGTTGTGCTGGCCCTCACTGTAAAAGCAAGTTACTGTCTCAAAGTTATAGGCTACAGACTTCCTGAGACTAAAACAAATTTTGAGCAGACAGAAATTTTAAGCTGTTGTAAAACAATAAAACTGGATGGGTGTTAGTGTTTCTGTACCTTATTTCTGATCTCAGAGCATTGTTTTGACCCATTTTAATCCACTCTGCCAAGATTCACAGCTCTATGAAAGTTTTAAGACTCTGAAAAACTACTTTCTGTTTAATGTGAAACAAAAAGAAGAAATTGCCATGACTATGTTTTTTGATGTGACTTAAGCATAAGCTGACTTAAAACTACTGGCAGTTGTAAAAAGTTTACAACAAACAACAATGTTCACAAACATTTAGTTTTCATGTTCATATTTGTGGGAAATTATTACAATTTTTTAAAAGCCAGAGATTTTTTACCTTCCTACAGACATAATAAACCCTGCAAATGTCATAGCTATCACAATTGTGGGAATTTAATTTGCAGTATGCAACTGTTGCTACACTGGTGGGAAAGTTATTAGGTCTGTGTTACTATTACATTTGTATTACATTTGTGGGCAGTTACTAAGTTTGCAGGTGCAACATGCCCTGCATGTTTTCTTCACATGGCAAAGACGTTACCAGTTCAGCTGGCTCAGATTAACTCTCTAGGCAAAGTTGAACCACGAATAACACCAGGAATGTGGCAGAGAATCCTCAGGGTTTTAGACAGCATATTTTGACAAGCTACCATGGGCACACACGTTGAGTTTTACACACAAGCAGGCAGTTCTCCTTGAGTTATGCATCATCCAATCGTAAATCACGTGCCTGGCTGTGCACCAAAGTAAAAATCGATCTGATGCACACCTTAAGACTAGTCCATCCAAGTATGACCCCTGGAAATAGCCCAAAACACTCCAATTTAAGGTAATTTGTTCAAAATTGCAGATGTCTTGTTGGATTTTAAGTCATGGTCTTACTGGATTATTGTAGAGCCCCTAAGACACATCTTCCCATGAATTTTTGTTAAATCTAGGTAAAACTGACTTTCAACAGTGTTTGTCTAAGCATAAAAAAAAAAAAAAAAAAAGAACAAAAATAGTCTTATAGAGTGGATTTGTCTAATTTCTGGTCAAGATATATACACCACTTAGCATAAACTACGTTCACCTGAAAGGTCAAAATATAAAATCCTATTTCAATTTATCACAAACAGTTGGGTTTTACACCTAAGAGGTCTATGGTAGACTGCATCCTGGCGCTTTGGGTCCTCATGTTTTCAGGAATTTTATTGAGGGTTGCTTGCAGCCTGTGTTGACTTCCAGAAGAATTCTTATTTTTGGCTTGAAATTTCATATCCATATCTAGACATATTGGGTTAATGAGGTTCAGTTATCTGTACTGAATTATTTCTGACAAAAAAGGGACAATGCACTCACTGAGGTTTGAGTTTTGGGCAGTGTGGATTAGTGATTATAGGCCCATTACAACTGCCTGGTATTGCTAAGCATTCTATTTCTCAGAGCTTCTTAATATAAGTTGTTAAAATCTTTGCAGTTTATGCCACCATGAGGAACCTCACTAAGGCTGAGGCGTTGGTGGAGGAAGCAGGTCGGACTCTGGGAAAGACTTTGGAGATCAAGCAGCTTGATGTCTGTGACGAGGACTCTATAAAAACCTGTGTGGACAGTCTGCCAGAGCGCAGGGTGGACATTCTCAGTAAGCCCACACCATCTACTTCAACGTACTGTGAAAAAATGTTTAAAATTCAGCATTTGTCCTCTAGCAATGATCAATCTGCACTTGTCTGCTTCACTCTCTGCCACAGTAAGTAACGCTGGGATGGGTCTGATTGGCCCTATCGAGTGTCAGTCTATTGAAGAGATGAAGACAGTCATGGACACCAACTTCTTTGGGTTTGTGCGACTGCTGAAGGAAATCCTACCTGACATGAAGAAAAGGAAAAAAGGTCATATTGTGGTGATGAGCAGCGTTCTGGGAATCCAAGGTGAGGATGGCTGCATCTTTTAGAACCTTTATGTGAAAATAACTTTCACTGATTCATTAATTCACTCATTTTGTAGGTATTTTATTCAACGACGTATATGCAGCATCCAAGTTTGCAGTGGAGGGATTCTGTGAAAGCTTAGCAGTGCAAGCCTTGAGGTTTAATGTCAAGTAAGATACAAATATTTTCATACTCCATTGGAATCCCGCAGGTATGGGTCAGTGCAGGAGATCCAGATGGGTTAACAAAGTAGGGATCAGTAAAGAAGCAGTGGTGCACCTCAGAGCTAAAATGAAAACACCTGCAAATTTGCTCTAATCATTTTGAAAGTGTGTAAAGAGTAAAATTACCTGCTTGGTTATGTCTGAGTCATGCATTTCTCTTTCTGTCTTCAGTATCAGCCTGATCGAGCCAGGTCCAGTGATAACAGACTTTGAGCGTAAAGTCTACGAAAAGGGCCTGAAGACTGATCTCAGCAGAGCTGACAAAGTGACTGCTGATATGTTCACAAACATCTACCTGAAGAACTACAAACAAATCTTTGAATTTTTTTCCTCTGAATTTTGCAGTCTGGCGCAGACTGCAGAGGTCATAGCAGAGGTAGTGGATTTGTCATCAGCAGATATCCTCCACTTGATCTTATGTTTTGCTTTGTGTGGAAGCCTGATGTAGACATGTATTCATGCATTCAAATCACTCCATCTCACCTTTAAAACAAACAATCTGAGATCTGTCTGCAGCCAGACTGTCTTGGCATTATGTCCTAATGAGGGAGAAAAGCTGTTCAAAGTTTATATAAGGTGATGTATCACTGAGAAGCTTTTGCAAGTGGTACATAACAGGGTTAACATCAATTCAAATTTTTCTTTTTTTTTTGTCTGGGGTAGAATGGGTAATAAGTGTTTTTTGGGCAGCAGATATCCAGAGGGGCAATTGGGAGTTAAAGCCCAAAGGAACAGAACCATTTTATCTGGCCCTGAGTACACTGATCACGCTGGGAATCAGGTATATGAAAAAAGTATTAAAAGTGTGTCTGATACACCAGATCTTTGTTAATTTCTTAAGATCTAAAGACCAAAATAATCTCATCATCACAGAAAAATTGCATTTTTTTCTTAGATAACACAATAAATAAGTCAAGATCTTTAGAAAACAACCAAAACTGACTTTTTTTTATCACTGGAAAGCTGAATTAGCTTTTAAAAAATGCATGGTGGACCTCTTGGGTATACTGGTTCGAAACTGGAGCATGATAAAATCATAAATATGTATACGTTTTTTATAAAACTCCCAAATTGCTGATTTTCCTCTTTAGTTTGCTCCCCTCACATCCCCATCCACTAGTACGGCTGGCGTGCTGACATACAGTCGGCGTATTGCATCACTTTCTCTTTGTGCAGTCACAGCTGCTTTATAGCTGTTGTGTGCTTATGTGTATGTACAGTGCCGTGAAAAAGTATTTGCCCCCTCTCTGATTCCTGAGTTATTTTTGCATGTTTATCACACTTCAATGTTTCAGATCATCAAACCAATTTTAATACGTCACAAAGACAACCCAAGTAAATAGAAAATGCAGTTTTTAAATGATGATTTTATTTATTAAGGGAAAAAAATCCAAACCTATCTGGCCCTATGTGAAAAAGTAATTTCCCCCTGAACCTAATGACTTGTGCCACCCTTGGCAGCAATAACTGAAATCAAGTGTTTGTGCTAACTGGTGATGAGTCTTTCTCATCGATGTGGAGGATTTTTGGCCAACTCTTCTTAACAGAATTGTTTTTAGCCATTCAGAGGTGGACTTGCTGATATCTTTTGGGTCGTTGTCCTGCTGTATAACCCAAGAGCACTTGAGCTTGAGGGCACGAACTGATGGCCACTGATTGGTCCAGTCACTTTCTAACCGGGCCCAAACGGTTCAGACAGGAGCTTTGCAAGATGGATTCGCCAGTGAGAAACATGCAAATGGACATATCAATCTGCTTTGCAAAGTTAACGGGCTGCACACCTTCCAAAAAGTTCAACTTTTTTCCCGTCAGTCCACTCCACAGAATATTTCTCCAAAAGTCATGAAGATCATCAGGATGTTTCTTGGCAAATGTGAGATGAGCCTTTGTGTTCTTTTTTGTCAGCAGTGGTTTTGTCTTGGAACTCTCCCATGGGTGCCATTTTTGCCCAGTGTCTTTCTTATGGTTGAGTCACGAACTCTGACCTTAACTGAGGCCAGTGAGGCCTGCAGTGCTTTGGATGTCATTCTGGGTTCTCTTGTGACCTCCTGGATAAGTCGTAATTGCTCTCTTGGAGTATTTTTGGTTGGCTAATCTCTCCAGGTTCACCACTGTCCCCAGTTTTCTCCATTTATGGATAATGGCTCTGACCGTGGTTCACTGGAGTCCCAAAGCCTTTAAAATAGCTTTGTAATCTTTTCCAGACTGATAGATTTTAATCACACTGTTTCTCATTTGTTCTTGAATTTCTTTGGATTGTGGCTTGATGTGAGATCTTGTAGCCTACTTCACTTTGTCTGAAAGCTTCTGTTTAAGTGATTTCTGGATCCAACAAATCTGGCGATATTCAATTACTTTTTTCACACAGGGCCAGAGAGGTTTGGATTTTTTTTCCCTTGATAAATTAAATCATCATATAGAAACTTTATTTTGTATTTACTTGGTTTGTCTTTGTGAAATAAAAAAATGGTTTGATGATCTGAAACACTGAAATGTGATAAATATGCAAAAAAAACTCAGGAATCAGAGAGGGGGCAAATACTTTTTCACAGCACTGTATAGTTAACTACAAGCATCCTTGCAGTTTAACTACTTTTCTCTAAGCTTCCTTTTCTGCTTTTACCACAACTCAGCCTAGCTAAGCCTCGGCTTCTCTGCCTCTCCTCAGGGTGTGTCCCCGTCCTCCTTTACCGATAATGGTACGTGTATTAAATGTAGTTTGTTTGTAGTTCTGGAGGACAGGGTAACTCTTTTGGAAATGCGGCTCCACACCACTGAATCCAAACCTTTATTCTTAGCTCTAGCTAGCCAGCCCCCTGTAGCTGGGGCTAGCTAGATAGGGAAATGCGAGGTAGCTGGTTGCAGGTTACAACCACGACATGAGATGTTTCCTATATTTAAGCACCCCCCTCTATTTGTACAAATGTGCTTGTAAGATGAGTGGGATGACACTACAGAAGTCAGCAAGCATACTGAAGTGGTTAGCTCTGGTTAGCTTTCCTCTCAATGTACATGAGTTGCACATTAAATACTAACATACATAGACCTGTAAAGTATCAAAATTACAGTTTAAGTATGTAAGCTTTTGATGGTATTATTTCTAGTTGTAACAATTAAAATGTTTTTTGTTTTGTGTGATTTTCCACCAGCACACTCACAAGATCATCACCATGGAGAATCCCCCTTTCCGCCATCAGACCAACACGCTCTACACCCCTATGACCACGCTCAAATACACTGATTCTAATGGTGACCTCCCAATTGACACGTTTTACAAAGTGGTGTTTGAGCACGACAGGGTCTTCAGCGCCAGCCTGAACTTCATTAAACTTTTGCGCTGGAGAAGTCGGAAGAGCTTCTCTTTGGACAAGGACAAGAACAACTGAACAACCACATGATGTTTTTCGAATGGAATAGCCGTCTGTGGAGATTTCTTTTCTCCTTTATTGTAGCCATCAGAGCTGTCTCAAGACGGCACGCCAAGGAGAAATAAAAGCATGAAAGCCACAGATAATGGTGTGGATTGTTATGTTTGTCTTTGAGCACCTGCTGCAGGTTTAAAACCACACCTGAATACATTCAGCAACTACTGCAGCATAACTATCTTGCTAATCCTTCAGGCCCCATATAACACAAATGTGAGCAGTAAGCAGAACTAGGAAGGGCAGTGTCGAAGTAAAGCTTTCAAATAATTCAGATAGTGCTGCTACTTTACTAAGGGATGTGCACATTTAAGACACTGTAAACCAGGAGTGTCCAAACTATGGTCCCAGGGCCAAATACGGCCAGCGGCCCATTTTTGATCAGCCCTCAGCTAATTCTAGAGATAAAATACAATATGGCCCACATTAAAACATGAAGCTTGTGCTAAACTGTACTGTACTTCTTATTTTCAGCACAAGGCAGTGCTATGTTACATCTGTAAACAAACATTTTGACAAGAAGTTATCTTGACTGATAACCTCCTGACGGGTTATCACAGCAAATAGCAGCACCAATAACTTTTCAGGGGCAGAGCCAGTGGTAGCGAGGGCTAAACAGGGACCCCTGAAATCTAACTGGTTCCCCAAAATCCTAAACGATGACTCTCCATTTGCCTACCGAGCCATTAATGCATACTCAATCGCTAAGCATGTATTAACTTACGTTGGATTAGTATTACTAACTTTAAAACCCTCATGGCGAGGAATATGAAAGTGGCCCCACCATCCTAATATATTTCTGTATGTGGTCCTCTGTGAAAAAAAGTTTGGACACCCCTGCTGTAAACATTAAAGCCCCGATATGTTCAATGTTTCAAGCTTGTGAATCAGTTTTGGCAGGCACAGACGTTGCATTAAGGCTGAAGCAGGCTTAGTGAGGGAGTCAGCCTTTTGCTCTGTGCAAATGGACCTTACAGTGTTGCAGGGAACTGAAAAAATGGCTATAAAAGAAAAACAGACAGGCCTGCCTTACCGAAAACAAGAAACAAGACATTATCGTGCCATGGTAATGAAATGAAACAACTTTTTTTTTCAGAATCTGGCATCAACATCTCATCTGGCTGCCAAATGAATATGAAAGCAAAATATTGTCAATGCATCAGCAGGATTATTTTTCCACTTTCTGCTCCACAGAATTGTAGCATGCAAAAAAGTGTAGGGGAGAGTGGGGGGATTTTTGCCAGGGGGGAAGTAGTGCCACCCCTTGTTTATAGAAAACCATGGAAGAAATTGGTCATGTGACCACATATTTTTGAAGAGCCATCCATTTTACTCATCCTGCATAAAAGGGAGACACATGGCATGAGGGATAAGCACAATTTAGCTCAAAAAACTGTTTTTTGCCTTTCAAAGTAAAATTTCTATAATCAAGGTTTTTTGATTGTTGTGTCTGAACAATTATAGACAAGTTTGAAAACATTTCACACATGTTTTAGTGCTTTAGTAGGCTACACATTGAGTCTATACAGTTAGCATGATGTTAGCTTTAAACTGCTGGATCATGCTAGTTTTTCCAAAATAGTGGGGCTGGGGTGATTTGTGCCAAAGGGCTTGGGTTAAGTTGTGCCAGTGGCACACCCACAAACCCAGACCCAAAGACACATCCACACTCTGACACCCACACAACTAGACCCAAATACCCACAAATCCAGACCCACACATGCAGACCAACACACCCAGAGACAGAAATCCCAGACCAACAGACCTAGACCCTAACCCACACACCCTCTCACCCAGACCCACACACACCGACACACCCACCCTAACAAATCCACACAACCACACACCGAGACCTACACACCTAGAACCCAGCAAAGAAGGGCCAAGAACAGCTGGAGAAGTGAGGAGATGGGCATGCCTCATCAGTGTTTGATTAACCTGCCATTTGTTTAATTTAGCTAACACTGATTTCAGTTTTGAGTTTGCACTGTTATTAAAGAGCAGTTTTATTCAGTTTTTAAGTGGCCTAAGTCACAATGAGATGTTCAGAAATTGGCCTAAATCACTTTATTGAATGATTCACAAATATCATATATTGTGTATTTAATGTTTTTGTGTTTTCCCAAAAACTAGAAAATATGACTTATTCCATTAGTTAATAGGGTGATGATATCTAAATAAAACTTAAATGAGTAATTTTGTATTGAATTTGTATTGCTTTTATATAGCATTACAGTTTATGAGATTAAAATGTTATGTTTTACTTCAATAATCTTCAATAACCACTGGCACAATTTACCCCAACATATTCTCCCCAAAGGCACAACTTACCCCGCACCGGGGGCAAGTTGTGCCAAGAGACCACTTTTTTTCTGAAAGCTATATTTCTTAACAGTTTATTTCACATTCAAAGTCATTGTTCCCAGGGATGACTTAAGTTGGAGGCATTACTGTCATGGCCTCACTTTAAAGTCACTGAGTAAAAACTGGCATAACTCACCCTACTCTCCCCTACAGAAGCATGAAAATACCCAAATGGTGCCATCTGCTGGAATATTCATATATATATATATATGTATATATTTTATTTTATTTTTTGCAAGATTCATGCCATCCTGATCTTAAAATGTGAAGAACAATTTTAAAAAATTAAAACTAGAAATATCACATTGACATAAGTATTCAGACCTGTTGCAGCAACACTTATAATTTAGCTCATGCTCAACCAATTTGTCTTGTTCATTGCTAAGATGTTTCTACACCTTGATTGGAGTCTACTTGGATTTTTTTACAAACTCCAACATGCAGACCTCTTGCAACTTCATGTACTGATAATGCATAGAAAAATAACAGCTATGCACATTAACTCTGATAATCTAATTTAAATTTGTACAACAGGTGTGGAAGAAGACATGCAGATGATCACATGTGAAATAAAGCCTACCTTTAGATGTTTACACAGAGAGCTTACACACCTTCATAGAGAATCTTTACAGTTCTCTGAGCCAGTTAGTCCTCTGTACAGCTCGTCAGAAGTCTGTTACGTTTTTTCTGTTCCATTAAACTGCTGAGATGGTTGTTTTTATATCAGTATGAAACATGAAAAACTGTGCTCTGAGCTGCACCCATTTAGGGTTTGTTTCATAAAGTGTGTCATTTTGAGAGCTCAAGACTTGTTACTGGACTTGATGATGGTTTTGAAGAGAGTTTAGCTCCTGATCTGGTGATGTTGCTTCTCGTTGAATTTAAGAGGAGAGTGATGTTCTATCAGTCTGTAAACATGACATGGGTTTACAGAGGCACCTGCCCGGTGGCTCGCTGGCACCTGCTGCCGCATCTGCAGCCGGGTTTGAGCCATCAGGATTCCCACTGGCATTCACTGGAAATAAACCTCAAAAACTTTGGTCTTTGCTTCAGAAGTCCTTCCTCCTTTAGTAATGTCCTTTTTGTGCTCTCATCTGGATAATTTTGGTTGTTTGGACATGCTGCTATACCAGCTAACTTTATTAAACAAACTACCAGTAAGTTTGGGCTGCCATTTGCTTTATGAGAGTTAAGTTGGGAGGTGGGGATTGGATGAGACTGTGAGTGCTGATTGACTGACGTGTCTGTCAGCTACTCACTGTGCTTACAGGAGGCAGACTGTACCAACCAGGCAGAGCTGTAATTGGTCACCATGTATAATTTCACATGCCTGTTATGCCCATACCACTGTGATGCAGTGAACAGATGCGGGCCCGCCAGCGGTTCGTATATCTCATATCCTAAAGAATGTCTGGCAAGGGCAGAACTCATTGGACACATTGCATTCGTCTATACTTGTGAATTAGATGCATATCAGATCGCATTTGAAGACCAATTAATGCAGAGAACTAGATAATTTCAAGGTTTTCTTTCCACCACTGTATATCTGGGAGGCTCTGAAGTGATTTTGGAGCAGTAAAATAATCGTGTTGACACGATACACATGAAAATTATTCAGACAAATAATCATTTGCAACGATGCTCCACCCAGGATACACCAACATGATCGTTGTGGTAAGCAAATCTGACCATAAATCGGCCTTTAAACCATGCAATGTGTGGCCAGCATTAAAAGTCATCATCCTTATGACGGACTATCAAAGGAATACAGAGCAGCAGTGGCAGCTGTTGTAGCTGGAAATACTACATTAAAAGATGAGTTAGGAGTCAGAATGAGTTGAATGCAGCCTTGGCGTTACGTTTATCAGTAAACTACTACAAATAACTCTTAAAATAAGGTAACACTCACCAACAAAAGTTCAAAAATACCTCTGATGCTCAAACAACTTATCTTGGTGACTGGTTAAATATTTTTCCTGAATAAGCCAGTAATGTGTCAATCTGAAATTTAAGATCACTTCCAGGGTAGAACAGAATATCTCAGTCATCACATACAACATCATCCATCAGATACAGTGTCTCTATAAATACATGCATACACATGTAGGAGTAAGAGAAATATAGCAGCACATATCTACAATTAAATCTGTTCATAAGCCATGCAATGCTTCACAGTTAAAGTTATCTCTGTGAATTAGGGCAGCATGCAGATCTGTGGGTTTTCTCAGTACTACGTTAACTATTCATGCCTCAGAATTTGGCCAGCATTCAGTCATCATTTAACACACACACACACTCATCACTTCAATCATTCTATGGTATACCCAGTTGTACGGTCGTTTGGTCGAGTCAGGGATCAACAGTCAGGTCTTTAGGCTTTAGACAAGTTCAGATATGTTAATAATATTTTATGTCTCCGTAGTCAGCCCTCTAGGGTCTGGGTTTCACATCTATAAGGAGTTCATGCCAACTTTCTTTCTCCTTTCAGCCTTTTATTCAGCTTCAGTGGAAATCCAGATGACAAAGTTATCTTTTCTAGTGTAGTTCTCTCCTGAAAATCCACGTATCAATAGATGAATCTGTGAAGTCATTCGGTCACAGACCAATCAGAGCTCATGAAAGAAATCTACCTCATACTTACCAGTCCAACGATAGACACACATTCTCGTGTGCCACTTCCGTACTGGCTTTAACCACAACCCCAGACTACTTATTTCACAACATAAACATATCACGCGCCCCGGCCAGGCCGTCTGCAGAATCTCAGCGCTTCTCAATAAATGAGGCCTCTCTAAACATACTCCTTTCTTCAACAGTGTAAAAACATAGACCTCTTCATTATATAAGCCTTCTCAGAATCACACACGCATGTGTCTCTTTAACACACACACACATACTCCCTCCTCAAAGGGAGCACTGAACACCAAGGCTGAAGCCGAGCAATAATCCTCCTCTCCTCCTCTCAGGACCTTTCATCCCCAGCCTGCCGATCATTCACACATATGCACCCAAAATCTCACCATTTCTAGACCATGACAGAGTGTTATTGTGTGCCTTTTCATGTTGTGTTTTAGCAATAGACCAATTAGCAACAGGCTTCGAGCTCCATCATTTTCTTTTGAGTAATACACTCCAGTTTTGAACTGTTTTCCACATATTTCAGTTGGATTCTTGTTTACTTGATTGAAATGTCAGACTTGACAGTTTGTTGAGACATTTACATGATAGACTAAAAAAGTATAACCTTTAAAACAAAAGTATATGGGGTCTTGGTACGGAAATACTCTACTAAAAGAAAACAAGATAACAACAGTTGTAAAGCCAGAACTGTTTTTGTTAACACTTTTATTATTGTTATTATTATTATTTAGCTATTTGTTTCACTTTTTCACATT
The DNA here is from genome assembly GCF_018320785.1 of Cheilinus undulatus. Lineage (NCBI taxonomy): Eukaryota > Metazoa > Chordata > Actinopteri > Labriformes > Labridae > Cheilinus > Cheilinus undulatus. The sequence goes on from NC_054871.1 coordinate 36,949,339, forward strand.
TTTACTCTGCAAATCAGGTACAATCAGGTAAAAACGCTGCTCTTTTTTCTTGCAAGTTTAGTGCAGTCATATGGAGATTAGATCCTGGCATTTTAAGCATCAAAATGCAATAGTTAGATGTTTATTTTTATTTAAAATTCATCATTTTGCAGGGCTGCAAAGACAGTTATGGTTTTAAGCATCAGAATTTCAATGAAAATCATTTTTAAATTCATCTTCTCTGGATGTATTTCTTATTCAAATAACACGTGCTTATTCTTTCTCCTCTTGTAAAATGTTTATGTAATCAAATGCGATTATGAAGTTGTTATCGTTATTATACGAGTGAATCTGACTCATCTCCATGCAAAGGCCAAGCTTGATGATAATCTTCTGCCTACAGTGTGCACAAGGCTTCTGCTGAGTTGCAGACCTGTGGATTAAGGAGTGGCCTTTAAAACAGCCTCCACATCATCTCCCCTCCTTTAGTTCGTTTCTTTTCTCTGCTGCTGGAGCTGCAAGACAAACACTAACACAGCACGATGAACCAGAAGGTGGTACTCATCACGGGCTGCTCCTCTGGGATTGGCCTCGCCTTGGCTGCCCGCCTAGCGAAGGATGAGAAGAAAAGATTCATGGGTAAATTTACATCCTTTCACAAAGTCAGCGTCATAAATTTGCGATAATTTCAAACTGTATTTTTGAATCATTTTGTGGTACTTCAATGTAAATATGTTGACGAGTGAAAAAAGAAATGAGGGAAACCTCCTTGGTTATGCATTGTATGAAACAAACTCAGAGCAATTATAAAACAATTATTTATCACAGTCACACTTAAGAGGAGCTCTGAAAATTGCTTGTTCTGGGACTATCAGAGAGTACAATTTTAAACATTGAGCTTCAGATCATTTTGCAATCTCACTGTAATTTACTCAAGAATCCTTTTCCTAAACAACAACAAAATAGCCACATTCAAGGGTCATTTCACACATATATGTTATCTTCTGTGCAGGATGATCCGGTTTGCATGCAATTTGTAATTTTTTCTAAGCCTAAAACTTGTGATGATAACATCTTAAGGAGATCATCTCTCTCCATGGACAGGACTACTTTGGATAATTCCCACCTCAGTCTGTCAGCAGTTTTTATAAGGACAGCTGTCTAGGAAAGAAAAGTTAATATGACAACAGACTATTATGGTGGCCCTGAGGGACAACTGCAAAACATTTGATGAAACACAAAAACAGTTAGTGCAACACATGTTCCAAGAAATGTTTTTCTTTGTGTTAGGGCTGTGAAACTATTTACATTTTCAATCCGAAATCAATCACAAAATATCTGTAGTTAATCATAATTAATGTCCTCCTTTTGAGAAATCTGCTCTTTGTATTTAAAACTGTTTTAAAAGTAATTGAGTACATATTTGGATTCAGACTTAATTTTTCAGGCTTTATTTTTTAAGAAAATAGGGAACTTTAGGGGATTATGACATGAATTTAACCACAGGAAAAATAACTTTTTATGGATTGAAACTAAAGGTAAGAGTAAAACAGTAAAGGTACAAATGACTTCTGACTAGTCCACTGAGCTAATGGACAATGCTGACAGCCCTAGTTAAAGTGTTTCATAAAATGTTCTTCAAATGAAATGAATAAATGTTTCTGCAGACGACTCTTTTCAGAGAGAAATTTGTTACAGCTCATTTTATCACACTGTCATTATGAATACTTTGTGCTTAAAAATGTATGATATCAATGTGGCAACTGGTATATAAAGACAAATAAGATTATAATAATAATAATGATGTCAAAACTAATATATATATATATATATATATTAAAATAATTGCTGCAAGTAACAAAAGAAGCCCTTGCACCATTGCGCACTTTGGGGGTTTGGTGCATGTCAGGGTTGTGGCGTAGAGTTGAACAGCTTTGAACTGTCCTGTCTTTAAATCTTAACATGAAGTGAGAGCAAAGTGTAAATGTGATGTTGAGTGACGGACATGTCATGCAGGGGGTCACCAACAGGTAGCGCTGCAAAAAAATTAGAAGTTGGCATGAAGATACTTCCCAACAGGAATACAAGGATATAATTTTTAAAAAAGGGAGCAAAGACTTGCCTGTTAGCTTATCAAAAAAAGGCCATAGTATAGATAGCAGTCAGAACTGGGAATCTTAGGCACTATGATGTAATAAAAATCTTTTATCAAACAGGGATATTTATGTGTTTCGACTTCAACGAGTCTTCATCAGGACATCCATTACTGTCCATCCAGACATATTGGGTTAATGAGGTAGAATTATGTGTGCTGACTTATTCCTGACAAACAAGAGACAATGCACTCATTGAGTTTTAAGATTTGGGCAGTGTGGATTAGTGATTATAGGCCCATTACATCTGCCTGGTATTGCTAAGCATTCTATTTCTCAGAGCTTCTTATTGTAAGTTGTTAAAATCTTTGCAGTGTATGCCACCATGAGGAACCTCGCTAAGGCTGAGGCGTTGGTGGAGGAAGCAGGTCGGACTCTGGGAAAGACTTTGGAGATCAAGCAGCTTGATGTCTGTGACGAGGACTCTATCAAAACCTGTGTGGACAGTCTGCCAGAGCGCAGGGTGGACATTCTCAGTAAGTCCACACCATCTACATCAATAATAAAGCCGAGTATACACTGTGTGATTTCAAGCCAACCACACGACAGCCGTGGCAGAATGTCATCTCATACTGAGTGACTGAAATCACTTACGACGCGAGAGCTGTGTGCTCACACTGTATGATCCGATGGTCGTGCATGACCTGAGTGCTCACACTGTACGAGTGAAGTCGGGATGGACTGTGACAGAAACCTGTGAAGATTCCTTTTTAAAAAGTCTCACACACCTTGGGTAAAAATTTTCCAGTCATATTCGCTTTCTCTCCCCCCTCTATCTCTCCTGCTTTCTCTCTATCTCTCGCTCTCTCTGTCCCACACAAACAAACAGCATCACCATCCGTGTCAGCTGCAGGTCCACGTATAGCAGGGTTGCCAGGTCTGTGTGACAAAACCAGCCCAATGGCCGATAAAAAATAGCCCAAAACTAGCCCAAAAATAAAGCCCAATGCTGAAATTCAAAATAATATATACAGTAAAACCTCTGCCACACTGAATATATTGCTTGATTGCCCGCAGACATTCTGCTTCTCTGTGGGTGGCTGTATGTCTGTGTGTCATGTTCCATGTTTTCCTGCCTCTCTGCTCGTTGTTTTAGTTGTACTTGAGTGTAAATAGAGTAGTTTGTTCTGCTACAGAAATTAAATACTCATACACAAGACATAAAAAATGGGTCTGCTCAACCCGCGGACAAAAAAAACTACCCGCGGCAGTAGGTTGAAAGTAGCTCAATTCCACGGGAAAACCGCGGACCTGGCAACCTTGGCGTGTAGGAATATTTCCTATTTCCTTTATCAAAGCGGGGGTGCATCGGAAAGTCATTCCAGCTGTTGTCATGGTAATTTAGGATGTTGTCTGACAGTTTATAAAGGAAAACGATACCCCAAAGTTGTTAATTCTGCTCACGTTTCTGCTCTCACTGTGAAGTGTCTGGAGTCGTACGACCAAAATATCAAACATGCCAGAAATCCTACCTGTCAGGAGCAGGTCGTCATGTCGTAGTTGGGCCGTGGTCAGCTGTCGTACACCCCTGTACACAGCATGACAAACAACGCCCGATCAGGCTGGAAGTTGGCTCGACTTCAAAGTGAGTGGTGCAACTCAAAATTCACTGCTGAATCAGAAGAAAATCGCACAGTGTACACCCGGCCTAACCTGACACGCCCTGTTTCACACACCCATCTGGTAAACTATTCATAGACAGCATTTGGGAAAGAGCCTTTGATAAAAAAACTCAGAGGATGATTAGTTTAACTTTCTGTCTGTCACAACTTTACTGGCCAATCACAGCAACAAAACACGTGATGTAGCTGCTACCGAGCTGTGCCCCTACCGAGGAGTAGGCTCCATAGAGAACTGCATAATACGAACCATGGCGACTGTAGAAAAGTCAGTATATGACTTTTGAAAAATTTTTTTTTTTGAAAAGAAAACAACTCACTGCTGTTCTTTGTTTGTCTTTACACAAAGAAATGTCAACAAGTTCTGATAAAACAGGCGCTTAAGCGGCATCCACACTAAGCTCTTCCGCCATAATGGCACTGGCCTCTTGTTGCTGCTTGCTTACCTCACAACTCTGCCGCGCCTGAAACTGCTGCCCCTCGTCGCTGATTGGTCCTGTCATTTTCTAACCAGGCCCAAACAATTCAGACCGGAGCTTTGCAAAATGGATTCACCAGTGAGAAACACAGAAACGGGTGAATCCATCTGCTTTGCAAGGTTACTACATCAATGCACTGTGACAAAATGTTGGAAATTCAGCATTTGTCCTAACCTAGCAAAGCAGATGGATACGCCTGTTTCCTTGTTTCTCACTGGCAAATCCATCATGCTAAGCTCCCATCTGAATCGTTTGGGCCTGGAGTCGTGACATAAGCAAGCAGCAACAAGAGACCGGTGCAATTACGGCAGAAGATCTTAGCGTGGATGCTGCTAAAGCACCAGTTTTATCAGAACTTGACAACATTTTTTCATTAAAAGAAGAAGAAAGAACAGCAGTGAGTTGTTTTCTTTTCAAAATGACAAAAGTCATGTACTGACATGTCTGCAGTCGCCATGGTTCGTGTTATTCCTTGGTAGCTGCACACGCGCACCTAAGTCACGGCTACATCAAGTGTTTTATTGCTCTGATTGGCCTGTAAAGTTGTGACAGACAGAACCTTCATCCAATCACACTCTGAGTTTTTTTCAAATCCTCTGTCCTTTCCCAAGTGCTTAGTATTGAGATTTTGTGTCAGTTACATCTGTCCTCTAACAATGATCAATCTGCACTTGTCTGCTTCACTCTCTGCCACAGTAAGTAATGCTGGGATGGGTCTGATTGGCCCTATCGAGTGTCAGTCTGTTGAAGAGATGAAGACAGTCATGGACACCAACTTCTTTGGGTTTGTGCGACTGCTGAAGGAAATCCTACCTGACATGAAGAAAAGGAAAAAAGGTCATATTGTGGTGATTAGCAGTGTCATGGGAATCCAAGGTGAGGATGGCTGCATCTTTTAGAACCTTTATGTGAAAATACCTTTCACTGATTCATGAATTCACTCTTTTTGTAGGTATTTTATTCAACGACGTGTATGCAGCATCCAAGTTTGCAGTGGAGGGATTCTGTGAAAGCTTAGCAGTGCAAGCCTTGAGGTTTAATCTCAAGTAAGATACAAATATTTTCATACTCCTTTGGAATCCTGCAGGTATGGGTCAATGCAAGAGATCCAGATGGGTTAACAAAGCAGGGATCAGTAAAGAAGCAGTGGTGCACCTCAGAGCTAAAATGAAAACACCTGCAAATTTGCTCTTATCATTTTGACAGAGTGTAAAGAGTAAAATGTGCATTTCTCTTTCTGTCCTCAGTATCAGCCTGATCGAGCCAGGTCCAGTGATAACAGAGTTTGAGCGTAAAGTCTATGAAGAGGGCCTGAAGACTGATCTCAGCAGAGCTGACAAAGTGACTGCTGATATGTTCACAAACATCTACCTGAAGAACTACAAACAAATCTTTGAAACCCTCGGGCAGACTGCCGAGGACATAGCAGAGGTAGTGGATTTGTCATCAGCAAATATCTTCCATTTGATCTTTTGTTGCTTTGTATGGAAGCCTGAAGTGGACACATATTCATGCATTTTATATTCCTCCATCTCCCCTTTAAAACAATCTGCAATCTATGGTCTGCAGCCAGTCAAGATCATTAAAAAACAACCAAACCTAGCTTTTTTATCACTGGAAAGCTGACCTAGCTTTTAAAAATACATGGTTGCATGTTTTCTTGTTTTTCTTTGTCACTTAACAGTTAAAATGTTTTGTGTGATTTTCCACCAGCACACTCACAAGATCATCACCATGGAGAATCCCCCTTTCCGCCATCAGACCAACACACTCTACACCCCTATGACCACACTCAAATATGCCGATCCTAATGGTGACCTCCCAATTGACACGTTTTACAAAGTGGTGTTTGAGCATGACAGGGTCTTCAGCGCCAGCCTAAACTTTATTAAACTTTTGCGCTGGAGAAGTCGGAAGAGCTTCTCGTTGGACAAGGACAAAAACAACTGATCAACCACATGAAGTTTTTCGAATGGAATATCCGTCTGTGGAGATTTCTTTTTCCTTTATTGTAGCCATCAGAGCTGTCTCAAGACGGCATGCCAAGGATAAATAAAAACATGAAAGCCATAGATAATGGTGTGAATTGTTATATTTGTCTTTGAGCACCTACTGCAGCATAACTCTCTTGCTTATCCTCCAGGCCCCATATAACACAAATGTGAGCAGTAAGCAGATCTAGGAAGGGTGGTGTCAAAGTAAAGCTCTCAAACAATTCAGATAGTGCTGCTACTTTACTCAGGGATGTGCACTTTTAAGACACTGTAAACATTAAAACCCTGATATGTTCAATGTTTCAAACTTGTGAATCAGTTTTGGCGGGCACAGACGTTGCATTCGTTCCTGCTTTTCAGAACTATGAGGAGAACACATCGTCCCTTGCTCTGTTGTGGAGGGAGGGGACACATCACTACAGAAGACATGCAAAAACATCTTCTCTGCCAAGACAAGATTTCAGTGTGGCTCTTTGCTGTTGTTTTAAAAAGAAATATGGTCCAGTGCCAAGTAAACTGCCACAATCATTACAGCGACATCCAAGCTAACAGCTACCACAGCAGCAGACCCTGGATATACCAGACAAGCCCACTGTAATGATTGCACACCCATGCTGAAACAGACCAGGATTAGAGCAAAAATATCTCTTCTGTCACGGAAAGATTTTAGTGTTGCTCTCTGCCCTTTATTTAATAAAGAAATGTCCAGTTCTGACAAAGCTGCCGCTGTGGCTAAGTCTGAGCTAATCACTCCACTAGCAGGCCTTGTATACAGCTACTCACAACAGCTAACCCTTTCCTCATAACTATTACATACTCATGCCGAAGCAGGTCGCTAGAGGAGTGAAAAGACCTTTTTTGTCATGGAAAGGTTTGAGCATAGCTGTGTGTGCTTGTTTTAATAAAGAAATGTCTAGTTCTGTCAAAAATTCTGCTGTGGCTAATTCAGACATAAGCGCTCCGCTAGCAGCCATTGTATACTAGCATTCACACAACATGCCGAAGCAGGTCAGCAGAAGAGTGAAAACATCTTTCCCAACATGAAAAGATTTTAGGGATGTTTTAATTCCTTATTTCAAACAGAAAAATGGTCCAGTTCTAGTTAAACAGACACAATGCTTAAGCTATATCTGAGGTATATGCAGCAGTAGAGGCATCCATTACTGGGGGCTTTCAGAACAAATAAACCCCACCCATAGCGCAACTCTGTATGTATGGCTCTATTTACCGCAGTGGAGGCAGACATTACTGACAGCTTTCAGTACAAGTAAACCCAGCTCTGTATGGTATGACTCTGAAAGTGGCATCACTAACTCAGTCAGTCAGTCAGATACATACAGTCCCATCAGTCGGACTGACCTCAGTGGTCAGCCAAAAAATTGTCTCCTTTTCACAAGATTCATGTCAAATTGATGTTAAAATGTGAATAACAGACAAACCCCTTTTGTTCCTGTAGCCAGTGCCCCCCCACCCAATTTCACTTATAGAATCTCATTCATTTTTTTTGTCGTAGTGGTTGTCGTTTTGAATACGGCTTTCTGAGTATAAAAATATTCCTAAAATTTATTGAATGTGATAATTAATATATTCTTTAGTACCACCAGTGCTGGAGCCAACGGCCCAAACAGGTAGTGCTCAGGACCACCGCAGTCCACCACAACACTACAGCCTGCTTCAGGAGGGGAAAAATCCTCCACCTTGAAAGATCGCTCTCAGGCAGCAGTGCTGCGGGACTCTGTGCCACTTTCTGGCAAGGGGACATCACTGCCACTCCCTACCATCAGGAAAAACCCCGTCCTCTTCCCCTCCCTCCTCTCAGTACCAAACTGCCCATTTTTCATGCATTTCTCAAATTTCTGAAGTGGGCAGAGTTAGCTCTGAGCTGGGGGTTTACTTACACTTTATTATGTTTGAATACAACTCCAGAAGTAACACTCTCACTGTGTGAAGTCTTAACCAATCAAATCAGACCATTTTACACGCCCCAGGCTTGGGTGTAGGTGCCAGTCAGTACAGTTATGTTAAAGACTAAAACTAGGAGGATATTTTGTCTCCATTTTTATTTTATCTGAGTTAGTTTTCTAAGCCCACTATGCAGTTTTAATTAGTTTTCATTTTTAATCTTTATTTAGTTTCAGCTAACTAAAATGATTTTCGATTTTTGATTTTTAGTTATTAAGTTAGTTTTAGTTAACTATAACAACCTTGGTCAGTTTTTTTCTATCAGAACTGGACTGAATTTTTTAAATTAAAAGATGAGCACAGAACAGCACTGAAAGCTTTTCTTCATGGAAAAGGTGTTTCTGCTCTCTTTTTGACAAGTACAATGGCTGCTGGTGGAGCAGGTAGTTATGATGTAGCAACAGCTTTGTCAGAAATGGACATTTCTTTATTAAGAGATGAAACGTGGATTTCTCTCTGGGCATACTGGCTTCCATCCTCAGTCCAAAACAGGCATCAAAAATTGGAAATGTGTTGTGAATCAGGTTTGATTTGAAATAAGACTCCATTCTGAGTTGAAGATATTGAAAGATGCGCATCTGTAGTGCTCATGCACATTATATTTACACTCAACACAAGTAGATGTAGCTTTCTCTTTAGCATACTTTTTCAAAATTGTACTAAGTTACCATCCATCACTGAAAATATGCTCAGAAGTTCAAATAAACTCATTCCTGTCTCCTGGGTACATCATTAATATGAAGTTTACTATTTATGCAAGTCTAGGTTGTTTATGAAACAAGTTGTTTTTTATTTCAAAATTTGCTGTTATCCTTGCTATTAATGTCACAAACAGAGGGATGAATTCAAACAGAATGAAATCAATTAGAAATGGACGATATAAACCTCTCATATTTGATTTAGATTTTTTTTTATTTGGATGAAAAAAACTGCACCGACATCTCATGGTACTGAAAGAACTGCTGACAATCAGCAAGAACTGACTGCAGTCCTGAGAGTCTGTGTGCATTAAATATAAATCAACAACTATGTACAAATATTTCAAAGTATTCTCATAATTATATAGATTAAAAAAAACTGCACCTACATCTCATGTTACTGCTGTTAAACAAAGAAAGAAATGCAAAGTATTAACAAAATTATATACGTAGACACTGTATGTTGTCCATAAAATGACAAAAAAGTCTCAAGAAATAAATAAAGGACATATGTACAATGAAAGTAAAGTTATTTACAAGTATTTCACTAAATCAAAAAACATATATACAGTCCTCAAATCAATGACAAAGTTGTCCAAATAAATAAACTGAAGAAGCCGCTTGCACTCCAATGACAAAATTGTCCAAATAAATAAATAAAGGAGGAAGCAGCTCGCGCTCCAATGACAAAATTGTCCAAATAAATAAATTGAAGAAGCTGCTCGCACTCCAATGAGTCCTCTCAGCATCCAGAGCCTTCTTAGGTAGTCTTTGAAACTACCCTGAACACCTTGGTTGGGATACTGGAGCCGTCACTGGGGTTTCCACACCATGGAGGCTAATGTGGACCCTCCATGGGCTGTTCTGAAGAGTCCAGCACAGCAGACTGCTGTACTGGACCTTGCTGCTCCATGGGAGGCTCAGTCACACCTGTGAATAAACAGACAAAACCAGCAGTCAGTCTTCTGCTATACTGCCTCTTATAGGGGGACCATACATAACAGTTTAAGCAGGTTTATAGTTCAGTGTCTCATACCCTAATAACATCAATACAACACCAAAATGACCCACAAAAGAAAAAGACTGCACCAGTGATTTGTCTGTATGTCAATCAAAGTAATTTCTAAGGCTGATGATAATTAAACCATAAAAAACATCTTTAATTCACCACCAACAATCTATGATCTAAACTAGTCACAGCTAGAACGCTAGAACTCCTAGTGTTGGTGCTATTAACACATCTCACACTGTGATTGGTAGAAATATTTCCATACCTCCAGATGAAGCACAGGCTTTCCTCCTGATTCTGATCCTCTTCCTTTTCTTCCCCTTAAAAACAAGAAACACATCAGATGTCATTTCTGTGTGTCTAGAGTTCTTACATGATCCTCAAATCAGAAATTTCAACCAGCTATCATAAAATACTGATTGGATTTCAGTGAGTAAACAACACAACAAATATTTGATGGATGATCTCTGACTAAATAGTGACAGTAGTGAGGAAAAAACAATATGGTGCTGGTGTCTCTTATTAGTCAGTGATACACTCAATAAAACATTTTTATGTTACAGAGCAGCATTTAGCATCTGGTGGCTAGTGAGCTTTAAATAAAGAGGACCAATTGATTTTTGACAGGACTCACTAAACATTTAAGATTATAAAGTTGTAAATTTAGAAGAAACCAAACTCAATTTTATTTCAGTTCATTAAGTTGTAATTTAACGAGGTAAACTCACATCACATCATCACGATTATGAGGGAAACAAATTACATTTTCAAATTTAAATGACACAAATTTACAAGAACCAAATCTTATATTTTTGATTTCATGAGGTCAATAAATGAGTATTGTGTGGAAGAAAACTATACCAAATTAAACCATTTGCCTTGTAATGCAGTTGAAAACCTGATTAAATCACAACTTTTACTGGGACTGAGCAATAAGGAAATAGCAGTGTTAATTTTGGCAGCTATTTTTGATTTTAGTCTTAGTTTTAGTCTTTAAATGAAATGTATTTTAGTTTTAGTCACATTTGAGTCATTTTTATCCTTTTTAGTTTTAGTCTAGTTTTAGTTGAAGAAAACTCAAAACATTTTAGTCTAGTTTTAGTCCATAAAAAGTCCTCACATTTTCATCTTTACTTTTAGTCCAAGTGTTTATTTTCTTGCCTAAATCTGGTACCAGATCATGGTAGTGTGTTCTTTGCATCCTGCTAAACCTGGGGTCCCTGCTTTCTACTGCTGAGAGGCAGAATATCTACAGCTGCATTTTATTTTGACAGATTTACCCACAGTGGAGAAACATCACAGATTTTGAATGTCCGACTAAAACTACAGCACATTTTAGTCTAGTTATGGTCATCTTGAGGAAAACTAAACTTAGTTTTTGTCAGTTTTAGTCATCGCAGATCTATTTTTGTTAGTTTTAGTCTAGTTTTTATCATGGAAAAAAAGGCTGTCGATGAACATTTTTAGTCAGAGTTTTAGTCGACAAAATGAACACTGGGAAATAGTTGTGATTTTAGCCCAGAATCATCACATCATCATTTGTATCCAGGCTTTGAGGATATATTGCTGTAAACTGGGGCTACTCAGAAGAAATCTACACACTGGCAGCCTCTAGGAGATGACTGATCTAAGTAACCAGTGTTTTTTTGTTTCTCATGAATTTACAACTGTACTGTGTTGTAAATCTATGATAAAAGCTGACATTTTCAAATTGATATAGCCAAAACGTTCCAACTTTAAAACTCAAACATTTTCAGTTTTTCTATGTAAATCAACAGATCTGAAAAAATATCCCATCCAAGCAGGGTTAATAGTATGTGTAAGTATGTGTTAGCAGGTTATACTTACATAGTTATCAAAATGGGACCAGTCAGGGTACTGATTTCTGTGGTTGAGTCTCTCTAAATCAGCCAGGCAGAAATAAACAGATTTGTCTTCTTTGGACATAGAGCGCCACTGTGGACGGATGACAACAAGAGGTCAGAAAACACTCACACAATCATACACTGACACAGTTTTGTAGTAACAACTGCACAAAGATCTACATTCATGAGTGTATTTCTGCTGTGTCAGAGCATTTCTGTGACTTCAAATGTCTTGATGTATGTAGAGTAAATGTCAGTGCCCTCTTATAATGTGATGGTTTGTGTGGACAGTATTTCTAAATGTCTGCTTTTTTAATGTGGACTCCAGGAAGACTAGCTGTGCTCTGGTACAGCTAACGAGGCTCCTAACAAATAATCAAATGCTGAAACACTCTGAAGTTCATATGGGACTAGAAATATAACCACAAATCACTGAAAAGCTGTGGTGTGAAGACTAAAAAATGTCTAGTTTAACCAAACTGTAGTCATATTTTAAAGTTTCCTGAACACACAGTGCTACTTACCATCTCTCCAAGGTATGAGGTGCAGGCTGCCATCCCTCGTTCCTTAATGTCAGCCGGGACCTCTGGCCTCTGCTCCTTCATAAAAAGCATGAAGGCATTAGGTGGCTTCTTAATATAGGGTCTGTCTTCTTCAGGCACTTCCACACGACTTCTTTTTCTAGAGGGGAACAAAAACAGTGAAAGTTTAAGTTAGAGGTGTTTCATTGGAATGTGCTTCTATAACACCACTACTAGTTGTAATTATGAGACAGTGAGTCATGATTAAGAGATAAGGAGTCAAACATATGAGATCTCTTTTAACCTTTGGAACCCCAAACCAGATTTGGCACTTTTGGTCCACCTGTATTTTTAATGCACAAATACATGTAGTACAGGGGTGTCAACTCGAGGCACGGGGGCCAAATCCTGCCCATTGTATGGTTATACCCGGCCCGCAAGATCATATTATATTTATAAAATAAGTGGCCCACTGAGGTCTGCAGGTTTCTTCCAGTACAAGAATGTAAACTTAATTGAGACGATTTAAAAAATCCTCAAGTCATAGAAAAATGACTAAAAAAGGCTAAAAGTAATTTCTTAAAAAAACAGGATGTGGTGAAGAAATTGTGCATTCATTTCTTTTTTTATCAATTTCGCATCTCACAATAATAACTGAAACTCATTATTTTCATATAAATTCTCATATTTTGCGTTTTCATATTTAAAGATTTGACTTATGCCATTTTTTAGCTTTTATGTCATATTTTTAAAAATTTAACGCCATATTTGAACATTTGTGACTCATAATTTTTTTATTTTATGTCATGTTTTGACCTTTTCAACTTCTAACTTTGACTTTTAAACCCATATTTTGACCTTTAAGCCTCATATTTTAAAATTTTCTCATATTTTGACCTTTAAGCCTCATATTTTTAAAATTTTATCTCCTATTTTGACCATTAAGCCTATTATTTTAAAATTTCATCATATTTTGACCTTTAAGCCTTATACTTTAAAATTTTATCTCATATTTGGACCTTTAAGCCTCATATTTTAAAATTTTTCTCATGTTTTGACCTTTGAGCCTTATACTTTAAAATTTGATCTCATATTTTGACCTTTAAGCCTCATATTGAACAATTTTGTCTCATATTTTGACTCTTAAGCCTCATATTTTAAATTTTGTCTTGTATTTTTACCCTTTTAGCCTCATTTTTGTGACTTGTTCTATCCACTTTATCCCGTTTTTGCTTTTAACACCATTTTTGCCCAATTATCCTACCTTTTGTCATTAAAAATCACTTGTTTCCTAGCTTTTGCCCTTTTTTGCCACTCTTGACTGCTTTTAGCCATTTTTAGTAATTTTTCTCTCATTTTTTGCCCTGTTTTTGCCACTTTTGGAACATTTTTGCCCCCTTTAACTTATTTTTATTGCTACTTCAAGCCGTTTTTGCAACTTTTCACCACTTAGATTGTGGCATTTGCAAAGGTGTTCTTCAAAAATTTGGCTCTTTGGTTGAGCAGGGTTGAGTTACACTGAAATAGACAAATATTCATGTTGCAGCAACAACACTGAAGTAAGGATTCATTGTGTAATTTTAAGACTACAGACACAGAGGCATCAAAAACATATTTTACCGACACTTACCTTGATGAGGAAGTGCTAGGATGAGGATCAACATTGAAGACAGTACCAGAATAAGGACTGCAGCTGTAACAGCAACCAGGCTGAGGATAGCAGCTGTAGATGGCACCAGGATAAGGGCTGTGGCATGGGGTGGCACCAGGATAAGGGTTGAGGTATTGGGTGGCACCAGGATAGGGGTTGTAACATGGGTTGGGGAGAAAACCAGCAGAGCCGTTGGCACTGTAGTCTCCCACTTCAACCTTATTGAACATGCTACCATGTCTAGAGAGAGAGACATATTGAACATTATCATGGGTGTTTGTGTGTATGCTGACATAATGTTTGCTCTGTTCTATGTTCACTCATGTATTTATGTGTTTTTATATCTGTGGTACATACTGAACTCCTGCAGGCCACTGGTTCTGTTCAAAACTTGGACCAGGCATCACTGGTTCCCAGTAATTCTGGAGAGAGACCAACAGAGGAGATTAGATAAACTCAGATAGTGTCATCTGTGCTCAAGGTAGGCAGTAAATGAGATAATGATTCCATAGTTACTCTAAACCAGAGGTGTCAAACTCAAGGCCCGGGGGCCAAATCCGGCCCAGTTTTGGTGCAGGTCTGAGGTCTGCAGATTTCCTCCAGTATAGAAATAAAAATGTAACCTTGAAGATTTAAAATATCCTTTGTTTAGTCATAAAAATTTGAAAAGGTAAAGAGTAAAAAAATTGAGAAAGTAAGAAATGAGGGAGAAATGAGGGATTTTGACTTTTTATCTCATATTGTGAACTTTTACATTCCAATTTTAAATTTCAAGTCATATTTTGAAATTTCAAGATCATGATTTCAAATTTAATCTCATATTTTGCCCTTTTAAACTTAAACTTAAACTTAAACTAAAATTTTGACTTTAATCCCATTTTAATCCCATTGACTTTTAAACTCATGATTTAGAAATTTTCTCATATTTTGATCTTTTATAATCACAATCTTAAATTTTAAGACATATGTCAACCTTTAAAACTCGAAATGTTTTTAATCTTATATTTTGACCTTTTAAACTTGATATTTTTGAATTTTATCTCATATTTCGAATTTAAACACATGGTTTTGGAGTTTATCTCATATTTTGATCTTTAAACTCATGATTTTTACTTTGTATCTCATATGTTTGCCTTTTGAAAACATTATTTTGACTTTTGTTTTTGTGTTCTGACCTTTTTAACTAATATTTTACCTCTAATCTCAGATTTTGAGTCTTTAAACTTATCATTTTGACTGAAAAATAATCTCAAATTACTTTATCATCAGTTTTTCCCCCTTAGTTAATTACCTGTGAAAATAACATTATGTTAGTTTATGGTTAAAATTTAAATAACAAAAATGTTTTCCCTGTTGGGCCCTCAGGTTAGACCTAAATTCAGATTTCGTCCCCTGGGTTAGGGTTAGGGTTAGCTGTGATTGAGTTTGACACCCCTGCTCTGAACATTTCAAACATATTGTCTTGTGGTCAATAAGAAAATTATCGTTACTGTAAATCATCGTTTTACTGAGTGCTAGGCCTGGTGTTTGTTTTTTCATCATCACCATCATCATCATCATATTGATAATAATTATACTGTCTTGACCAGTGTCTTTTTTGACTATTTATCAATATTGAAATAAAATGAGGTATGTTACACTGTCCTAATGCTATTGTGTTCTGGTTTCTATAGGAGATATATCCAGGTTTCTCAAAACCAGTTTCTAGTCTAAAAAACTTAAAATGACCTGCAGAGAAATCTTCTCTTGATATCTTACCTGCTCCTGGCTTTGAGCATCTGCCTCTCTACCATTATTATTTGGCTCCATGATGTTCCCTTCAGGAAACCCTGCCTGGGCAGGTGGAGATGGAGCAGGAGACGAGTCGTCTGAGCTGTTTATTAGACTGTTTACAGTCTCTTCCAGGTCGGACGCAAGCTCATTCCAGTCCGAACTCCTGAAAATTTGCTCCACTTCTTGAGCCAGGTCCATTTTAATGGCCGAGGTGGATCTTTTTTTTTCAAACTTGGTCTCTGAACTCCAGAGGAACTGAACTCCTGTCCGGGTTTTTACGGGACAGCTGTCACACACAGTGAGAAGAGACGGCTTTAATACACTTTCAATAGGACTTTTAACAATCTTAATAATACAATTGTATAGAATTTAGTTCTGTAAAAAGAAAAATATATATTTTACATATTTTTAGTAGGGATACAGGATATGATCTTTAAGATATCAGAACGTAGAAGGTATCAGATATCAGTAGATGTAACAAAATAATAATAACCATTATGAGCAGCTGTGAAAACGTATCTACAACCACCATATAAGCCATTCAAAACCTCAATGTGATAATTATAAAACAAACAAAAAAAATCACATTTAGTATTTTTGAGGTTTGGTTGTCTGTCTTGGCAATGTTAGTGGCATTAGCCTCTAGGGATTTCAGAGAGCGTTGTTTAAGGTAAAAATGGGTCATAAAACAATGTTCACACGATTTTTCACCCAGAAAGCCTCTGTGTTTGACAATAATTTGCAATGCACGCTTAGACTTGTGTATCTGTACAGCTTTTTTTAACTGAACAGAGAGGCCTCCTGTTTGAAAAGTAAAAACTTCAAACCTTTTTTAAAAAAGAATTAACTTTCATATTTCAATTTTCAGTGGATGAAGTGTGCTGTAATACAGAGAAAATATCTAAATTAGCTGTAATTCAAGAGGAATCCCCCAAAATACATTTAAAGTGATTTTTTGGTGTTGCATCTCAGAGTCTGAAAGTTTGAAAGCGACCTTTTAAATTACTTACTTTGAACTTTCACACACGATCTCGTGGACACACTCGTCTTAAATTCTGCTCCAAGTCTCTTTTCTCTTTCTCTCAATGGTTGCTGACTCAAACGGAGAGTGGCTGTCTTGCTGAAGTCGTGAGGAGAAATGAACTTTTTGCTGAAATCAAAGATTCTTTAAACCTTTTTAGAACATTCTTAGAACTCTTAATTACATCACAGTCAAGAGTTCCATTCCATGTGCCATTCTAAAGCTCCCCATGGCAACAGCCACTTAATGCAGTTTAGAATGTAAACAAAATTACTCTTTGAAATCGTTTAAAAAACAGTTTTACTGTGCATAAGCATCTCCATACATCTCAGAGGGAAATACTGTCTTTTTAACCTTGTGCACCCCTTCAGAAAAAAGTGTTCAGGTCCTAAAAAGTGCAATAAAAATATTACCTATGCATATATTTTTTTCACTTTCATGGCATTAAATCTTTTAACCAACTCCAGTCCTGATCATAACTATCAAATTTATGAATTTCCTAAATAATTTCAACCCTTTAATGCTATTTTGGAAATACTGACCCACATGTTTTAAATGATAAAAACACAAAATATGAAATATTTTCTATATATTAAGTGAAACTGTTTTTTTTTCACGGAGAGTTATTACCTCCTTGGATATGTCAATAATTGACAACAACACTAATTTTCATCAATTAGTAGTTTTTGAGCAGTCGGTGTTCATTAAAAAAAAAAAAAGACATCTTTCACCCTTCGTGCAAAAAGTGTTCAGTTCCTAAAAAGTGCTATTGAAATATTATCTATGAATATTTTTTTAATTTCAGTGGATAAAATCTTTTAACCAACTTTAGTCCTGATCATATCTATGGGGGAGGGGGGTGGGGGGTGGGGGGTCTGTGGGCATAAACAGAGTGGGATAGAGATGTGCAAAATGTGATGGGCAAAAAAAATACTTTCTGTTTCCCTGTACACAAAGCCACTCATGCACACACACACCCACACTCAAGTTATTTCCTCAATACACACATTCATACCACACTTTTACATCAATACTAACACACCCAGACCATTTTTTTGTAATCATGTATTCTGTTGTTAAGCATTAGTCAATAGTGCAACAGAAAAGGGCCTTAATGAAATGGCATAGAATGGAGTCCCCAGCCATATAGTGGAAACTGACATCATATGATGGATATTTGGAAAAAAAAACAAACATTTTTTCAAAACAAAAGCTTAGATTGAAAAGCTACACTGTAAATAATTTTACTGTAAAATAACAGTGAAGTGCTGGCAGCAGAGACGCCAGCACTTTACTGTTATTTTACAGTAGCCATACTGTCAAATGACTTTACAGCCTATTACTGTAAAAATAAAATACAGCATACTTCTGTATGTTTTTACAATAGAATACTGGCAGCAGACACACCAGCTACATCATATTTCTACAGTATACATACAGTTTTCATACACTGCACAGTAAAAATGAAAATGCAGTATATTATGTGATTGTTTGAGTTTATAGTAACATTCTGGTTAGGGGGTTGACAGTAGATTACTTTAAATTCCTACTTTTTACTGTAGACAAGCGTAACTGATAATAAAATACCTCAATTGAGCACTTTGAAATGTGTAAAATATTAATCTTCAATGCAATTAACATTAGGACCATATTGTTCCTAGGGCTACAGCAATCTGATAAAAATGTGCATTATTATGATTAATTGTGCAAAAAAAAAAAAAAAAAAAAAAAACCCCAACATAGAAAGGATATAAATCAACCACACCTTTATTTAAAAGGGAAGTGTCAACATAAATACTGTTACTGTTAAAAACAATGGCAGAAAATGTGAATGACCCAGAGGAACAAACCAAAAAAAGTGCCTAATAATGTCTGCTCAAATCAACCGGATTTTTTCTTAAATTGCATGTCAGACTGTCCTTTACCAAACTAGAAAACACCTGAGACATAAGACGTATTTATATGTACAGTGCTTAACAAATTTATTAGACCACCTGTCATATTTGTCTCAGAGACCACCCAGCATCATGCAGTGCTTTAATGCGAACTCTTTCATGCTTTACTATTTTTTCAGTTTTTTTGTAAATCAGTAAATTTGAAAATTTATACAATAATAATTTTATTTTAGCATTAAAATATCATTTGGGTTAAAGAGCTTCTACATATTGGTGTATTAACCATTACAGAAACATAAAAAATGATTTTGGTAATTACCCATGCTGTTAATTTAGGGCAGCTGTGGCATAAACCTTACTTTGGTTAGGGTAAGGGTGGTCTAATAAATTTGTTAAGCACTGTATATGTAGTTGTAACAATTTTAATTATAGGTGACATACCTCACCAAACCTGAAGTTGACTCTAGCAACATTTGGAAAACAACTCTACTATTAAAAACATTTTGAAAATGTGTTAGACTATTCTGAAGACAAACATCAGAAAGAAATTCTGACAATATGCAGAATATATCAATGGCAACATTTGGGAAACAACTGTAGGTATGCTTGTTTATCTCTTTAAAAAGTCCTGGAGGTAGGTGCATGCTTTACTTAACTTCAGAGTCTGGGTGGGAGTGGACAGTCCTGTTTTAAAGAGTCTGGTTCAGGTAGAGATGATAATGACTTTGCTAGTCCTTCCTCTCACTGGATTTATTGTTGCCACTGTAAAACAGCAACAAACAAAATAATTAATCAAAAATAACGCTAGATCGGGAATATACAATAACAATGCCTAATCAATGCTTATTAAGCTGATAATAATAAAATCTCTTGTGGCCTTATGTGTCAACGTCAGTGTGGAAAACAACACATGGAGTAAAAGAGAGACGAGAGAGTGCTCACTGACCTGTATGAAGTCCCATTCAAAGTCAGTGAGGTTCTTCAGTAGTGTGGAGACGTGTGTTTTCACTGTCACAGTCTTCTTCTGGACCATCTCACCAGTCTTCTTAGAGAAAACCTTGCCCCGGATGGCCTTTGATCCTCTCTCTGGATTGATACCAATAAAGCGCCTGAAATCACAGTAGTCTAAGTTCAGAGACTAAATGGAAACCTGTTAGGAACAACTATTAGTCTTAAAGGGATAGTTTGGGTTTTATAACATAAGGTAATATGAGCTACTGACCGGTACTGATATCATGAGGTGATATGAGAATCAGCTCAACTGCATAACAGTAAAGCAGAAATATTTTCAAGAAATAGGATTGGACAAGAGCATCAAAAGCAGAATAACTCAATATGTTGTATTCTTGTGTGAATGGTTCATGTTCTTTATGTGTTGTAACTTAAAATGTTTTTGTCTTAAAAAATTTCACGGATGACCCAAAAACAGTTAGCATGTGATAAAACAGGGCACGTAAATAAATATAAATGTTTGAACAAAGGTTATTCACATCTCAGCCTCAATGATGAGCAGGGCTGCCAACTCTCACGCAATGAGCGTGACACTCACGCAATTGCCACCTAACACACGCGCTCACGCCACACAAGTTATTTCTTCTTCTTCGTCTTTCTTGGGATTTTTGGCGGTTGGCAAACAACGAAGTGGTGCATTTCCGCCACCTACTGGTAAGGAGTGTGGACCAGAATATCTAATACTAACACTTAAACTAAATAGTTAAAAAGAAAAGAAAAAAAGATTAGATTCTCTCTATCAAATGTGTTTGTCTAAGATACTGAAATAACAGAACACTTATCCTCTGAATCTTTTTGTAGAATATCTATAATGTCTAGACACACATCTGAGATCACAAATTAACTGTCTTCTTTCTGTCTCAAATCTCGGACAGTGCAGAATAGCATGTTCTACTGTTTCTTCTTGATCACAATAATCACATCTACCACTTTCATGCTTTGCTATCTTAAATAAAGTACTGTTTAACCCACAATGTCCAAATCTTAATCTTGATGTAATTGTTTCACGCCTCCAGTTTGCACTTGCTTTTCTCATTCCTCCAACTTTCCTTTGGATTTTATAAAACCACCTCCCAGTCCTTTCTTCCTCCCATTGCTTTTGCCACCTTTCTTTCAATCTCATCTTCACAATGCCCTTCACCTCCATTCCACTACAGCCTACTGTCATGTCAACTTGACTGTGGTTTGTGGCCTTCTTTGCCTCCCTATCTGCCTGCTCATTTCCTCTGATGCCAATATGTGCAGGTACCCATAAAAACATGACTGTAATTCCCATCATGTGAATTCTGTACAGTGTTTGTTTTATTTCCATTAAAATATCCGGTCTGCTGTCTGAATGGTTGTGTTGTAAACTGATAAGTGATGAACTGGAATCTGAGCAAATATACTGTTTTCAATGGTCTTATTTCTTCAATCCACTGTATTGCTAGTAAAATTGCTATCATTTCCCCTGTGTAAACCGATAAACCCTGACTGATTCTTTTCCCCACTTTGACTTGAAACTCTGGTACAATAAATGCAACTCCTATTTTGTTAACTGTGTTCTTTGATGCATCTATGTAGATCTTGACATAGCCGTGGTATCCATTTATGTACTCCTGTACATTGTATGAGCTGAGTTGAAATGCCCTGTCCTTGTTTTTCTTTTCTAACAGTGTGAGGTCTACATTGGCATCAGGCAGTATCCAAGGCTGTATTGTGGGTAATGGTACAGTTGGAGTAATATTCAACTGATCTATTTGAAGTTGTGCTGCTTTCTGTTCTATTGTCCACCCAAAACTTTTGGTTTCCTTTTTCTCCTTTTCCCGGCATGGTTTTAAAGTGTCTTGTGTTGGATGATCTTGATTATGGCCCTGTAACTTAACCCAGTATGTGACTGATAACTGTGTCCTTCTCATTTCTAGCGGCATCTCTCCCATTTCCACTTGTAAAGCTGCTGTTGGCGTTGTAGTAAATGCACCCGTGCATAATTGTAATGCCTGATGTTGGATTTTATCTAATTTCTTTAAATTGGTTCTTGCTGCTGACCCATATACAACACACCCATAATCTAATAATGATCGTATTAATCCGGTGTATATGGCTTTCATAGCAGTTCTATCTGCTCCCCACTCACTCCCAACTAAACACCTCATAACATTTAAAAAATTTCTTACACTTATCAAAAATGTTTTGAATGTGTACTGCCCATGTTAACTTTTAGTCAAACCACAATCCTAAAAACTTGAAATATTTCACTCTCTCTAGTTCTTGATTATACAGTTTTACTTTCAAGTCACTCCCTATTCTTCTCTTTGTGAAAAATGCTGTCTTTGTTTTGTCAGCTGAAAATCTGAATCCCCATTTAAAGGGCTTCATCCTGAAGTATCTTCTTGTTCTCTGATATTGTCATTTCCCTCCCTCTTTTCCCTTCTTCACACACATTGTCTGAGCTGTGCACTTTGACAAAATTTTTTGCCAGCATTTCTGCTTTCTCCTGATCTCTCATTGCTGTCTGTTCACCATTATTTAAGACAGGATATCCATACTCACTTTTAACCCCATTCATTCTCTTAATCATTCTCCACACTTTATCAATTCTTGTCTCCCTTAAAACTGAGTTACAAAAACTCTTCTAATACTCCTTTTTTGCATTGTTAATAGTTCTCCTTACATTTGCTTGCAACCTTTTATATGTAATAAGATTCTGGAAACTATGATCTCTCTTTAACATCTTAAAAGCTTTATTTCGGGATTTAATTATTGCACTACATTCTTTTGTCCACCATGGCACAATCTTTTTCTTGTATTTGCCGCCCTTCTCTGGAATCGACTGCTTTGCTGCCTCCAGAATAGCTTTACAAACAGAAACATTTAAATTATCAACTTCTTCATTTATATCAATTTTCCCAATGTTTTGATCACTAATGCATCTAAATTTCACCCAGTCAGCACTACCAAATGACCACTGCATTCAAACCACCTGAATCACACTTTTCTGGTCTAACTCCCACTTCAGTCACAAGTTATTTCTCATGCAGTCAAATCCAAATAAAGAAAATGAAGGGACTTGTGAAGAGGACCGATCAAGCTTACAGCAGTATCGTTT
Source organism: Cheilinus undulatus (assembly GCF_018320785.1). Taxonomy (NCBI): domain Eukaryota; kingdom Metazoa; phylum Chordata; class Actinopteri; order Labriformes; family Labridae; genus Cheilinus; species Cheilinus undulatus. The sequence goes on from NC_054871.1 coordinate 36,972,057, forward strand.
GAACTTCCTCTCTCATTTTAGAGAATAAGAGCGCACAAGGCAGCTCTGGCCTTTGAAGCTTTTATTTTGAAAGCAAATAGAACAGTCTTGTACTACGAGCTTGGCGGATATGCACGAGACCACTGCTGGAACTTCATTGAAGTAATGTCGGAGGATTTAACGAGACTCTTCTATGTTTTAGCCTCAGTGACGTCGTTAGGCCGTTTTCCAGGGATTGAACGGGTGGGGGTGGAACGATGTGTCTGGGAGAGCTGCAGGTGTGAGGCAGGGCCGGTGTTAGTCATTTGGAGGCCCAGGGCAAAGACCACTATGAGCCCCCTCCTCCTTTCAGCTAAAAGCTTCAATAATGAGTGGAAAAAAATTTAAACCTTTTTATGTTAATATAGCAGAACTACAGTAAATGTCCCAAAGTGAGAGATAAATATCCAAATATCTAACCATAATTAATCAACTCTTTGAAAAGCATCTCAAAGCTCAAACTAATATTTTAACATGTCATTAGACTAGGTGGAACTTGCATAAATAAAAAAATAAATGCTTATTATAAGTAACATATCCTTCCTCTAAACAGTATAGACATTTTATTTGGCCTATTGTATCCCATCTAATTACAGAATAATCCAACAATTCACTGTTTCATTTATTTAATCTATCTACCACAGCTAAAGACTGTCTTCAGACACAGAGAAATATCAGTAACTTTTGTAGATAAATCCTGACAAGTGTAAAATGATGGTGTATGAGCTCCATTAGAATTCTTGAGGCTGCTACAGCATTTTACTTGAGGTGATTACTCTTCAAGAGTGAGGGTTTTTAAGCTGACAAAAATCTTTTAGATATGCCATGTTCCATCTTTATTTAGTTAACATCACTGTAGAAATCCATCTTATTTTGATACCAGATTTATTCACGTAGACATTGTAGTTTAAGAAATATATAGTACTTTATTAGGTTAGGCCATGTTATTTTTTCAGCTCAAGTCTAAGTGTCCTAGTGAATAATTCTGTTATATTCTTAATCAATCATTTGGAGATAGTAATTTTTGTGATATTTATTCAATTCATCATGTATCCATTTCAATCAGTTTGATGCTTTTGGGAGAACATTTAAACCCTTGTGTTAGTTTAAGACTGTGGTGTGATGGTGCCTGCAAAAGTGGGTAGGCTCTTAATTTATGTACCATATCTTTGTAAAGAGTGTAGTGATCCAGAGATGGATAAACCGTTTTTGTTGACTGCTGTTGCAACTTCTGCTGCTTGACTTTAAGAAGTAAAGGTCAATGTGAAATTCTGATGAGGGAAATAAGCTGATAGAATGGAGCACAGCCAGCTCTGTTTGCATTACTATATATCCCATAGGACAGCAATGTGTGATCCACTTTATTTTACTGACCTACCCTTACATTCTCACCAGAACAACCAAGGAGAGAAGTTAACAACTAAGAGTGAAGTAAGGACAGTCATGCCTAGCACAAATCTGCATGATGGCATCAGAAGGGACTGAAACAATGGGGGTACTAAACACTTAAAATTAATCAATGGGTTTACTCCATATACCTGTGTGTACCCTGCACTACACAAAGGGTTTAAGGTAATAAACAAGACACAGCTGTCAAAAAGGAAGTTTGTCTCAGACTCCCATCTTCAGTCAACACAATAGTACATTATGCACAAAACGTGCCATGCTCTGCCCTGTGCCATGCTCTCTTTATATCGGGTTGGTATTTGGGGATTAAAAAAAAAGATACATGAATAAATAAACAGCTGTATGCGCTGGCACACTCAAAAAATTGAAAGCTCTGCGCATGCAGTTCTCTCTCTAAAATCTCACTCCCAACTTTTCTGGAAAGTTGGCAGCCCTGTTATACGTAATTGCAAAGGATATTATAAATTATGTCTACGGTATTCCCTACAATAATTTGTTGAATGAAGTTGTTAAAACATAATAAAAGATATTTTTTAGACTCTTAGTGAACAATAGAGGGAGCTAAACATTCGTATGGCACCTTCACGTATCCGTTGGTGACGTTGTTTCCGGCCCTTTGCTAACGTTGTATCCGGACAAATGAAGCTAACGCTAAGCTAACGTTTCCCCATATTTTTAACTGTAAATGAGCCATCGGAAGCTTTGACATATTTGTGATTTATTTATTCAATGTAAGCGAGAGCGTCTCGCAGTGCTGTTCGGGCTTCCTTTTATCCATTGGTGTCTACCCAGCCAGTTCTTTAGCCACATATGGTTGGAGTATTTCATTGTTAGCCTAGCATTAGCCATGCTCTCAGGCTTCGGTTTCACTCGTCTGCTGGGTTACAGTCTATGGTTGCGGCTTACTTGCGATAGGGACCAGAGCTACTAGCTAGCTAGCTAGCAAGCTAAGCTTTTTGAAGTATTAACGGTTTTGTCCTCTTATATTTGTGCTCTTGTTCCTGTATCTTTTGGTTGTTCGCCACTTTCCGTGTAACAGAAGCTCTCTGGCGTGCACCTCAATTGCTCAACTCGTAGGCTTAGCTGAGTTAGCGACTCACACTGCCGGCTAATTCTGGGGAAACGTCTTTTAGTTGTTGACGCTTACATTAGTGTGAATGTTGTGTTGGATAAGCAGTTAACTTCTACACCATCAGCTCGAGAAAGCTGTAACAGTCTGCCAACAACTGTACATAATTTAAGATCAAGGCGCTTCATTTTTGGTTCGTGGTACTCCGTCTTCCACGATGGCTTCTTCCTCTGGAAACGACGATGACCTGACTATCCCCAGAGCAGCTATCAACAAGATGATTAAAGAAACACTTCCTAATGTAAGAGTGGCTAACGACGCCAGGGAGCTTGTGGTGAACTGCTGCACAGAGTTCATACACCTCATATCCTCTGAGGCCAATGAAATATGCAACAAGTCCGACAAGAAGACCATCTCTCCTGAACATGTAATCAATGGTGTGTCCCAGTCCATGGGTTTATTGTCTTAGCAAAACAAGTGTGTTGAAGAATATAAGAGGGACAATTCTATTTCCTCTCCATGGTCTTAAAACCTCAGTTAGTAATACTCTCACTTTCTCCTCATTTGTATACCACAGCCCTCGAAAGTCTTGGTTTCGCATCATACATCACAGAGGTGAAAGACGTCCTGCAGGAGTGTAAAACCGTAGCCCTGAAGAGGAGGAAGGCGAGCTCTCGACTCGAGAACCTGGGCATCCCGGAGGAAGAACTGCTCAGACAGCAACAGGAATTGTTTGCCAAGGTATTACGAACACCGACA